>NW_028281108.1:2500-356907 GCF_059751285.1 Brachycentrus maculatus
CAAAGGTCAAAGAAAAATGTAAAAGGTCAAAGGAAAATGTCAAAGGTCAAAGAAAAATGTCAAAGGTCAAAGAAAAATGTCAAGGGTCAAAGGAAAATGTCAAAGGTCAAAGAAAAATGTCAAAGGTCAAAGAAAAATGTCAAGGGTCAAAGGAAAATGTCAAACGTCAATGGAAAATGTCAAAGGTAAAAGGAAAATGTCGAAGGTTAAAGGGCCAAGATCAAAGGGCAAAGAGCAAAAATCAAAGTGCAATGATTAAAAGGAAGAAGTTCAGATTTTTGAAGTTAAAATGTCTAAGTTTCGCCTTTGCGAATGCCAAAAAAGGTTAAATTAAATTATTTACATATGAACGTAAGTAAACACGAAATTTGTCAAAAATCAAACAGAAAATATCGATAAATAAACAGCAAGAAGAAACTCAACAAAACTCTTATCTTGTACGCAAAGAATAAACTAAATAAACTAAATTAAGTAGCGAAAAAAAAAATGAACGAGGAACAAAAAAAAAAACAAAAAAAATTAAATGAATTAAACATACCATTTTACGAAGATATTTTGTCACCTGTAGACGAATAGTAGGAAACTCCGAATCGATGTATGGTAGAAGAAATCTGCTTTCCGCTTTCTACCGGTAGACAGGTGGCGGTAGTGTGCCTGAAATGAACGAGTGAGAAGAATTCATTATTTTTTACTATTGTCGTTGATCGAAAAACATATGATTTTATTGTCTATGGAGGAATCTGCGTGCGTGATTGGAGGACTCGAAGAGGCGAGGGAGAAGGAAAGTAGAAGACTTGTCCTGTAAGGGGAAACGTCAGGGACTTAAAAAAAAAAAAAAAAAAAAAAAAAAAAAAAAAAACCCTATCCATCATTGCTTGATTGCTGTTATTTTTATTCAATTGGCTTGTATCATCGACCGCCCACATTAAAATAGTTTGTATAAAATGCTATTTTATTGAACTAATATATTTAACGTGTCGGCTTGATGATAATATAACGTTGCATTCGTCGTTGGCGAATATTTTTTTTTATCATGCACCCGATGATTGATGCATATACATATCCGTAAACTTATACGCCATCGGATATACGTTATATCCCCATATGTTAGGTACATAAATCAAAATGAAATCATATTACATATAATATGAGTTCATTTTGATTACGTATCATAATACGTAATGGACGACGAACGTGCAAAAAGGTCAAAACAACGTGCAAAATTTACAAACACGCAAAATTTACTTGCCATTTTTAACAATACTTGTTTTGCTCAGGATCGTTTTGCTGCTGACTTCATTTGTGTTTATCGATGTCACTGACAACTCCTTGTGACGCGTTGTTTTGTCGGTGTAAAAGTTTCTGAAATATTAAAAGTTTTTAAAAAAAGTTTCTGAAATATTAAAAGTTTTGTTAATGTATATTATATATTGTATAAAAAAGGAAGAATCGGTTTCTAACACATACATTATTGATCCGTCGTCTCGATATTCGTTGTCATTATTTCCAATCTAATTTGACGTTTCAGAAAACGATAACCTCAAAACTCCCAAAGAAAAATTGTTTCCACAGAAAAATACTTTTCTCGATTATATTATCCTCGCAACTCTGTTCCGTTGTTCCGTGAACACTGTGTTTTCTCTTACGTTTCCTTTTGGAGTGACTGCAGAGTGATTTCAGTCATGTTCGAGATTTTTCTATTCGTCAAATCTCTGAACATTCCACCGTTCCCCATCTTTTATAACCAACATTCTGCTGAGTTCTGCTGAGATAACCATAACGTGACACGTCCACGTCTACGTGTGCAAGTGTGTGTTCATTTTCAATTTCGTGGATTTGCACGTACATGCACGTGTAACTGCACGTGTTAATTCACGTGTACTTGCACGTGTAAATCCACAAGCATAGATACGTGTAATTTCACGTGTAAAACCATGTGTAATTTCACATGTAATTTCAATTGTAATTGCGCACGTGTAATTCACGTGTAAATCCACGAGTTATGACACGTGTAATTGCACGTATTTTTGCACGTGTAATTGCACGTACGTTGCATTTTAATTTAATTTCATGACCTTTGACCTGTGAACTGAGACATTTGAACTTTGACCTTTGCCCTTAAAAATTAATACATTTTTACTTTGTCCTTTGAAATTAGACATTTGAACATTGAACTTAGACATTTGACTTTGAACTTAGACATTTGAACTTTGACTTTTGACCTTTGAACTTTGACCTTTGAACTTAGATATTTGAATTTTGATCTTTGAAATTAGACATTTGAACATTAACTTTTAACCTTTGACCTTTGAACTTAGACATTTTGACTTTGACCTTGATCTTTGAAGTATGACATTTTTAACATTGACCTTTGAACTTTCACCTTTGACCTTTGACCTTTGACCTTTGAAGTGTGACCTTTGATATGAAGAATAAGAAGAAATGAAGATGAAACGGAGATGCAGATGAAGAAAAATATGAAATGATGATGAAGACAGAGATCAAGACGAAGATCAAGACGGCGATGAAGACGGAGATGAAGACGGAGATGGAGACGGAGATGGAGATGAAGATGGAGATGGAAGATGAAATGATGAATTAGATGAAATGATGAATTAGATGAAATGAAGATGAAGACGGAGATGGAGAAGAATATGGAGATGAAAACGGAGATGATGAAAACGAAAATGGAGATGAACACGAAGATGAAGACGGAGATAAAAACGGAGATGAACATGGAGATGAACACGGAGATTTACACGGAGATGGAGATGAACACGGAGATGAAAACGAAGATAAGCACGGAGATAAGATGGAGGCGGATATGAAGACGGAGATGAAGACAAAGATGGAAATGAACACCGAGATGAAGACGGAGATGAATACTGAGATGAAGGCGGAGATGAAACGGAGATGAACACAGAGATGAAAACGGAGATGAACACCGAGATGAGGACGGAGATGGAGATGAAGACGGAAACGGATGAAAACGGAGATGAACACCAAGATGAACACGGAGATGAACACGGAGATGAACACGGAGATGAATACGGAGATGAAAACGAAGATGAACACGGAGATGAACACGGAGATGAACATGGAGATGAACACTGAGGTGAAGACGGATATAAACACGGAGATGAACACTGAGATGAAGACGGAGATGAACACGGAGATGAAAACGGAGATGAATACGGAGATGAAAACGGAGATGAACACGGAGATGAACACGGAGATGAACACTGAGATGAAGACGAAGATGAAGACGGAGATGAACACGGAGATAAACACGGAGATGAAGACGGAGGTGAACACGGAGATGAACACGGAGATGAACACGGAGATAAACACGGAGATGAAGACGGAGGTGAACACGGAGATGAACACGGAGATGAACACGGAGATGAACACTGAGATGAAGACGGAGATGAACACGGAGATGAAAACGGAGATGAACACGGAGATGAAAACGGAGATGAACACGGAGATGAACACGGAGATGAAGACGGAGGTGAACACGGAGATGAACACGGAGATGAACATGGAGATGAACACTGAGGTGAAGACGGATATAAACACGGAGATAAACACTGAGATGAAGACGGAGATGAACACGGAGATGAAAACGGAGATGAATACGGAGATGAAAACGGAGATGAACACGGAGATAAACACGGAGATGAAGACGGAGGTGAACACGGAGATGAACACGGAGATGAACACGGAGATAAACTCGGAGATGAAGACGGAGGTGAACACGGAGATGAGCACGAAGATGAACACGGAGATGAACACGGAGATGAACACGGATATGAAAACGGAGATGAATACGGAGATGAACACGGAGATGAACACCGAGATGAAGACGGATATGAACACGGAGATGACCACTGAGATGAAGACGGAGATGAACACGGAGATGAAAACGGAGATGAACACGGAGATGAACACGGAGATGAACACGGAGATGAACACGGAGATGAAAACGGAGATGAATACGGAGATGAAAACGGAGATGAACACGGAGATGAACACGGAGATGAACACTGAGATGAAGACGAAGATGAAGACGGAGATGAACACGGAGATGAACACGGAGATGAACATGGAGATGAACACTGAGGTGAAGACGGATATAAACACGGAGATGAACACTGAGATGAAGACGGAGATGAACACGGAGATGAAAACGGAGATGAATACGGAGATGAAAACGGAGATGAACACGGAGATGAACACGGAGATGAACACTGAGATGAAGACGAAGATGAAGACGGAGATGAACACGGAGATAAACACGGAGATGAAGACGGAGGTGAACACGGAGATGAACACGGAGATGAACACGGAGATAAACACGGAGATGAAGACGGAGGTGAACACGGAGATGAACACGGAGATGAACACGGAGATGAACACTGAGATGAAGACGGAGATGAACACGAAGATGAAAACGGAGATGAACACGGAGATGAACACGGAGATGAAGACGGAGATGAAAACGGAGATGACGGACATGAACACGGAGATAAACACGGAGATGAAGACGGAGGTGAACACGGAGATGAACACGGAGATGAACACGGAGATAAACACGGAGATGAAGACGGAGGTGAACACGGAGATGAACACGGAGATGAACACGGAGATGAACACTGAGATGAAGACGAAGATGAAGACGGAGATGAACACGGAGATAAACACGGAGATGAAGACGGAGGTGAACACGGAGATGAACACGGAGATGAACACGGAGATAAACACGGAGATGAAGACGGAGGTGAACACGGAGATGAACACGGAGATGAACACGGAGATGAACACTGAGATGAAGACGGAGATGAACACGGAGATGAAAACGGAGATGAACACGGAGATGAACACGGAGATGAAGACGGAGATGAAAACGGAGATGACGGACATGAACACGGAGATTTACATGGAGATGAACACGTAGATGAACACCGAGATGAACATGGAGATGAACACGGAGATGAACACGGAGTCGGAGACGGAGATGAAGACAGAGATGGAAATAGAGATGAAGATGAAGAAGACGATGAAGATGAAGAGGATGATGATGACGCAGATGAAGACGGAGATGAAGTCGGAGATGGAGACGAAGATGAAGACGGAGATGAAGATGGAGATGGAGACGGAGATGAAGTAGTGAGTGAGATGCGATAGTCAAGTACTAGAATATTGTGATCACTTAAAGAGTCATCTTTATTTGATATTACACAAATATTCTCACTATTATTAATATTTTTAATATTATTAGTATTTATTTAATATTACCCTGGGCTGGTCCCTGAACGCAGGAGTGATCACCTTACCTTCATGTAAGTATTGATCAAGATGCAGTGCATAAAGGTAGGTTAGCTAGTTCCTCTTGTGCTAGGCACTTTATACTTCTAAATTCATAATATAAATACAGTCGAACTCGGTTATAACGAGGATGAAAGGACCGACTGATTTTGCTCGTTATAATTGTTCCTCGTTATGTCAGAGAATATGTTTTTTTTAAATACCTATCACATGAAGTTTTTTTATCTGGATTGGTCACATAACACAATATGTCATAATTGAAACAAATTTTATACAATTCACCCATTACACACATGTCATATTTTTCTTTCAATCCAGTTTTCCTATTAGAAATGGAAAATCTTATGCTGCTTGAGTACATACCATTGTAGCAGTTTGATTAAAATTCGTACGATCACAGTTCTCGTATGCTTTTTTTTTTAATCCGTGATGATTTTTTAAATGCATATAAAAATACAATATTTACACTGAGAATGACGAAAACTTTTTAAACACTTCAATTTTAATTTATACCTGTTCACGAGAGACGCTTTTTCTTATTAGTACATTTGTTGATAATTCGAGGGTTTGTTTTTAACAGACCTGCTCTAGAATTGATCTGACATTCCTCACCTCGTTATGTTTACTATGCAATGTCCATAGTAAGCATAGAATATACAAAATATAGAAACTATCGTTATAATCCCCGAAACAAGCATGACGTCCAAAAACTATATAATAAGTTATTTATTGTAACAAAATAGTTCCTTACAGACATGACAAAGCTTACAATTTGCAACATGCAATTCAAAACCCATATGCGTGAAACTTTTTTTTTACCGTCGGTGACAACACCAAATTTACTTAAGAGCTATAAACGTAATCCGATCCCGGCGGCAACGGTCTAATTGACCGGTCGGATTTAAGTAAGTTTTTATTGCTTAAGTTTGAAAATGTTCTAGCATTGGAGTATTTTCAACATAAAAAAAAGACGATATCTATTTGCTCCCTATAGCCGAGAAGTTCCTCGTTATAACCGTGAATAAATGTATGGAGACAATCAGAAACCAAAATGTCAACGAATGTTTCCTCGCTATAACCGTGCTCGTAATAACCGAGTTCGACTGTATAACGATAAAATAAAAAAAAAATGCTCTCTGTTCGGTATTTATTTGGAAAAGACCTGGCAACCTTGCTTACAAGTCACCGCCGACGCTATACCGATCATTGTTGCCATATATACAGATTTATCTGTATTGATACAGATTTTAAGCTGGCGTTACAGATAACAGATTTTACTCTTAGGTAGTACTTTTAGTTTTATAGAGATTTTTGGAATTGGACATAGTATGTATATAATAAAACAGAAGAATGAAAATATGTATAGATTTGATAATAAATACTGAAACGTTTTAAGGATTATTACTATCAAAATAACTATAATGGTCCACGCTACAAACTTAAAATAGAAAGGGATTGGGATTAAAATTAATAAAAATGTGTATGAAAATATGTTTTATACTTTTGGTTATTTCTTTGATTTGGTTGATTCTATACAGATGTCTAGACTGTTTGATTCAGATTTTTTGGTTTGGCATATGGGAACACTGATACCGATCCCTGCGAAGTCGCTGTTGAGCTTATCTATACGGTTTAGTTTTTTGCTTTAAAAAAATTCGCAATATCTCCGAGTCCCAACTATGATAGGAGACTCGTCGGTTGCCGGGAGCCGCAGCCGGGAGGATGTCGGACGGCCAATGCGGCGACGCGATGCGTGTCTGTTCTTGTTCCGATTCGGAACAAGCACGGACAATCATCACCTTCAGAGTTAATTTCTGAATTGCAATGAAGATATTTATTTTTTTACATATTTTTACTACTTTTTTCTTAGTTTTGTGTGTATTAACCTCTTCTTCTAGATACCTAGTTCGATTTGCCGCATAATTTACTAGCGAATTGAAATCGTTTTTACTCGAAACCGGTGATCGAGAAAATTGAAAATTTAGGACATACGGAGAACTGTCAAAATCAGTTATAATAGGTGCATCTGATTTGAACTGAGAAAAAAACTCAATATTCGTTTATATTATTGACTGTAAGCATTGTACTTGTGAATTAAAGGCTACACAATAAAGATAATCATCAAACGTGAAAAATCTAAATTTCATCAGCACACAACGGAATTATGTAGGAGCAAGGAGGATTATTTTCTCGTTATTGCTGGAGTTGCAACCACAGACTAACTAATTTATATAAAGACCGCCAACTGCCTCGATTTTTTATGGCTGGAGCAACTGAATATACAAGAATGACTTGCATGTCACGTAACACGTGCTGATGAAATTTAAAATCTGCGGATAAATGTAAGATTAGCACTTAATGTGAAGTTCTACAGGAACCAACATGGGTGGTATTTTATTCAGTTTTAGATGAATAAGTTGATATCACATATAGATTGGATCAAACGCCGAATAACGAAGTCAGAGATCAGCTAGTGTCCGCATGCCGCGTGCGACATGCGACTGAAATTTCACACATGGAAAATCTTTGTTTCACACCGACAATTTTACAAAAAATCAATTGTTTAAATCAATGTTTAGATCAACACAATAATAATAATAGGAATAAACAATACAAATACATTTTTTTATCAATTAAATTATTATAATCACACAATAATAGACACACATGGGATCTTAAAAATAATTATTTTTAATCAATTTGAATACAATAAATAACAAATGAAAAAAAACTAGGTGATTCATTATTTTAATATCCACATTAAACATTTAAAAGACAAATAATATTACTGTAATGAAAATACAAAGCACATTCTTTTTTAATAAGGTCTACTGTAATGAAAATACAAAGCACATTCTTTTTTAATAAGGGTCCGCCAAATAACTTTTTTTTTTTTAAAACAGGGCGCAAAACATCGAGTGTAGCTTCGGCTGTGTGGCACGTAGCGCCGTCCTGTTGAAACCAAATGTTGCCAATATCCTCCTCTTCAATTTTTGTGAACAAAAATCCGTTCAACATGGCCCGATAACGATCGCCATTGACTGTAACGGCCACTCCTTGCTCATTTTCAAAGAAAAATGGCCCAATTATGCCTCTGGACCAAAATCCGCACCAAACAGTGACTCGTTTTGGGTGTACCGGCTTTTCAATGTATGCGTGCGGGTTTTCTGTGCCCCAAATACGACAATTTTGCTTGTTTACATACCCGCCAAGATCAAAATGAGCTTCATCCGAAAAGATGATTTTTTTGGCAAAATCGGCATCTTCTGTAAGTCGATCGCAGGCCCACTCAGCGAAGCGAAAACGCATTGGATGGTCAGTTGGCTTCAACTCCTGAACCAATTGGACTTTGTATGGCGTCATACCAAGGTCTTTATGCAAAATTCGTCTCAATGATGTCTCCGAAATGTTCAATTGTTGAGAACGACGGTGAATTGATGTTGATGGCGCTTCACGCACACTTTCTGCCACAACATCGATATTCTCGGGTGTACGCACTGTTTTTGGCTTTTCACGCTTTGGTTTATCGATGAGGATGCCAGTTTCTTTCACTTTTTTCACAAGATAACGAACATACGGAGCTGACGGTGCTTCTCTTCTTCCAAAAACCGTACGCAATTTTCGCACACATTCTGCAACATTACCATGATTTTCAAAGTAATGTCGCAATATTTCCCAGCGTTGTTCAAGCGTATACACAACCATATTCGCTCAGCGGAAGGATAAAACTAATTATCTGTCAAATCAGACATGAGCTAAGTGTTACCATTCACGAAATAAGCACTAGTTGAAAAAAAAAACTTTAGATGGCGGACCCTATACAAGTTTTATGAATACAATTTATCAGATGAAAAAATAATTTGACGTGAAAGTTCCTTTCACGATTGAATAAGGAAGCTGATGATTGTGTAATATAAATTTGTCAAAATAAATATTGTTTACAAAACACGACATCCGTGCATGATCCGCGTACACTTCTGAAGGGTAAAAATGACCAAAGCGCAGAAAAACAAGCACTAACGCGTATTAAAAATGCGTGCGAATATAGATCACATAGGCAAACATTTTTGAGGTTATTAAGTTGAATTTCGTATGACACATATTTAGGATTTTGCAAAAACCGTAAATAACATCTATTGAGCTAGGGGAGACCACAGAAAAAAGATAAAACATTGCCTCGATCAAAATCGAAAATACAAGGCACAGCATTGATCTTTTATACTTATTGACATATTTTACCATCTGGTTTCATTAAGGGTTATTTGTACTACTACTACTACTACTACCATCACGCCGTTTCCCCGAAGGGGTAGGCAGAGAGGATGGAACGCCACACTCTTCTGTCCTGACATACACTCCTAGCCTCCTTCACATCCATACATCTAGTCATACATGCCCTCCGATTACGCAGACTTTTGACACCGCCAGATTTTAGGTTCTGATTGATCTGATCGTGCCAAGTCTTTTTCGGTCGTCCACGTTCTGTTTTCCCTCTCACATTCGCCACATATATTTTCTTAGTCATTCTCTCGCTATCCATTCGCTCCACATGTCCATACCACCGCAAAGAGCTCTTTCTAATCTTTTCAATTATTCCTCGTTCAGCCTTACATTCCTTTCTTATATAATCGTTTTTAATTCTGTCATACAATGATTTTCCACACATTCGTCTGAGGGAGCGCATTTCAACAGCATTCACTCTGCTTTCATCCTTCCTTTGCCAGTTCCATGTTTCGCTTCCATACATTAGTGTCGGTACTAGCACGCCGTTGTGAACCGCTAGCTTGGCTTCCATGGACATATTCTTATTCCCAATCACTCTGTTAAAAGCACCATTTATTCTATTCCCTGCATTCACTCTTCTCTCAATATCCTTATCCACTTTTCCATCCCTTGTGAACATGCTTCCTAGATATAAAAATTCTTGCACCTGTTCTAGGGATTCATTGTGTACGATAATCTTGCATTCTGTCAAATCTTTCTCTCTTTCAAACACCATGACCTTTGACTTACCTTCATTCATTGCCAGATCATTTTCCATACATACATCGTACATTCTTGACACTATTAGTTGCAAGTCCTCCGCGCTGCTCGCTAGCAGTACGGCGTCATCCGCATACAGCAAGCAACTAACAGTTATATTCATCATTTTCGCTCCGACTCCCATACTTTCAATCTCTTTCATACAATGGTCCATATAGAGATTAAACAACCATGGTGACATTACACATCCCTGCTTTACGCCTTTGGATATTGCAAACCATGATGTAATGTCCCCATTCACTCTTATACTAGCTGTGCTGCCCTCGTAGAGGGAAGCAACTGCTTGTATAAGTTTATTGTCTACTCCATATTTTTCCAGCACGCTCCATAATTTTATCCTATCAACTTTATCATACGCTTTCTGCAAATCCACGAAAGCACAGAAGAGTTTCTGATTTTTAGCCAAAAACTTTTCCGTCAGCATTCGTAGTGCAAAAATTTGATCTGTGCAACCTCTTCCACTCATAAAAGCACCTTGCACATCCCAAATCCGTTCTTTCGTCACCATTCTAACTTTTTCAATTATAATCTTACTATAGAGTTTACCGACAGAGCTTAGCAGGCTTATCGCCCTATAATTCCCACACTCTGCGCGAGATCCCTTTCCCTTGAATAGAGGCATGATTACTGCCCGTCTCCAATCCAGAGGTGTGTA
This sequence comes from Brachycentrus maculatus, assembly GCF_059751285.1. Classification (NCBI taxonomy): domain Eukaryota; kingdom Metazoa; phylum Arthropoda; class Insecta; order Trichoptera; family Brachycentridae; genus Brachycentrus; species Brachycentrus maculatus. Next base: position 13,527 of record NW_028281108.1, read on the forward strand.
TCCTTCCTCAAGACACAGGTTAAATAGTCTGTGAATCCATGTGAGGGTGGTCAGTCCACCACATTTTACAAACTCTATAGCAATATTATCATACCCTACAGCCTTACCGTTCCGCATTAATTTTAAGGCATTCGTTATTTCTGACATACTTATCTCACATACCATACCCTCACTCACCCTTGCCTCTATGGGTGTCTCGGTGGAGACATTGCCGTTACTTTCATAAATTTCCATAAAGTATTCTTTCCATCTTTCTTTCACTTCACTTTCATTCGTCAATATTTTACCATCATTTGATTTGATAACTTTCATACCTCCATTTTCAGTCTCATTTTTTGCGTTCTTTACCTCTTTCCAGAAAAGCTTAATGTTTTTTTGAAAGTGGGTTGACATTTTCATACCTTCTTCTCTCTTTAGACGATCTTTCCGTTCTTTTACTCCCATTTTTACTTTTCTCTTACATTCTTTATACCGATCTTTCATTATTTTAAAAAGTTCACTCTTAACATCGTTAACTGCTAACATATTTAGCCAAGCATTCTTCTTCTCAGAGACAAGTCCTTTCATGCCCTCATCCCACCATGCATCTCCTTTTTTTCTACCTTGGATCGCAACTCCACATACACTCTTTGCTGACTCATACATACACGATTTGATGTGCTCCCAGGTATCGTCTACATTCATATCCATATTCCTTACATTCAATCTTTCATTCACTTCCCTTTCATACGACTTACTTACATTCTCGACTTGTAGTTTTTCAACTTTGACTCTAGATGAAACCGGAACAGTTTTGTTCCTGGACCGCCATCCACGGAACAGAATTACTCTCGATACGACGAGGAAATGGTCCGACTCCATTTCAGCCCCTCTAAATACTCTCGTATCGATTGTATTTCTCCTCAATCTCGAGTCAACAACAACATAATCGATTATGGTCCTTTCATTCCCTCTCTCCCACGTATACTGATGGATCCCCTTGTGATCGAAAAAAGTATTCGAAATAAAGAGGTTCCATTCCAGACACAACTCGAGCAGACTATTCCCATTACCATTCGTTCTGTTATCACCAAACATACCTAAGGCTGATTCGAAGCCATCCCTCCGAGTGCCTACCCATCCGTTAAAATCACCTGCTAGAATCACTCTTTCATTCGATCTTCTATTTGTCAGCACTTCTCTTACACTCTCCCAGAACTCTCGTTTCACATCCTCAGAAGATGAGTTCACAGGAGCATACCCTATTACGATAAGGATACTCGTGACTCCAATCTTGAAGGAGATCCACATGAGCCTTATTTGTATTTAATGTTTATATGTAGTATATAATTTTGATGTAAATATGCCGTATGGACGTTTCGCTTGAAGGTAGGGAATAATAAATCATCTACAAATAGGTTAATTAAATTTTACTATTAATCTTTTAAAATCAAGTCTGTCGAAAAGAATTCAGAGCTGTTCTGCACTTATAATTTGATGACAGGAATGAAATGGCCCCGTTTTTGTTGTTGCGAAATATGTTAATGTATATGTATTTAATATCATTACTGCACTGACGGGACTTATCTACCTGCAGTCGAACTGTGGGTGATCAGTCTTTTCTTAGTATGTACGAGTATGTATTATGTTAGAAAATAACTGATTATTTGAGTGACATTAAAAGAATTCATTTTTTTTTATCTAAAAATATTTGAACTACAAATGCGATATCTGAAATGTAATACTTAAATATTTTCAAAATGCATATTCTTAGATTCAGTATGGAAATACTCGATAGATATTATATCTCGACGGCGTTGTGTAGTATAAAAGTAGGAATATCATACACAGATATTATTTAAAGAATTTGCTATTTACTTAACCTAAAACCACGAGAAAAATACAAATGGCTCAGCGTAATCAGTCCGTTATTAAAAATTGAATTAAGTTGTGGTATATGGAGGAAACTGTATACCTACACACGTATTGTTTGTATATGGTCGAGAATATTATTGATTTAACAATCATCATTAGATTTATAAAAATAAAATACACATAATAATATTAAGAGAATCAATATATTTATTTAAAAACATTATGCACGTACGTTCACACACCGAAGATCTATGTATGTAAATAGTAACCAGTGCGAAATTGTTCACTTCCATGTGCACCACATCGTAAAAATGTAAATATATATATTTTTTTTTGTTCTTGTAACATCTATGTAGTTTGTGATTGCTGAAAACAACACAAGCAATGAATTAATTAATTAGCTAAAATAGTTATTACAACTAAAAAGCAAGCACTGATAACAATGCCATCGATTATCGGATCATTATTTGAAATGAAACACGTTTCTAGTAATATTTTGATACACACGATAAACGTGCAAAAGGGTAAAAGCAATGCACGAATCAATAATTTCGCATAGTAACTAAAGTGGAATGTATACATAACGAGTGATTCGCATAACGAACAAAGAAATGTGAAAAGGTTGCTCTCTTAACGAGCGACATTTCGCATAACGAGCAGAGAAAGAGCAAGTCTCCTTTTCGCGACATTCACTTGTGAGCCGGGACTTTCGTGGCTCGGGAAGGAGTTACCAAGAAGACCCTCACTTATGCTTGGAAAAAACTTTGGCCAGAGAGTATTGTCGAATGTGATTTTGAAACAGTACCTCTACAGGTACTCGTTGACTGTAGACTCTACAGTCTACAGTCAACGAGATTGTGTCATGGCCAATATTATGTGACTCGAGGTGGATAACAAGGATATTGAAAAGCTTGTAAAGAGCACAGCCAAGAGCTGACCACCGAAGAGCTTATGGAGTTGCATCATGTTTCACAGCAAGAAATTATGGAGATGAGCTTGTTGATGGAGGAGGAGGAAGTAGCAGATCAACAATCTTCTAGCACAATAAGAGAAATGCAGAAACCATAGGAAACTATTGCATCGTATAAAAGGCATCATTCTAAGCTAGCTATTCGTAAATACCTTTACACGCGGTATTTATTTAAAAAAAAAAAAATAATTAAAAATAAAAATAAATAAGTAAATAAATAAAAATAAAATAGTAAATAATAATAATAAATAATAAAAACACGTGCATTACACGTGCATTTACACGTACAATTACACGTGCTATTTCTCAAAAAAAAAACTTTAATAATGCACGAACTTTAAAGTTTTGACATTTTAACTTTGACCTTTAAACTTTGGGCGTTGAACTTTGACCTTTGACTTTTGACCTTTGAACTTTGACTTTTGTCCTTTGACCTTTAAACTTTGACTTTTAACCTTTGACTTTTGACCTTTGAAGTTAGACATTTCACTTTGACTTAGACATTTAACTTTGAACTTAGACCTTTGATCTTTGACATTTTAACTTTAACTTTGAACTTTGGCCTTTGGACTTCTACCTTTGAACTTTGACCTTTGAACTTACACTTTATCGCACGCGTACTTGCGTGTAATTGCAAGTGTACTTGCACATGTACTTGCGATCACACAATCGCACGTGTATTTTTTTAAGAAATAGCACGTGTAATTGCACGTTTAAATGCACGTGTAATAGCACGTGTAAATGCACATGATCTTGCACGTGTAATTGGACGTGTACTTGTACGTGTAAATGCATGTGTACTTGTACGTGTAAATGCAATTTTTGTGAAATAGCACGCGTAATTGCACGTGTAAAGGCATGTGTACTTGTACGTGTAAATGCACGTGTAATTACACGTGTAAATGCACATATACTTGCACGTGTAATCGCACGTGTAAATGCACGTGTACTTGCACGTGATAATGCACGTATCATTGCCCGTGTAGATGCACGTGTTGTTGTACATGTTATTGCCACGTGGAAAAATATCGTGTAATTTCGCATGTAATTCCACGTGTTATTGTACACATGTGCAATAACACGTGCAATATTACATATTTTCACGTGTAAATTCACGTATAATTCCACGTGGATATGCACGTGTAATTGCACGTGTAATAGCATGTGGAAAAGCACGTATAATTGCACGTGTAATCGCTTGTATAATTGCACGTGTTAATGCACGCGTTATTATCGTTTACTTGCACATTAATTGCACATATTATTGCACTTGTAATTGTACGTTTAAATGCATGTGTAATGCACACATAATTGCTCGTGTTAATGAACGCGTAAGCATTTACGTGCATACGTGCAATTGCGCGTGTACTTCCACGTGTAATTATTTGTATACTTGCATGATTGTTCATTGTATTTTCTTGAACTGTTAACACATGAAGGAAGGATGATCAGCCCTCTGCTTCAGGTACCGATCCAGGGTAATATTAGAGTGAAAAAATCACTTATATCCCGAGTTCGATTCCCAGGGGGGGGGGTTTTGACCCCCGGGACGAGTATGATAGTCGAGCGTGCTGACCATTACACTACGGAGACAGAGTATATATATATATATATATATATATATATATATATATATATATATATATATATATATATATATATATATATATATATATATATATATATATATATATATATATATATATATATATATATATATATATATATATATATATATATATATATATATATATATGTGTGTGTGTGTACAGTGGAACCTCTCATAACGAGTAATTCGCATAACGATTAACAAAGAAAGGGAAAGTCCCTTTTTCACGACATTCACATTGTCAAATGTAATTTTGAAACAGTAACTGTGAAGTCAACTAGAGTGTGTCATTAGCCAATATCATGGGGACTCGAGGTGGATAACAAGGATATTGAAGAGCTTGCGAAAGAGTTCAGCCAAGAGCTGACCACTGAGGAGCTTATGGAGTTGCATAGAGAAGAGTTTGTCAATGGAGGAGGAGGAAGTAGCGGAGTAGTAACACACCAACTAGTTGCGAGATCATATGTTCTTAATTTAATCATGGTATGCACTTTTCCAATCCACCGCTCCCGTTCAGCGCTCGCAACTCTGGATGTTTCATTTTAGTAAAAGTACAAAGACAAAATTCATATAATTTATTGATTCAAATTACATTTCTTAGGTTTTGAAACCATTCAATTTCACTACAATTTATAATGGTGTATAAATTCATTATTAATTTGGCATTAATTTTGTAAGAGCACTTTTGAGAATATAAATATAAACTAAACTAGTTTCGAGAACAATAAATAATGGTTAAAATACAGGATTATATTTTCACCCGTCGATGAGAGCGCCTGTTTTTCTCGGAACTGTTTGTCTCCGCATCAATGAACTCAAAAAGTGGTCTTATACAAGCGCTTAATTTTTACATTTAAATGGTGTTTTAAGGGACTAAATTTAGCTAAGATGCGATTAATATTTCTGAAACCGCCGGCTTCTCATCTTTAGCATCGACAGATGGCGCGGCGTCGTCAGAAATGGTCGTTTTGCTGCCAGATGTGATTTTGGAAGAGGAGCAGTTCTTCAAAAGGGAACAGTTAGTTTTGCGATGCTTCAAAAGGCTGGACTGGTTACTGTACGACTTGTTGCAAGGTTCACACTGAAAGTAAAAAGTATCAACATTAGCCGGCTTATCTTGTAAATACGAGTTTACTTGTATATCGGCGACGAGTCCAACGTGTCGAGGAGACGGCGAGGAAGGAGCGCTCACCTCGGTGGAGGAGCTCTCACCTTGTACGGGCGGTCGCCCGTGTGCGTCCTCATGTGGCTCGCCACGTCGCCGGAGCGCTTGAAGGCCTTGCAGCAGAGAGTGCACGCGTAGTTGCGCACGTCCGAGTGGATCCTCCGGTGCCGGGTGAGGTCCGACGACTTGGTGAAGGAGCGCCCGCAGGTCTCGCAAACGTACGGCTAGAACTCATTATTTAAATTAGCCAGTCGGAAATGGAGTCGCGTTACGAGTCACGTACGGAGCGACGATACCTTTACGTTGTTGTGGATTCGCATGTGAGAGATGACGTGCGCGGCGCGCGTGAAGTTCTTGCCGCACTGCGGACAGCTGTAGGCCTTGGTGTCGAGGTGCACGGTCATGTGCTGCTGCAGCACGCTGCGGTGCTTGAAGGTCTTGCCGCACTGGTCGCACATGAAGTCCCTGCAACGTACCGACCCATGTATGCGACACACAGACACGCAGAGCACTGCCGCGCCGCCAGTTCAGTCGGCAGAAGCGTACCAGTTACCTTATCGGGAGGTGCGTCGCTCCGGTACAAGACGTCCTGATGTGTTCCTTCAGTTTGGCTCTGTTGCCGACTTTGTGGCCGCAATACTGGAATAACAAATTAGAATCTATAATATATACGATAGTTAGAGTTTTTCCAAATCTTCTTTCGCAAATTCCAGGTTTGTCTCTACTTAAGAGTTATGTATATTGACATCTCAACATAGAGAAGAACGGGGAAGTGTAGGTAGGTATTAACAGGGATTTTGACCTGGCATAGGCTGGTTTAAGTGTTCACTTTATGTAACATTCTACCATTCTATCCACACCTCAATTGATTAGGTCATCTTTGTGCTTCAATTCACACCTTACACATGCTATGTACTTCTTCGGCACCATCTCTGATTGAGTTAAGTAGTTTTTTATTATTATTTACTTACCAAATAATTAAAAACTTATAAATATTATTATTTGTTCTAAATGAAAGTCAATGTGGCTGGTATATGTAATATGCACTGAAAGAAGCATGTTAGTGTATGTAGAAATCCTCGTAATATAGTCTGTCAGCCGTAACCGTTGTTACCCGTTGGTTTCCATTTCCTTTCCCGCGCAGCAGACGTGTCCTTCACCTCAACTCCACCCGACTCCCTCTTCTGGACCACTTACTACGGTATATACCTGACATCACCCGCAGACTTGCTTCGTCTCTGTGACACATCTAGATAATGAAAGGTCCTCACCCGGCACATTCGCTCTTTGCCTTTCCTTCCGCATTTTGCCGGCCATTTCACGTCCCGACATTTCTTCAAACTCGAGGAAGATTCCGACAACTTTACTCCGTTTTGAGAACCTCCCTCTTTTTCTGGCACGGCAGAGCCCTCGCAAGTATCCATAGAGGATAGACTGCAAAATACAAAATTATAAAATAAATATCGACTACTTTATTTCCTCGAACGAATCGTAAAAATTAGCCGTGTCCGAGTCACGCAAGCGGTACTAGTGCCGGTATGGAACCTCGAGTGCCTAGCCATTGTCGCTATTCTTCTATTCCTCCTCCGCTTCTTTTTCCATATAGCGGTTATGCGCCTCATCCTGGGCTCCTTCCTTCACGTACGTCAAATCTGTCCTTGCGATATAACGTGCGTTATATCCCCCTCACTTACTGATTCATATTAACTAAGTTGGAAAGTCTTTTAGAAAGGAGTATAATATTTACCTTTTTGGTTCCAGAGGAATTGTTAGGTTTTTCTTCCGACAAATTCCGAGATGAAATTTGAATTTTAGTCTCGTCTTGAGCGCCTTGGGACACATCTGGGAACACATCACGCGGAGCAGTCAGTTGTCAGTTGTAGGACATTAGCATTCGTGGGATACGATAGATATACATAAGACTTATTTTTTTTTTTTACAAAAATGTTAATAAAATTAGTATATAACCACTCACCGAGTGAGTGGTTACGGTGAGTGGTTATATACTAATTTTATTAACATTTTTGTAAAAAAAATAAATAACTAAAAATGACTAACCACAAAGTAAATGCTTTAAATATTAATAATATTGAGAATATATATACATAAGATATGGTAGTTTTACAGAATTCGTAGGTACCGCATAAGTTATAGGTATACGATACATAGAGTGGAAATCAGGAATGAGATGTGTACTGACCGAGCACCGGTAGAGTTTTTTCCTCGTGTTGGAAGACTTTCCGACGTCTGCGGCGACTGCCTCACCGAGAGTCTCGTGGTCATCTTCGTACAAATCTTCTCTAACTTTCCTGCAATTGCACGCAGATCATTGTACAGTCGCGGCGATCCAACAATATAACGCCCAGGAAACCGGATAAATCCGGAGGAAATACTCACAAAAGGGGGGCGCCCGCGGAGACGCTCTCCACCGGGCGGGCGGGAACCTCTTCTAGGCTGAAAACATACACACCCTTCTTAACTCCGCACCGAGCGTAAAAACACATAATCGAGTTACATTCCACGAAGCGTCATTCAAATGCGGCCACCCGACCGCCTGACACGACGTTCCAGGCGCGCTACATACCCGACATCTTCGAAGCTGATGGAAACCTCCTCGCGCTTGATGATGGATATGGGAAGTTCCGATTCTGGAGCCGGTTCGCTTTTCGCCTCCGAGTGTTGCAAACTGAAAAACGATCACGCTGCGCTTCATCGGTCGCTGATAATAATCAATTCGAATTCACGGGAGAAAGTATTCGTACCTGCCGTCCGGAATGCGGGAATCCCGGAACCAATCTTTGATATCCTTTTGGGACGTCATCCGCTGCGCCGTAGAGTACAAGTTCTCTTCGTCGGAGTCGCACCAATCCCGCGCGTATTCGGAATCCGGATGGTCGGACCCCTCCATCTTGCAAACAGAGTCAGCGTCCTCTTTACCCACCTCACCCCCCCCCGGGCCACCGCTGTTCTCGCCATTCTCGTCAATGTCGCCTTTACACTTATTCTCACCATCCGGGTCTACATCCTGACCTTTCAATGTCCGCGAGTTATTCGCATATCCGGTGTCATTTGGCAACGCGTCGGGATCGCTCCCGCCATTACAAGCTTCATTGTTGGAGTGCCTCGTGTCTCGGCGACAGCGACCGCTCTTGTTTTTCGACTCCGGGTGATTATTAATGTTGGGATTCAGCGTGTTCGAGTCATTTTTATTTCGACAATTTATGTTTAAGAAACTACACTTTTTACTACAACTTTTGTGACGTTTTTTACATTTAAAGCGTGTTTTTTTAATCTTACGATGTCGACTGATTTTACTTTTACTGTCCGTGTGTTTCTTGTCTACGGTCACTTCTCTCTCGGAATGATTTTTATCTTTGTAATTTTTCGAGTGCGAGCGCCTGTCGGCAATCGGAGTATCCGAGTCACGCGTGGCTCGGACGCAACATCTTTCCGAGCCGACTTTCTCCTTTCCGAGGTCGGAGAGAGTCGCGGGCGAGCGCAGAACTCTGTCAGCGCTCTCGCACTGCGCTCGGAAGGAGAGGCTGGCGGCCAGACACTCCACGCACCGCCGACACACCACCTGAGGCAGCCCGTCCCACTGGAATATCTACAACAGTTCAACCAAACCAAACCGTAAAAGTAACACGCTCAAACTTACGCACTAGGAAGTTTCCTAATACAGAACACATACAGTCAATTTAGCGGAGTTCTCCCGACGGTTATCGGGGAAATTCCGCTAAATTAACTACACATATTCTATAACTTAATAGTATTCATAAACCTGCTACTTCGAGGATATTTTACTTTGGAAAACCAAACTGTAACTTGCATTTTGTGACGTTATGTCCCGAGATGCGTCTCCCCGTGGTGTACGCAATGTAGAGATGCACAGCCGCTCGTGTATACGCGGGCAGCTGTGCATCGGTACTTAATGAATTCTCGAATTGCGCGAGTGAAATGGTAAACCTTTCGCTCAAAGTTTGCGAACTCCGCGCGCTACACATAGGGGACGGATATAGATTATAGCGCGAGAAATGCACCTTTAAAAATGCCGATAATATATTAATTTACTTTAATGGGAGCGACGGTCATGGCTTGCTCGCTGAGCGGAGGACGGCCCTGCTGCTTCTCAAATAAGGATATTACACCGCCCAGTTTGGCGCACAGGCGGCAAAATACCCCAGAACTGTCTGTTCCGATTACGTCTGCGGTTTTATTAATATCAACAGCGCCCAGGTTCGTGTTACCAGACATTGTTAACATACACAAGCAAAACACGTAAATTTGACGTTTGTTTCATTTTGACATAAGAGTCACATCACTAGTGATGTGAATAAACGAATCGAATCTATTGTCGGAATATTTTCCATTCATTCCGGAATAGGGTATATATTGTTTACAAAATCTCCAAAAAAATATTTCATACGCATTCTTCACCTGTAACTTTTATCTCCAATTATTGGTACATTATTTTAAAGCAGTATTAAATTTATTGGTAATTTATTTGAAGATAAGATAATTGACCCTACCAAGTTGATTGAAATTAATATCTGTGTTAAAAATCACTTCTACCAATTTAAACCCCATTGAGAATCAGATTCGGGAAAACAGTAGTCAAACCCACTTATCACTTTACTACGGAGGCACAAATATACCGTATTATATAAATAATAAAGTATTTAAGTGAAGTACTAGACGCAAGAGTTATTAGTTGTACATCGGATGAATTAATTTCTTGTAGATTGAGTAAGTGAATTGATAAATTTATTTATTTTCTCATCGATTTACCACTTTGCGATTTGCAGGGGGAAGTCATCAACGACGTTTATTTCCGATGAGTAGTAGTCTGGTGTATGAATGGTGTCTTGAAGAAATAAATTTAAATTTATGAAAATTAGGGATGTTTTCATAATTTGAATTTTGTATTTTAGTTGGACATTAATTTTTTATTCTACTTATTCTTTAATACTTAATTTTTTTCCCCTCTATTTTTTGGTTTTATATCTGGAGTCTCTGAAAATTTCAGCCTTAAGGCCATACTGATTGCTAAAGTAAGTTCCAAGGGCCAAAACCGTTTTGATTTTCCTGCCATTATGAATAATTTCTAGTCGTCAAATAAGCGCTCTGAGCGAGCATTCTTTTGCCAATTTTTCTAATGCAATTACTATTATGTTGTGCATACTGTATTGTCACTCATTCTTCAAAATGGAGTACACAAAAAATATTATAAATACAGATCTGTATCTATGTTAACCGATAAGCATCTCAAAACTCTCTCCTTACCGTCCATTGTTTACTTTGTGTAATACCACTTTTTTAAACACTTACCGGTGTCTAAGTAAAATTTATTTGTAACCGTTTTCATATCGGTAAAGATTTTTTCACCATATATGGTGAAAAAATCTTTCGCTGGGCTATAGCCCAGTGTTTACCTGTGTGTTTCAATGGTTGTTTTGTTGTTTGAAAGTGATTACAAAATATTAGAAATGTTATTTTGAGTTAGCTTTCATTCCCTAGGATTCAAATTTTCTCCAGAGTGAAAATATAAATCTCATACATTTTATTGAAAAAATCCTTACAAAGCTGTACGTCATTTTTTGACACCCTTTCAAAACTGCATATTCCGAAAGCAGAAAACGACCGTTTGCAGCTAGCTAACAAAACGTCAAAACAACAACCAATTAGTTATGTACATAACCTAAAATATGAATGTGCATTATTTAGGAATATAGATGGTAAGAATCTTGCATTTTTATATAATTTTAACAATTATTGGTGACTATACCGTCATCGGATGGGACAAATGGATTTTTTAATCATTATTTTCAGCAAGGAATTTTGTTCTAAATGGATTGAAAAAAGATAAAGAATTTTAAATGACTTCATAAAAAATATGATGCAGAAAACTCACTGGAAGAATGGTAGCCAAACTGGCAGTGCTGTATGGAGTGTTGGTCCCAATACCGGCATGCTAGAAACTAGTAGCAATGGTCTAATTAATACGTAGTTAATGCTGTTACCCATTGCTAAGAGCCGATTGATATACTCAGTTATAATGGTTCCTATGCGAATGTGGCTCGACGTTATATTGATACGCCAACTCCGCTGTCCACTTTATGTGGCGTAATGTTTTTTACACTCTGCAATGTTCCAATACAGTCAATTTACAAAATATGTAGCATTAAAAAATAATTACATGTTAAGAAATTTAAGGAGTGCTGAGGGATAAGGCGTGCCGGCAACTAAATACCTCAGAATGTGTAACCGGGCTGATGGGCACGTCTGGATGCAGATAGAGATCAAAGAAAGACATTCAACGTGTTAGTGATTGTCCATGTTTTGGTGTAATTTGCAATATGGAGATTTGAGTGCACTAACATAGGATGTCTGGTTTTGTAGTTGGAGGATGACGTTGGAACCGATCAAGTTGGAAACGGACGATGAAGACCCGGTGGATAAATTGCTCAAGAAGACCGGATGCATTCATCTACATTACAAAGTGCAGGTACGCTGATGATAGTCGGACTTCGGGACAGGGTATTGTGACTTTTATCGGCGAATAAATTCCTATCAAAATCTGTGAAGAAATGAACGAGGCGAAGGGGAGAACTTACAAAATACCTTTGTTGTGAAATCACTGTACATATACCCAGTGGCGTGCACAGAGAATAGAGTAATCGGGGTAGGTAGTACAACTTATGCTGGTACTACTTAGTAAGGTAGGGTAGGTACTGTTTTCTTTTTTATATCACGCGGATAAGTTAGGATAGGCACTGCTTTTCTGCGTATATGGAAGGCACGCCCCTCATATACCTGTACGTTACTCATTTTAATAAATCATTATGAATTGATTTTTCAATTTCTAAATAACCCGACTTGATAGGCGCTCTATTGCGAGTGTGTAATACTTGCAGACAATAGTTTACAAAACTTTTTCACCTTGCTGTAGACCACTCGGCAATTTTTTGGTTTTCCACAAACATCCTTCCTGCCTAATATTAAATTATCTTAAACTCGCAAAGCTTTTTTGACAGTTGGCATACTGCCGAGTGTTGGTGAACTAAACGAGTCTAAACTTTTCGGCACAAGTTATTTTAGTAAATTATTTTATTGACGGTCTTGGTATATTTGCGTTGACTCTTAAAATATTTTACTGACATTGGGATGATTTTTTTTACTCGCTATTTGAGACGCTTTAAATAAATCATTTCACTGATTGTCCTCGAGACGCTTTAAATGAGAGGGAGCTTTGCATATTCCTCCTTGTATGCTGCTACTATATATGTATATAATTTTTTCCAGGACTGCTTTTCGAGGACGCGCGACTGGAGACAATGTCAGGATGAAGTGTCAGAATTCCGGAAATGTATAGAAGAAAACAAAAGAAAAAAAACCTAATGATATATTCATTTAGTGTCAGTTACTCCTTATTTATTACTTAGTACATATATTTCATTTATTTAAACTTCATGTACAGAAAAGAAATATGTACATTGGTGGGCTTATTGCTAAAAAGCAATATCTTCCAACCGGCCAAAACAATGTTGTAAAATAAAGGCACTCTGTCTAGTTACGCTATATTTTTATTCCAGTGTTGCCTGGACTTCACTTACGTCACCTGTAACCCTCGAAATATATTTCACTCCGGAGCCGGTCTGTAGACACGAGTCCTTTGTTAATGAAAATACAAATTATACATATGGGATTTTTCTCCCCTGATTGTGAAACAATGTCTGTCCCCTCCCCCAGGCCTAGGCCGAGTTATGTTCTCAGTGATGGAAACAGAATTATAAACAAAATAAAGTGTTTTGGTCGAGTATAAATTTATACTAGAATCATGTTTGACTAAACATCACCATAATCTAACTTCCCCTGAGATGCTCTCAATGTACAGCAGAGTCTCGATTATCCGACTTAGACCGGCTGCTGCGAGGTCGGACACGCAAAATGATAAAAACCACATGTACATGTAACATTACTGAATGTGACAAACTAAAACATCAAAATGCACTTACGGCAAAGTAATAAAACATGTACTGTACTAAAGTTCCGAGTACCGAGTACTGCGAGGGATGTAACAAACTACAAATAACACTTCTTTCATTTTTTTGATTTTATATGATGGGATTTTTTACAAATGTCGGTGTATGTTCCAAATAGTAAATAAATACCGGTTCAATTTTTCAAAATACCTAATTATAAGTACAAACATAAAATAAATCAGTTTTGGCGAGTACACGTTGGTTAATAAATTAAAGAAAACACTTTTTCAAGGACTAGACATTCCATTCTCCGATTTCATCTTCGGCTACGATGACGACCTTCACGCCGTCCGCCAGCATGTCGTTATAGTCCTCCAGGACGACGCTCCGAGTGTTCTGGAAGGCGAGCACCTCCCCGTGCTCCCCGATGGTGAGGATGTCGCCGGGGGAGATGGTCACCGCCTCGTCGAGGCTCACCGCGTCGCCGGCCGGCGCTCCGCCGCGCTGCCGCTTCCTTCCCGCGTTCGCTTCCTTCTCGGGACTATCTTCTTCTTCCAGTAGCTTTCTGTACATTTCTTCTTCTTCCAATTCCTTCTGACGCTGCTGCTCCCGATGGTTCCTCCGCAGATGTTTCTGCAAACAAATAATAAATCAACATCCTACTCTCCTTAAACTAGTTCCACTATAACACTCTTCTTTTCACTTTGTGAAATACCACTCCAAGAATGATGACAGAGCCATATTGCCATATCGCAAAGTTAATAATGCTTTTAAAATACAAAATAGTTCCATTATAGTAGTACCACTCGGCCCAGTATAAAGCTCTAGTCATTTCAAAACTCGGATGGCAACAACCTTCTATCCCGGGATCTTTTTCTGACCCTCGAATCCATGCGGTAACAACTCTACTGCGGACTCGACCACCGCCTGCGCGTGTAGGGAAAGGGCACTGACCGCGAGAGAGCAGCGCGCCGTGTACTGGTTGGGGCAGTGCGGACACGAGTGCGGCTTGATGCCGGTGTGCAGCCACATGTGCTGCCGTACGTGGGAGCTCTGCAAGAAGGTCTTCCCGCACACTCTGCACGCGTGTTCTCGCGACTGGAACGAATGTAAAACGTAATATATAGTACACTCCATAGTGAAGAAGCGGACGAGTAAAGCCGACCGGTTACCTTGTGGTGTACGCTGTTGGCGTGCTTGGCTCGGTGGTCGGCGGAGGCGAAACGGCGCGGGCAGAGCGCGCAGGCGTGCGGGCGCAGGGCCGAGTGCACGACTCGCGCGTGCGTGCGCAGGCCGGCGCGCGTCAGGAAGCGCCGCCCGCAGGCGCCGCACGCGTGGCGCCGCACCGCGCTGTGCGTCAGCACGTGGTACCTGCCCATCAGCACACACCCGTTAGCACCGACTAGATATGTCTATGGAGAGGGGCGCTCGAAGCGAGCATCTCACCTGAGTCCCGCCGGAGTGGTGAGCCGCTTGGAGCAAGTCGGGCAAGTGAGTTTCTGCTCCGCCTGGCTCGACCTGCAAACCGAACATGTTCAGTATTCACCGTCGTGTCTCCGATGTTAAACACATCGGTCGGTCGGGCACGTACTTGCAGGCGGGTGCGTGGGACTGCAGGGCGGCCGCGTCGGCGGCGACATGGCCGCATACGGCGCAGCGGAGCTCCTCGGCGCCCGAGTGCATGTGCAGTCGGACGTGCTTCTCCAAGTTTACCAGCCGCAGAAAACTGTAATGCAAAAACGTGTCGCATAATCGATAAAATAGAGTGTAATACCGGACTAGTAGAAACATTAAAAAATATATTTTTACAAACCTTTTATAACATATCTGGCATGTGAACACCGCATCGGTCCCTGTAGAATTTTCTTGCTTTGTCAAAGTTTCGTTTATGTTGCTCGGGCTGAAATAAAAAAATATGTTTAATAACTTAAACATTCTGCGACGAAATGAAAAGCGATTCCAAACCGAAATATTTACTATTTATCCTTGCTACCTTGCTATGGCTGAAGCACTCAGGGTTGCATACTCGTACAAACTTACAAGCCACTGGGAAATACTCCCTTAAGTTATGGTAAGACCCAATTAATAAAAATAAAAACAAACCTTTTAGCTGATTCCTCTTGATAATTGTCTTCCAGCATACCTGAAAGAATTATAAATTAATTTAAAATATACATTGTCAATTTGCATAAATTGAATTGAAACATTCTTGTCTGGACAAAAATGGTTAATTTTCATAGTAGAGTTGACTAGGAAGTGGGGTGACTCACTCTGTATGGAAGAGAGTTGACTAGGAAGTGGGGTGACTCACTCTGTATGGAAGAGAGTTGACTAGGAAGTTGTGTGACCTGGTTAACTTGATTCCCTTGAGAATCGCAACATCGCACTCGGCCCGTAATCCGGTCCGTGTGCATCCGGATACTTCCCGGTTCATCTCCATCCCTGAAACACTTTCATTGCATTATAAACATGTATAAGAAAGTAGGAAGCGCAATGTAAGAAAGCTGTACCTTTGGATGTCTTCTTTCTTTATGGAAACTGCATTCTTCAACCACTCGGGAGCGCCTTGGTCCACTGTGTAATATGTAATGAGGTAGGAACTATCCTTGTTGGCACCTTCCTCGGACAGATCCTGCGGACAGTACACAACGATTAGGCGGTCATCCGGGCCGTGGGGGCTCGGGGGCGCCAGCGGCGTGCCGTACCTGGTGCTCGCGGCGCAGGTGCTCCTGGAGCTGCTCGGGGGACAGGAAGCCCGTGTCGGCGGAGGAGCAGTGCCCGCACACCAGCACCTCCCGGGCGAGGCCGTGCCGCGCTCGCTGGTGGCGTAACAGCACCTACACAGAGACGAGGTGACGTTTTGCACTTGTGAAGATTTTGCTTCCGGCCGCTCAGGTCCGGCCACGCACCCGAGCGGTACATAGGGCGCAGGATAGCGCAGTAAATATGGACGGGGAGTGTGTTAAGGTACAGACCTTCCTGGCGGAGAAGCGCTTGGGGCAGTGCAGGCACAGGAAGGGGCGCTCCTGCGCGCGGTGCGTGAGCGCGTGCGCGTCCAGCGCGGCGCGCGTTGCGAACCCGCGCGAGCAGTGCCGGCACAGCGCGCACCGCTCCGCGCACGAGCGCTTCTGGTGCGCCGACAGCGCCGCGCCCGTCCCAAACAACCTGCAACAACCGTACCTGTAATGGCCTCGACGCAAATATTGACAAAATTACTATATGCACATATCGGAGCACGCAGAGGCGGGCCATCGGCAGTTGGTTCTACTCGACGAAAGAAGAGAAACAGCGGAGCTGAGGGTCGGTTCTCTCCCGATACAGTCGGGTGTAGCGCCACACCTTCACCTGTCTAATATATACCACTCTATCCGAGTAGTAACATCGGCGCCATCTCGTCGACTGATCAGAGTGAGGGAGAAGAAGCGGGCGGCGTACCTGCCGCAGCCCTCGCAGACGAGGTGGTGGCGCTTGCGGCGCTCAGGCAGCGCGCGCGGGAAGTGCAGCGCGAGGTTGTGCGCGCGCAGGGCGGCCGCGGAGGGCAGCGCCACTTCGCACACGGAGCACGCGCGCGGCGCGCACACGCTCGCCGGCGACTCCTGGCGCGGCAGAATACGCACCTACCAATAAAATAACTCCATAATGTTAATTGATCTTTGTAAACACAAATATGTTATCTACCTAGTGTACAGGTATTACAGGTGTGAATGTGTGCTCGGATATTCAACTCTTCGGGACACAGTCGGTGACACCTCGGATACTGCCGCATTTGGCACATAGTGAGGACCTTTGATTGCACATAAGTGCGGTACATAACGTACGGCAGACAGGACCCCATTGAAAGCTGTCCCACCGCATGCCCAGATCTGATACAGAAGCATCTAGGCTTCCTGACAGATCTGCTCTTGGTAAGCAATTTTTTTTTTTTAACTAGTATTCGAAATTTATTGAAAATGTGAAACAATATAAAATTGTATCCCGATTTTACTGTGAATTTACATTTAAAAGCTTTCAATATACCTGTCACTGCCAATCTAAATAAATACAAGTTTGTAAGTCCATCACCAAATTTTCTAGAAGTACCCCGGTGTAGGCAGTGAAAGGGATTAGTGTTTAGTACAAATAGTCAGCTAGATCCGACTCCGACTCGACGTTGGCCGTTACAGATGCCCACAACCCCGACCAGCACAGCGGGACAGGACCCACAGCACAATGTACACAGGAGCTAGAGTGCGGTGCAGCCGGGCAGGAGGGGGGCGACACGCGGTGCGCATAGTTACCTCTTTAGTGACGGTCGGTTTGGGTTTAATTTTTTCCGGCTTTTTCTTGACCGAGGGAGGCGGGCGGGCCAGCACGGCGTGCGCGCGCAGCACGCGACGGTTGAACGTGTGCGCGATGCGCAGCTGGCCCGCGCATCCCGCGCACACCTTGCGCGGAAGTCTGTCCTTATCGTCGGACTTTATCTGCAATTTCATACTAATGTAATTCAAATAATATAATATTGGCACCATCGAGTATTTCAAACGCTCGGACGGGGTCAGGTCAGGAGTGGGAATAATCCACGGGTACGTATGAGGAGATGCATGAATGTGGAAGAGGCGAAGATTGTTTGCAAAGACAGATTGGTGTGGCGTTCTTTTCTCTCTGCCTGCCCCTGCGGAAAGTGGTGTGGTGGTTAGTTTTTTTTGCTTAATAATGCTTTTAAAAAGGCTGTCTGCCTCAGATTACCCTCCTTTTTGTACTTCTCAAATATCTAATAATAATTAGTACCTTTACTGATTATACTTGTTTCATTTTCTTTTCTCTCTCTCTCTCTCTCTGCCATATAAACTTTTTGGTGGGTGTTTTTCACTCAAGAATTACATTGAATTATGGTAACTGATCATTTATGATCTTCTTTAGCATTTATGAATTCTTTAGAATAAGCTCATACTCATAATTTGGAACAGGCTATAAAAAGAACAAATTAGAGCCTTAATAGGGACATGATTAGCGGTGTTGCATAAGCCGTAGCTAGAATTCAGTCACTCGGACGTTAGTTCATTTAAAAAATTAATTTCTTGTCCGTGTTAACAGCGACAAAGAGTATTGTTGTAAAACGTTACAAAATGAATCCTACCTGTAATTCTGTGCATATTTTCAACACGTCACACAGTTTCATCCTTTCCCCGTCTATTTCCAAAACGTCGTAAAGGTCTATGGTGACATTTTCTTCGGTCAAGCAAGTTCTACAAATCGAATTTCCTCCCGAAACCGCCATTAGTTGATATTTTTAATACTGGTACCCGATATAAAAGAACGATCCATCCGACCTTGAAGTTGACAGATAAGCGAGAAATCCATGCCATAGATTTTTTTAGTGTATAGTGACGAGTTGGTACCTACATTTACCAAAGGTGAAATTATTCAAAATACTATGAAACAGATATTCGATTTTGATCAAAGAAGTATTCTCTCGGATTATTTTCTCTCTATATTGGCGTTTGTGCATTACACGGAATTTTCCCGTCCAGCACGTCAGTTAGCATATAAAACGGATGATTGGCTTGTGCTTTTGTCCACGTTTCTTCGGATCGGTGCTCTTGATCGGTGCGTGAACACGTTGCGCGTAAATTCGATCACGCTAATCTGTCGAAGTCGCTTTTATTTTTCAAAACCGGATTGCCGGACGGTAAAATTCCGGTAGTGCACAGTTTTATTATTTCACGGCATTACAAATTACTTTTTTTTAATCGTCATCTGTTTGACAAGGTGCACAGGATACCGCGCTGGATTTTTCATTTTTTAATGACTTTTTACCCTACAACGGTGCTCTAGAGAGTGTCTGGTCATCTAGGCAGTGTTTAACCACCATTGGATCAACACGGTGTCAGATGGACAAATATACAGATGATGTGAGTGAATGATATTATTCCTACATGAGAAAGGAAAAAGGATCCCACGGTAGAAAACGAAAAAGAGCAGTAATGGATAAAACACTCGGAATTGTATGCCTGTACTCGAATGAACTATGTACTTACTTCTTATTGTTGTATTAAATATGTATTAGGCATACGTTATGCATTAATATTTGTTTCGATGTGGAATGCAACTGGGATATGTAATTTCATCCAAATGCTATTTTAGAAAATCTTGTATGTTGATTAGTTGAAACAGCTGTGACCGAACTATTGTTTTCTCTACTGGTAACACCTGTTATTTATATCACTTTAATCTGTAAAACAACAATAATCTATGGAAAAGCTGTCAATGTGTTATTGTCATTGTCGTTGGCGATTGGGGACAAATTAGTCGGTCTTTGATCGAAGATTAGCGCGTATAATCTTTTGATCGTATTCTCGAATTAGTATGTCGGCGATGAATAACGGCGGCGGGAACGGGAATAGCGAGGACGAAAACTGCGCTGGGTACGCGCTCAGCGACTTCCTGCTGCAGCTGGAGGACTACAGTCCGACCGTACCGGACCCCGTCGTGTCGCACTACCTCGCCTCGGCGGGCTTCGAGTCGCAGGACCCGCGGTTGGTGCGGCTGATCGCGCTGGCGGCGCAGAAGTTCCTGTCGGACGTGGCCAACGACGCGCTGCAGCACTGCAAGACGCGCTGCAACTCGGCGGCCGGCCACCCGCCCAAGGGCAAGGCCAAGGAGCGCAAGTACGTCATGACCATGGAGGACCTGCTGCCCGCGCTGGCCGAGTACGGCATCACCGCCCGCAAGCCCCACTACTTCGTCTAGAGCGCCCTCCGACTGCCTCCTCACTTCGCTCCTCACACTCTTACAGATTACTAGCTTTGTCCGCCTGCGTAGTATAATGGTCACCACGCTCGGCTACCCACCTTTCCTTCATGTGTGAACGATCAAGACAACACTGCGTTTATATGATGCAGCGCCGTATGCACCATTAGGTGTGGATAAGGATTTAAAGAAGATGAAGGCAAATTTAATATCCAACGCGAGCCACCGCTAGCTCCGTGCGGCCATCGCTGTCCTGAAGTAATTCCCTGATCGCTTTGAGTCTGCATTCAAATACCTGTGTTTATATCCTGGCCTGGCGGGTGTTTTTACCTTTTGAAAAAAATTGTATAACTTTTTAAAATTAAATTAAATTATTGTTTTTTTTAATGGATGGTCCGAATAGAAACCGACAGTTTCTTTACCCGACCTGGGCATGTGGCGAGAACTGTCAGAGGTGACCTATGACGGGAAATTATTATTTTTTTAAATAGCTGTTTCGACTGTAATGGCAACACCATTTGTTATATATATATAACAGCAAAGCACGCAATACTAAACATTGCTTATAGTGGACAGCATTCTTCGTAACAGCTGTCGTCACTTACCGTTTTCCATGTTTTTGCATTATTGTCCCGAAGATTTTTAATATATTATTACTTTACGAACATTGTAAAAATAAATATTTTAAAATTAGTGTTTTCTATTTTTTTCCCTTTTAATCAGAGTGAGCCACAGCGATGCGTGGCCGGGTACAGCTGGCGATAAAAGAAATCACGATTGTGGAAATGTCGAAATTGATTTAAAATGCAGAAATTAGGTTAAACACAATATTTATTTAAAAAAACAATTTAAATCATAGTAAAAACACTACAATAACGGCACAGACAACAAAATATTCTTAAAAGTAATAGCACTAGCAATTTTCTTAATAAATAACGTCATTTGGAGTGCGCGCGTGACTAGGTGCGGTGCCGGCGGGGCCGCGGCTACTCCGCCTTGGGCTTGCTGCGGGCCGCCTTGAGGCGCTCCTTGCACTCCTTGTGCAGCCCCACGAGGTCAAACGTCGCCTTGATGTTGTCCTCCGAGAAGAAGAACCTGCGCAATAATATCATCAGAGAAATGGAGCTGCTTGTTCTCCCCCTCACACATACCCGCCCGCCCATCATCCCTATCTTCTATCTCTGACCGCGTCCACATCGCATAATTGTTTCACCATTCTTTTGACTCCTGACCCGATGCTTTCAAGTATTTGACACGCCAAGATACAAGCCAAGTTTTCCTCGGTCTTACTCTGCTCCTTTTTCCAACTACATTCGCCTCATAAATTTGTTTTACCCTTCTTTCCTCACCCATTCCTTGCACATGTCCAAACATCTCAACGCACCTTTCTTAATTTGATCGATAATCCTTAATTCAACTTATTTCACCGTTCAAACATCTATCATACATAATTTTTCCACGCATCCGTTTGAGGGATCGCATTTGGACTCCATTCAGTCTACTTTCATCCTTCAGTTTCTTCACCTGCTTACATTAGTGTGGACTCGGTTGTGGACTGCTAGATTAGCTTTCGCTGATAGATTTTTATAGATAGGTCTTTTTCTCTAATAGGGTTTATTCTTTCGTTAATTGATTCAACAGTCACTTTGCGCTATCCATTTTTAATTTAAGTTTTACTTAGTAAATACCACTATATCTTAAAATCTACTTTGACATGTTTTTTTATGCATTCCGCATCTTTTTCAAACACTGTACAGTTTTTGAAAATGACGCGGAATATATTGAAACACGTGACACAGTAGATTTTAAGAAATAGTGGTATTTGCTAAGTAAAACTTAAATTTAAAAAAAGTTTATTATATTTAGAGTTTAGAACTAAGAAACCTTATTAGTCACGAAGTAATAGTTTTTTTTATAATATTAGATGATTCAGTTGTTGAATTAGTTTAATTCTCGTGTAAGAGTAGGTACTCACTTCTGCAGCCTGTTCCTAGAGTCGGCGTCCGGGCGCCGGAGCGCTTCCTTCCCGTCGCGGAACAGCAGCAGCGAGGGCAGCTGGCGGCTCAGCGAGCTGTCCAGGATGCCGTACTTCACGGCCGCCTCGGGGTACCTGCAACCCGCACACCGCATCACACCCCGCACACTCCGCACACCTCTCATCACCTCATCACCTCTTCACTCGCCATGTTGGCTGCCCTAGCTGCCATCCCCATTTGTGACAATACTCCAACTTAGCCCTTTAAATCACCTAGCAATTTTTTCATATAAAATGACTTTTTTAATCTATATTTTCGAGGATATTTTGAAGATTTTCCATACATGTACAATTTACCATATGTGTACAATGGTTTGTGCCGCCGTTCACACAGAAAAACACAACTGGAACGTTTACAAAATGTCGGGGTTGTCACATTTTGCCATAGAGAAAATGGAAACATGTGTCGAAAAACCAAACACAACAGAAAATTATAAGCTATATACACCAAAATATTTTTCTTTACACAATTTGGCATTCAGATTGCAACAGAGAAAAATGTAAGGCGATTACACCTATTAAGGAGAAGACTGCTAACCCTGTACAAGAGAAGAAGAGAAGTAAATCTCCGAGAAATGATATCAATAAAGTGTAATATAATATTGATTGCTCATCCCGGTAGATGTCTATGTGTTCCATATTTTAGATTACTCTAATCAGAGCTAGAGGTGGTTTAAAATAGATATCAACTCTAGGGGAGGCTGGAACTGCGGGCACCCGACCGAGAGAGAGTAAACTCCCTTGAGGCACTTTACTATATATATGGTAATCGATATATCGAAGGTGTAACATGATATGATGAAGGTACAACATGATGTCGAAGGGGTAACGTGATATGTAGAAGGTGTAAGATATGTTGAAGGTATAATGTGATACGTTGAAGTTGTAACATGATACATTGAAGGTGTAACGTGATATGTTGAAGCTGTAACATGATATGTTGAAGGTGTAACATGATACTACGAGGGTGTAACATGGTTGTTGTAGGAGTAACGGGGTCTGGTCTCACCTGCCGACGTCCAGTTTGCCGAAGCGCAGGTTGGGCAGAGTGAACTGGTCGGACAGCTGCGCGAAGAGCGGCGCCATGTTGACGCAGGCCGGGTGCCAAGCCGTGTAGAAGGCCACCAGCCACGTGGTGCCCGCGCCGCCACGGGACAGCTCCTCGCGCAGGTTGTCCGATCCGCGGAAGTACACCACGTTCTCGGGACCGCTGCAATCAGACACAATATCGTGGACTACCGCATCAAGTGCAGTCGCAGTCGTACAGGAGAAAGTGACCAATATATTAGCCTCCCGAGAGCGGGGGAACGCACCTAGCAGAGCGGCCTCACCTGTACGTGGGTTCCGGCAACAGCAGACCGCACAACACGAACACTGTCCCGAACACGAGACCTAATTTGATATCCGAATAAAACCAAAGAATCAGGTTCGCTATCTTAGTATAAATAAAGGCGGAAGTCAGGTAATTGATCATAGTGACGCTTCCGGCCTTTCTCGTGCGGATCATTACCACAATCACGAGAAAAAACAATATCTCCGTCTCCCTGCCGTTGAGTTCACAGTCGGCCTGCTGAAATATGAACGAGCACAATACTGGGATTCGCTTCGCCGATATATATGACACGCTTAAAAGGATATTAAACCAATAATAAGGCTTCAAAAGTAATAGTAAATCCTTTTTGAAAGTCATCTTGAACTTTTTGTGTCAAGAAACCCAATTTTAAACAATTACCACCAATTTAGTAAATGGTGAGAAAATTGAGCAAATGTCAAATTGAGAACGATAGCATAGATTATCCGAAATATAGTACGTATGTTGACCGCAAATGAAACTTTATTTTGTTTCTTTCTAACTTGCGCAGCTGACATAAGAGGAACAGAAAAGCAATATATTTTTAGGTATCTCGCAGAACTTCTTAATATTGAGCTTTGAGTACTTGATGTTCAGCGTCTGTGTATGGTATTACTAGTTAACAAAAATATAAATAAGTGCCTGTCGAAAAGTTCATTATCAAAATTATACATATATCTACGTTATTCCTTGAAAGAATTGCACGATCTCTTTTAAATCCTGTCCTTGGTTAGGTTAGGACTAGACTACAATCAAATCAGATGCTCTCATTGACGCTCTTGTTATTTGTATCATGCTTCAGCTATCGAAGTACGTATATAATATGAGTTGTCAACTAAAATATTCGGTTTTTATTTTAGATAATTGACAATTTGTATTTTTTTGTATTCATATTTATTACATTGAAGACATTTCAAGTAAGAGAACTGTTTTATTCTATCCACATCAGTAAAAATCTGCAATTAAATCTGCAAATGAAAATTGCAACAAAAACACCAAAGCTTAAAAAATATCCGGGAGTAGGGGGGAGCTTTTAAAAAATCCCATCGAAAGCTCCCGCTCATATTCAGAAAACCCTCCAGTGTAAATATGATACGCTTTCAAAAGCATCACAAATTTATCACGGTTATAATTCTAAATGAACCCTAGAGGTGATTTTTTAGAACGGCGCGCGGCGCTATGTGAATTGGCCATTATTATTGAAAACACCGTATTATGGCAGCACCGAAACATCTGATACCAAAATAATTTGACAGATAACTTATTCTGACGTTTCCCCGGTATATTTTTGTCGCTGAGTTTGTATACAAAAAATAGCGATGATCCGCTACACCCAGTGCTGATACGACCGCTGCGGGTGTTTGGCGTTCACGATGAATGCGAATACATAGTTGAAGCTATTTGATTATGTCAGAAACCGACGTTGCCGTTGTGCAGTTCCCGCCCTACAGGAGATACTGGTACTATCCTATATGGGGGACCAACAGAGTAAGTACTCCTACCCGGGACCTCCAGCGCCGTTCTATGGAGGAGGGTTATTTATTGCCGGTTTGCGCTCCCGTGGCTAGTGTCACGGACTCTCGAGTCAGAGTTTCTCGGTTGGAACCTACTCTCTACCACAATTTGATACCTAATTCTAATAATGAGCTGCTTAGGCTTACATAAATAGTATGAAATTCAAGTATTTTTTGTAAATAATTGTACACATATTTACAATTTTTAATAATCTTTCTTCACTGGACTTTCCTGTGCCCAGGACACATTATATAATACTTGTTTATTTAGTTATCTTTCTTTCAGGAGTCATACAATCGTGGATAATATGATATATTATTAGATTAAAACCAATATTTTTAGCTTTTCCACTTTATTTTTATTTGACCAGCGACCGGGTTTTGTCATTACCGACATCATCAGACTGGTCTGACCTTCGTCGGTTTGTGTTCCAGCATAACCGCGAGCACGTGGTGGAGATCCTGCAGTCGGGGCTGCTGTTCCGGGAGGACGCGCTGCGCGTGGAGGCGGCGGTGCTGGCCGAGGCGGCGGGCGCGGGCCGGCTGCGCGACGGGGGCGCGCTGGCCCGCTACGGGCGCGGGGAGGCGCTGCTGGCCGCGCTCGCCGTGCTGCTCACGGCCGCCGTCGTGCCCGTGTGAGCCCCCTCTCTCCTCCGGGAGCGGGAGAACCCGCCCATCTGTTGACTAGATCATTACTTAATATATAATAGTCATACAGGAGAAAGTGACCGAGTGCATTTTTTTTGAAAAACGTGATCATTGACTATTTGACAACATTTGCCCTGAAAAAAATTCCAAAGGATTTAAAAACATGGAAGTGTAATAAATTGACTTGTTAAAAATGACTAACTGCATTGATGATTATTTTCTTGTCGTGCAAAAGTGACTTAAATGGCCCTCCTGAACATTTTACGTTTTGTAAGTTGGTCACTTTCTCCTGTACGACTACGATATACAGCAGGGGTTCCCAACCTTTTTGTACTCTAGAGCACATTCTAAAATGTCGGTAAGGTAGCGGGCACCACCTATTTTTAATCGACAGTCTGGCTCGCCACTTTACAAATACTGTCAGCAAAGGAACCTCTCATACATACAATATCCCAAACATATAAACATATTTAATAAACCTTTATTTTATCTATTTTTTTTTTAAACCGTTTATCCGCACCCCAATGGTGCATAGGGCACTGCGTCATATAAACGCAGTGTTATCTTGATCATGAAGGAAAGGTGATCAGCCCTCCGCTTCAGGTACCAGTCCAGGGTAATATTAAATAAATATTACAGTGAAAAAATCACATTTATTTATTTTTAACTAACAAATAAATAAATATAATTCACATTTTTATGTTCACATGTTTATGAATATTTTTTGTCTCTGTCGAATAGTGACGGGCACATACAACTCATTCCGTGGGCGCCACGGCACAGGGTTAGGAACCTCCCATCTTTACAAATATTACTGAATATTATTTTTTTATTTTTGTTTTTCTCGTTGACTTTTACGGTATTATCGCAAGCGTAATACGAGTACGCAACTCCAAGTCCAGCAATTGCTGTCTCTGCCCACCATTTCTCCTTTATTTTCTTTCCCATCCTGCGGCAACGTCGCTCAATTCCGTAATATACCTTATATTCCTCTTATATTTTAGTCAAAAGTGCTATATCTAGCCATGTAGACAAAACCTGAAAAGACCAGGGTGTGAGTAACAACACCATGATGAAGCTTGTCCGGAGCTTGGTCCACTCCATTTTTCTGTATGCTGCTGAAATGTGGACCATAAAAGCAGCGGAAAGGAGAAAAATTAGCTAAAAAAGACAGCTAGATGCACCAAAGAGTCCATTCATCAGGAGTTACACTCGGGAATGGCTCGACTCCGGCCGGTATCTGTACACGACGGATTATTTCATTCTTTAGACATATTGTGTGTGGTAATGAGAATAGCCCGGAATGACTGGTTGTGATCGGTAGCCTGGAGAGGAAGATCCCACATGATGGACCGATCAAATTAAGGCTGCAGCAGGCACCTCGGTGGTTAGAGCGCTACGTGCAGCGCAGTCAAGGGATAACTGGAGAAGAGTCATTGCTTCCACAAAGATCACAACCCTCAGTAATGAGGCTAAGGCGGCAATCGAAGAAATTCCACGTCCTTCCTATACAGTACCCTATGTGCCATTTGAATGCCGATGTAGAATAAAAGAAGATATATATTTCAGGAGGAGCCGCGGTGGTGTGTTGGCGCTGGCGTGCGCGGCGTGCCTGCCGCTGCTGTCGCGCGTGCGCTCGCCGCCCGCGTTGGGCGCGCTGCTACACGAGGCGGGCGCAAGCGCGCGCGGGCGGGGCTACGTGCGCGAGGCCGCGCTCTGCCGGGCGCTGCGCGGCGCGCTGGCGGCGCTGCACGGCGCGCTGCTGGCGCCGCGCCTGGCCGCTCCCTGGGAGCTCGGCCCCGAGGCGGAGGGGGCCCTGCAGAGTTGTGACGCAACGGTGAGCCGCCGGACTGTGCATCCGATGCACTCTGCGCACGTAGCGAGAACAGTTGAATGCGCAAACTGGTTTCTACCTAGAAAATCTATTAACCTTAATGAGACAATAGGATGTTTTTATAAATTTGGGATATTGAATGTATGGATAGCTTATTTTTGACAATTATTTTTATTCTTGTTCCAATCCTTATGTCAACCAGATGGATGGTGCATAGGGCACTGAATCACATGAAGTTGCATCGTCTTGATCGTAATTGCACGAATGCAATGTAATCCAGGGTGATGATATACAACAAAAGTATACTAGGGTGAAAAAAATCACTATTTGTTTTGACTCTCCATGGAAATTGAGTTTGGGACCTCCAGCGTAGCCAAACGCGCTCTCCACTACAACGTGGAGACGGACAATGAGTTTTCCAAAATCATTATTAAAGAAAGATAGAAAAAAGAAAAGCAAGAATGTCCAGGGCATTCACAGTTGCCCGAACCGTGAAGTGTTGGGAGTTGCCTACATGGGATATTAATGATACATTTCTGCTTTTGTTTTCAGCGGATCCACCATCTGTTCCTGGTGCTGCAGTCGAGCTTCCTCCGCGAGGTGGCGCTCGCGCACGTGCCGCCCGCGCTGCCGCCGCGCGACCTCCCGGCCCGCCTGCGCTGGGCGCACTGCCGCCTGCTGCCGGCGCTGCTGCGCGCCTACCGGGCGGCGCGCCCCGCCCCGCCCCCCGCGCCGCCCCCCGCCGCGCCGTCCGCGCGCCGCCTCGCCGCCTGGGGGCGCTCCGCCGCGCCGGGGGCGGGCGCCGGCGTGCGGGAGGCGCTGCGGGCCGCGCTGGAGCGGAGCGGGGCCCTGGAGACCACACTAGAGGCCTACGAACTTGATAAAAAAACTGGTGAGATATTCAGACATCGATTTCTCCAGAACTCGGGTCGGGAGAATTGTCAGACTGCAAAACTGGCGTCGCGGGTTCGATTCCCGCCAAGTGCAAAATAAATTCAAGAAAGATTTATTTTCAATCGGTCTGGGTATTTGTGATGTATTTTTCACATTAACCTTCCCTATCCTTACTATCCTACCCGCAGACAATCCTCTTAGAGTCTTTGCGAGTTATTCCTTAAAATAATTAAATAAATAAAGTAAGGGGAAAGCTTCTGACTTTACAAAGCTCTCGATGGCATTTCCGACTGAGTATGGAACATTCCGGTTAAGATTTTATTAATTAAATTCTTGTACAGAATATTGGCGGGCGAGGGGGACAGGTCCGCCTCTCCTCTTTCTCCGGAAGGAATGAGATCGTGGACAGTTAGTTTTCCGATAGCATTTGTGAGCATCCGCATAGTCTGGCCGCTCACACAGACAAGGATGTTCTGGGGATGCGATTTCTAAGAATTGAGTAATTAGTTCTAGTATTCCCTTTGTTTATTCAAAGAAGCTTTCAAGATGTATTTGAATATGCGTACACTTGTAGTGGAGATAAGCCTTATTTACTGTTTATATATAAAATGTTTAAATCAAACGCTGATTTTTTTTATTTATTGTATTTTATTGCTAAAAAACACAAAAATAAAATTTGTGACAATGTTTCGCCTCGTTATGGCGTTTTCAATTCTAGGTACTTAAGTAATAGTTTTAACATGTGCAGTAATAATTTACGGGAGACAACAATAGCTAATGGGGCATGTCGGTATATTCATGCTGGCGAAAGGAAGAATCTAATAACATGGCATTGTTTTTAAAGCTTTATCAAATGTTGGTAATATTATAATTGGTTAGTGTTATTTGACTCCGACACGTGACTTATTTTCTGTCCCGTTGGTTCTGGCCGGGTCCATTGTCCATTGATCCATCTGTATTTGGCAGGTAAAGATTCACTAGAAAAGGAGCTCGTCCTGCTGAAGAGCTGTTTGCGAGACTGCCTGGCCGAGGTGGACTCCGTCATCGCGGAGCTCCGGAGAGGCGACGGCGATGCGACGGTGACGCGGCAAGGGAAAACCCCCGATTTGATCCAAGAATCCCAAAGCATTCGCGTGGTGTGCGAAGACACGCCGGTCGAGATCGAAGACCAGGTGTTTTACTACGAGAAAAAACACGACGACCCCGACATCGTAATCGCCGATATACCCAACGGGCCGGGCGAGAGGGAGCTCCGGGCCGCGCGGAGCGTCCTGGGCGAGCTGCGGCAGCGCCTGCTGCGGCGCGAGGACGACATGCGCGCGCGCGAGCGGGCCGCGCTGGCGCGCACCATGCCCGAGCTGGAGGGCAACCTGCCGCACTTTCCCAGGCAAATAGGACAAGACGAAGACTCGCCTTCCGGCGACGAGGATTCGGTCGTTGGAAAGAACTCGGTTGAAGTTGGTACAGACGTATCCACCGTGAAGGACCCGCTGGAGAGTGGTGGTAATATAGCTGTCGAAAGGAACTCGGTAGCGGGCGATAAAGATAATGCCGTTGTATGTGACTACTCAAAAGAAGGCGTTAAAGATGCAGCCGTTGAAAAGATAGCGATAGACAGTTGCAGCGCAACGAAAAACAAATCAGATGACACTAGCGAAGAAAATGATCGTCGCTTTAAGCGCGGTTCTTCCGGTTCAGAAAGCGAAAGCGACAGCGAACAAAAGTTGCTGAAAGACATGAGAAAGGGGAGAGTAGCCAGAAAGAAGAACCACCCTCCTTCCAGAGGGGGCAGTGTGAGGAAGAAAAACGATAATAACAACGACGACTCAGATCCCACCGATGACAGCGATAGCTTTCAAGTTCCGCCGCGGCAGTACCGAGGACGATACAACCGGGAAAATGGCGACGAATCAAAAGACACCAATGAGTATAATTTAGGAGCCGGATTGGCGGTCGCTTCCCTTTTTCGCAACGCCACCGGCGTCGTCGGCCCGGAGGAGACGTTCGACGCCCACGGAGAGCAATCGGCCGACTCGGGAAATGAAGACTGAATACTAGCAGAGCGAGTCGTTGCAGCCGTGTAATATAGTTACCACCTATTCTAGAACTCCACTCACATCGGATGGTATAAGTGATCACTCCATGCATCACCATTCTACCCACTTATGATCAAAATTGCGAGATAAGTAAATGAGCGGAGACCGCTTCATCTTTGTTGACGTATATCAATAAAACGCTTAATAAACCACTAATAAATAATGTTAATATTTGTTTTTTTCTTACCCTTATTCGCCCCAATGTGGTACATAGGGCACTGCACCGCATTGATACTGTTTTACCTCTATCATCAAATACGAGTAGGCAAGGTGGTCTGTCCAGCGTTTCAGATATTAAATAAATATTTTAAATGAAAAAGAAAAACACAGGGTTTTTTATTACCACTTTAGTTTATTTTATGACGACTAGTTTCAGAAGCTATGTTTCCATCTTCAGGTTAATCAACTGCTGTATAAATCCTTCCTTACCCCTCTCCTTATTTATACAACAGTTACATTCAAACCTGAAGATCATGGCATGGCTTCTGAAACTAGTTGACATAAAAATAAACTCAAGTGTTTTTCATATTATTTTTTGAC
Organism: Brachycentrus maculatus; assembly: GCF_059751285.1. NCBI lineage: Eukaryota > Metazoa > Arthropoda > Insecta > Trichoptera > Brachycentridae > Brachycentrus > Brachycentrus maculatus. Next base: position 44,748 of record NW_028281108.1, read on the forward strand.
ATCTCATCAAAGATGCGGAAGAATATGGAAGTCTGGGAATTTATGGGGCTGACGACCGTCATAGGCTAGTTTAAGTGATCACTTTGTAGTGTGTACACGTGTAACATTCACCAATTCTACCCATTATTGACAGCCACACTACACAAATTCTTGGAAGTTATAGAACTTAGATACATATATGAACCAATTCAGAAACATTGTTCTTGAATCACTAGAACTTCACTAGAGACATCTATTGGTGAGATGAAAAGAAGCTTTTTTTTATATTTTTAATAAGTTAATTTTAATAAGTTAATTTTCATATTATTTTTTGTCAAAAAATAATATGAAAATTAACTCCTGTAATTGGAGATTATATTCTGTCCGATATTAGATAGATATTCTGTCCGCCTCCGTAGTATAATGGTCAGCACGCTCGGCTACCGTTCTGGAGGTCCCGGGTTCGATTCCCAAGGGGGGTAAAAATAAACATAAGTGATTTTTTCACTGTAATATTTATTCAATATTACCATGGACTGGTACCTGAAGCGGAGGGCTGATAACCTTTCCTTCATAAGTAAAACGATCATGATAACACTGCGTTTATAAGGCACAGTGCCCTATGCACCATTGGGGTGCGGATAAGGGTTTTATATATGTATATAATTGGAGATAATCCAGATTTGTGAACAAGTATTTGGACACACTCAACATGTTGTAAATAAAAGTGTTTTCTTTGTCATTTACAATTTCCTCATGTCTTGCCACAAAGTGAATGCCAAAATTATAAATAAAATAAATATTGGTAAAAAACACTCGAGTTAGCTTTGACCCCCCCGGGAATGGAACCAGGTAACTCCGGGCACGGAGACCACTACACTAGGTGGGCAGATGTAATTTTGTATTGAGTTGGTTAACCTCGGATATAAATAAATGAATGTACATATCGCTCACTCCTTTCAAGAACGTCATAAATCAAAATACTTGATTTTTCAGGAGAACGTTTTTAAAGTTTAAGAATATAATACAATGTATTAAAAATAAGTATCAAGCCACTTATTGAACTTTTTACTGCGCAGCAGATCTTTTTAGGTAAAACCTGAAGGTTTTTTCTCCATTTGAAAAATACTTAGTATATTTAAAAAAATAATTAAACAATACCTTTTCTTCAAAATGCAAAAAAAAAATTTTCTGCCCTGTAGCGGGTAAATATTAAGTTAAAAATATGCCGCTTTTGCTGGTATAAAGTACATTTTCTGGGCATTCCAAAAACATGCACAACTCAAAATTCACAATTTTTGATTTATGACGTTCTTGAAAGGAGTGAGCGATATATGTATATTGTTTGTTCAAAATGTTATTATTATTTTTTTTAAGTTGTTCACCGATTGCTTTGAAATTTTAATGTCGCATGTGAATGCGTCTTAGCTAACCTGCAGTAGTGCAGAGGTAGGCAGAGAGAATAGAATGCCACATCACTCTGTCTTTGCAAATATTCTTCGCCTCTTTCACATTCACGCATCTCCTCATACACACCCGCCGATTGTTCCAGCTCTTGACCCGGCCGCTGTCAAGTATTTGACATACCCGATGTACCAAGATCTCCTCGGTCTCCCTCTGCAGCTGAAGTTGCTTCTTTTTCTTACTACATTTGCCTCATAAATTTGCACCGATGTAACGTTTTCATATAAAGATAATATAATTGAACATCTGTTGAACGTAACACACTCAATACTAACCTAACCATTACTGATGGAGAACAGCGTGCTTCTCGACACCTGCTGTTATTAAGATTTTGAATGTTTCATTGCTTCGCATTGTGGTATATATTATTATTGACAATCAACATAGATGAAGAAGAATATAAAAGTCTGGGCATTTAGGGGGCGTACAACCGCCGTAGGCTGGTTTTAGTTATCACTTTACACACATGCAACATTCACCAATTCTACCCGTGATTGTCAACCACACTACTCAAATTCTTGAAACTTCTATATATATGATTCAAATTGGAAACAGCTCGAGTGCTTGAATCACTCAAATTTCACTAGAGACATCTATGGTGAGATATAACTCTTTCATTTGAGATCCGAATCCTGGATTATGATCACATACATGAGAAACGCCAGAAAATATCTTTTTCATTTTATTATTTTAGCTCATAATTTGACCACTTAATTTATTTACAACATTTTGAGTGTGTCCAAATACTTCACTAAATAATTCCTAATTGGAGGTAGCAAGAAGTTATTCTCCAGTTGGACACGTTGCGCGTGGCAACGAGGATAGCCTGGAGCGACTGGTTGCGGTGGGTAGCCTGGAGGGGAAGAGAGGGAGAGGAAGATGGGCCGATGGAGCGCTATGTGCGGCGCGGGGATAACTGAGAAGGATCATTGTTTCCACGAGTCACGACCCTCAGTAATGAGGAATAACACACAGTATATTTACTTATTAATAAAAATCTTCATGCGGAGTACGAAAGACATTTTATTCAAGAAAAAAACACAAAAATATGACACATAAATATCCCGCCCGCGTCAGAACCCAAAGGTGCATAGGGCGGGCGGGTGCTTCCAGAATCCTGGATAAAGGGGGTGAAAATGCATGTCGGGATGAAGATGAGACGAGAGAGCGACACCATCGCCGCCCGGAGAGGGAGAACGGCGACGATGGCTCCGGCACTCGGGGATGCGTACCCGAATGCTAGGTCATAAGCTCTGGGTAGTTCAGACTTGAGTTGGCTGACACCGGAACCTCCCGCCACCTCCGGGGGGAGAATTTAACAACCTTACCTATGCCCGCGCGAGGCGGATCGGACAGACAAAATGATATGCAAATTAAAACAGTCGCTTCATCCGTCAGGCGCCCTACATGAAGCTGGGCGGGCAGTACCACTGGGCGCGCGCGTGCTCCGCGGGCGGCTCGCCCACCAGCGTGTCGGCGAGGTAGGCGGCGCCGAGCGTGCGCGCCACGTGCAGCTTGTCGCGCAGCACGTTGACGGGGAACACGCCCACAGAGTAACCGCGCGCGCGCCACGCGGCCAGCGCGCTCGGCGAGGCCACGTCGAGGCGCAGCAGCACCGCGGAGCAGCCGGCCCAGTAGGCGGGCAGCCCCGAGCGCCACGCCACCTCCCACAGCGCGTCCAGCGCGCGCGCCCCCAGCTGCAGCAGCGGGCGCGACGCGAACCTGTACTGCGGCTGCCCCGCGCACGAGTAGCGCAGCACGCTCGCCGCGTCCGGCTGGTAGCTCAGGGCGCCCGTTATGCGGGGCTCCATCCGGCGCACCTGCAACACGCGACACGCGCCTTCAGTCGGCCGGAGAGGGCTGGGCGGGGGCGGGGGGGGGCGGCACTGACCTTGTAGACGGCCACCGGGTTGTGCGAGGTGACGAGCGAGGAGGCGAGCAGCGCGGGGTGCGCGCGCAGGGCGCGGGCCACGCCGCCGGCGGTGCGCGCGTGGCAGTCCTTGAGGTCCACGATCAGCGCGAGCCCGTGCGCGGCGGCCAGCGCGCACACGTCGCGCAGCCGGCACAGGCGCACCGGGGTGCCGCTGCAAGGGTCAGTGCTCGGTCAGTAGGCGGGCGGGGTGCGGTCGCGCCGCGCGGGTGCCGGTACCTACCTCCCGCGCCCCGTGTCCAGCCGGCTGAGCTCCGCCCAGTCGTGCGAGGCCACCTCCAGGCCCGCCACGCTGGCGTCGTGCCACACCACGCACTCCCCGTCGCGGCTGGAACGCACGTCCAGCTCCACAAAGCGACAGCCTTTCTCGATGCACTGCCGACATTACATTTTACCTAATTAATTATCCAAAGTCGAAATAAATATCACAGAGCATATTGCGAAAACATTTTAAACACACTACGGACGGGAAAGGTATTTTTAGCCGCTCCATCGATTGACGCTTAAGGACAGGAAGTGTAGTTTACCTTCTGCGCCGACTTAAGGTTTAAGCTGTATGTATGTACATAACTATCAAATCCTGTCGCCAGCGATCCGCAGCATAAAAAACACCCGTCCTTAGCGCTTCTGCACTACATGGAATTTTACTGTACGCAAGTCGGGTTTTTCAAAGAAAAGCGACTACGATAGTTTAGCGTGATGGAGTTCACGCGCACCGTCGAGCACTGATCCGGAGAAAGAGGGACTAACCGGACTGGCGGACGATAAGTGCACAAGCGCTCTTAGTGAGTTAAACATTATCCACTCCAGAATGAGAATAAAAATGTTACTTAAAAGGGCAAGAGCAGGGAGACAGTCGGTGGCTGGTATCAAGGTCCGGCAGGTGCCCTATCTGGGGCATGTGCTGACAGGAGACAAGTACGAGGTATTGCATCTAGTGTGGGGCCACGAGGTGTGGGCAGAAGGCAGAGCTTCCTGACAGAGCAACTCTGTCACTATCCAAGATGCAGCGCGAGCGAGATGCGTATATTGATCTGTTTCCGAACGTTGTGTACTCACGGTTCGGAACGCCTCCATGGAGTTCTCGGGCGCGTCGAGATAGGCCCCGCGGTGCGCGATGCAGGTCTCGGGCCGCAGCGCCACGCCGCCCGACGGCGGCCGCTTCAACCTGCGGGAGATGCGAGCGATTACGGAGTAGCCGGAAGCGGGAGCCGAAGGACGGAGCGGCGCGACGGTTACCTGGTGACGTAGGTGCCGGCCACCAGGGCCACGGTGGCGTCCATCAGCAGCGGCGGCAGGGCTCGCACGACACGCAGCCCCATGACCCCGGCTTCCAGGAGGAACAGTAGGCACGCGCAAACAGCTGAACAAGCTTGCAAAAACATCTCCGGACGATTTCAATTCACTTTTGCAGACTGACAAGGACCGACTAATTTGTTTACAGACTAACAACTTGTATGGCGCGACGTCTCGTAAAATAAAATCAATAATCAATTTTTCGCCGGTTCCCCAGACAAGTGTTTTGTGTTCACCGCAAACTTCAGTTTTCCGAATTCGGAATGTACGAAACATACCTAGGTACCTACCTATGCAGAACACGGTTTTATTATTTTTATAAATATGCACGAGACTCGCACGTTAGAAGTGAAACTTTAGATTCTAAAAACAGTTGATTTTATGCATCGCTATCTTTGCATTTGTTGGCGATTTTTATTATTTTAGGATAAAAAATTTAATTTGTATTATATTAAATTATATAGAATTCAATTTAAGAAAATCTCACTGAAATATTTATTTGGTAAATACTACCTTTTCTCAAAATGTTGTGTGACACGTGTTTCGATGCATTCCGCATCGATTTGGAGAAATAATGGTATTCAACAAGTAAACCTTGTATGAAAAATGGATAGATTTTACCACGAAATATTTATTTCATTTATCAATTTCTTTTAATTCATACTTTAAAAAGGAAATTATGAGTACATGATGGCTGAAGTATGAAACAAATAATTTAAAGTGCAAATTTTCTAAATAACGAGTATGGTAGTGCCTGATCTGATTAACTGACCTTTGTTAGTGTTCAATTTTTACTTGAATTTTTCACTTCAAATGAAAATCTTTCATTAGTTGATTAGTTGAAGTTCAATTTGAAATCACCACTCATAATCATTGGCATTTTGTTCAGTTCTTTTTCCAACACTGCTGCGCTTCATTAGTGTAGGCCGTATAAGCCAATACGACTTCACGAACGATTTCAATGATATCGTTACATTGTTGGAAATGTCGCCATCGTAATTATCTGGCCATTTTCCAATCGATATCTCGCTGCACAAATGTCACCAATTTCCGTACTCAGTAAGCCCAGTGCAGGCTCGATGCTCATTTATATTCATATTAAATAATGACCTAATTTTATTCATTTTCTGCGCTAGATTTCATAAAAAATGTCATTCGTAAGTAATAAGTTTATGAATAAAAAAATATGCTAAAAAATATTTCTAATGATAAGAAATATAATGAAAAACGATTCGAACAAATGTATCCATTTTGATAACACACACCTGTTGAGATTTATAAATTTATACATTTACAAAATAGTGATGAAAAGCAATGAGTTTTATATTTTTTTTATAATATAAATCATATAAATCTTTCCAAGAAAAGATCCCTATTTGAAGTCCAAAAATGTGTAAATTATATTCGAGGGAATTGACGTATGCGGTAAGGCTATGCACATGTGAATTTTCTGCCGCCATCTCTTTCAAAACTTCAAACCTTGAATTGATTTGTCAATTTGCGAATTAAATAATATTAAATTCATAAGAATATTAAATTTATATGTAAATATTTTTTTTCGGTACATTTACGGATATAGACTTGCCCGATATTTGTGTCCGATATATAAATATTTTTTTAATCATAAAAAATGTGTTAATTTGAACTGAAGACATAAAATGTATGTACAAATACGAAATATTACAAAACCTCGACTATATAACAAAAACTGCGATATGATAGAATAGGCAAGAAATGTAGATAAACGTTACATTGAGGAAAAATTAAAACAAAAGAAGTAAAAACAAAAACATTTTCTTTACTTGCTTACTTACTTATATTTCCTTATTTACAAGTAAATAATAAAATAACAAATTAATACATAAACTCCGAATTCGGATTATTTTCCGTTCGGAAAAGCAATCGTGTGCTCGGTTCGTGGTTTCAGCATCTTTTAGTGACTAAGCGCACGATTGCTAAAACTAAAATTTAGTAAATAAAACAAGTATGATTTTAAGTCAACTTATATTTTGGGTAGATTTATTTGCTTATCGGCCATTGCGAGTAGGCGCTGTATATTGTGCGCGTGGTCCCGGGACAGCAGGAGCAGGGAGCAGGTCGGCCTACAGGTACCTGAAGACCACGGGAGTCACCGGCGAGCGACGCAGCTCGTCCCGCAGGGCGCGCACCGCTCTCAGCACGCTGTACTGGACCTGGCTGAGCTGCTCCCGCACTTCTCCTGCAACATCGGCATAGCGTTAGGTCTTACGCCTACCAACGTACCGAGCTAACTCGCCATTCTATCGGATTGTTTCTTGTAGCAAATAGATGTCTCAAGCTAAACTGGCAGTACAGTCCTGGTATCAACCATAATGTATGGAAGTGAAGCGTGGAGTTGGCAAAAGAAGAAAGGCAGATTGTGTGGAAAAACGTTATACATATGACAGCATTATAAATGAAAATATTAGAAAGGAATATTTGCCTGAATATATACCTGAAAAAAATCTTTAAGGCGGTATGGACATATGGAGCGGATGGATAGCGAAAGAATGAATCTGGGAATCGAACCCGGGACCTCTGGTCAAAGGTCATTACGGAGGTGCACATTTACAACTAATATCAAATATTTGATTTCTTTGAATTGAAGAATTTTTTGTCGTTTGATGTGCATATTAAGTATTTTGGATAGTCCCTCCCCCAGGAAGGAGTTCCTCCTCCGGCCCGTCCCCAGATGGGGTTGTGTGTCAGGCCGGAAGGGTGTGGCGTTCCAGCCAGTAGTGGCAGTACTAACTAGCTTGGCAGGCCCCGATGATGTGGCGGCTCACGGAGGCGCGCGCCGCCAGCTCGCCGCGCTCCGTGCGCAGGGAGCACAGCGCGCGCTGCTCCTCGCGCACGCCCTCCTCAGGGGCACGAGCAGCAGCAGGACCAGTACCGGGCTCCGGCACGCTCCTCCCTGCAACCGAACCGCACGCTACAGGCCACACTCCACCCTGTGCCATGTTATGTAGACTCTCGACATGAGTTTCTAATAATAACACGTACATGATATATGGATAATGTGTATACTCTACCTTCATTAGCCATTGGAAGATGACCGCTTGCTGTCGATTGTGTATTCGTATTGTACGAGTAATGGTGGATATCTAGAAAATTTAAGAAAACATTTTTTTTTTAAATTGTTTGGAAATTATACAGCTCGTACATAATGATAAATGCCAATTAAACAATTCCATAGGGGGCTTGCCCACTACATGGAATTACACGGAATTGTCCACCACGTCAGTTAGCGTTTTAAAACGAGTATTTGCTTTTATCGGCTTGTGCTTTTGTCCGTAAATTCGATCACGCTAAACTGTCGTAGTCGCTTTCATTTTTCAAAATCGACAACAGCCGGACGGAAGAATTCCGTGTAGTGGACAAACGCCCATGTGGTATATGTTATGAATATTGTCGTATATTAAGACAAGGGTGTATGTGAATGTGTGTGCGTGCGTGCGTGCGTGTGTGCATGAGGGTGGGAGTAAAAGAGTGCGGGTAGTCACCTGCGGAGTGGAGGGCCGGAGCTGCGCCAGAGTGCGGCACGAGCACGCACACGCACGCCGCGACCAGCAGCCAGTCCGCCGCCAGCATGCTCCTGTACTCCTGTACTCCCGCTGCTCCTGCAACAGCCAACCAGCCCGGACCACTAGCAGAGGCACGCCAACCCGCCCCTTCTCTCCTCGCGCCCGCCCGACCTGACCATGTTCCCACTCCCGACCTGACCGAGTGGTCCCGTGGTTAGTGTCGCGGACTCTTTTCAATTTCAAGTGTTGTTCTGGAGGTCCCCGGTTCGATTCCCAGGGGGGATCAAATAAGTGTGTATAAATGAATTTTTTACTCTAATATTTATTAAATATAACCCTGAACTGGTACCTGAAGCGGATGGCTAATCACCTTTCCTTCATGTGTTAACGATCAAGATAACACTGCGTTTATATGATACAGTACCTTATGCACCATCGGGGTGCGGATAAGGGTTTGAATGAATGAATGAATGAAAAATACATTAAAAAGTAAGCGACAATCTCAACGATGTAGGAGAATCCCGCTTCGGAAAACTCCTTCAGACACATGGAACAGATCAATATCCAATGTAATATATTGTTCAGCATGTCTTCCTACAGACATAACCATCGGCAGGTTAAATGCTTAAATGGCCCTCCTGAACATTTCACCTTTTGTTAGTTGGTCACTTTCTCCCGTACGACGACGATATCTTTCCACGAAGTATTTATTGCTATTATCGGAGAACACTTACCTGGGTGAGGTTTATAATATAACGATTTTTTTTATTTATTTACTTTTAAAAGCAGATCTATCAAACTGCGACAGTGAACATTTGGTGGTTTGTCGGGCACTACCAATTCTGGATTCTGTAAGTATACCGTAAATAGACACACGGCATTGTAACCCCTTTACCACCGGACTGAATGACGAGTAGCCAAATAATTTATTTGTTAAAACCAAATAAACTATCAAATACGTTATCCTACTCAATATCTGGGAATAAATTATTATCCTTCTTTATTTTAATGCAATTTCAATTTATTTATTTTCAATTAACAACTACATTAAAAACTAAAAAATTTAAAGCGTGTACATTAAAATACATACGAAAATCGAAAATACGCAAGAACTATTGCTAAAGGTGTAGATGAATTCCGCTTCGAAAAATTCCTTCAGACACATGGAACAGATCAATATTCAATGAGATATAGCGGAACATAGCGGTAGCTCTTCCTACAGGCATAACTATCGGCAGGTTGGTCCCGTTTATAGGAATGGGAAACAATCTATGCCGACGCTGTCTTAGGTAACTATCGGGAACATACAGACCGATGCTCCGGATAGTTTCAGGATTATCGATCATACCGCGCAACAATCGATAAAAATGCCTCATCAAATACACATTCCTTCTAGTCTCTAAACTGTTGTAGCCGAGCATACCCTGGAGGAACTGGGTCGGGTGGAGCCAAGGATTATAGCCGTACTCTCTCATTTAGAGATACCTCAGAAACTTCTTTTGGACTTTCTCTACCATAAAAGAGTACTTAAGCTCTTCATGAGCCCTCTGACCTCTACTGCTGGATATAGACCTCTTCCCCTTCTTTCCATTTCCTCCGGTCGGTTGCTGCTTGCAGCCAGTTTCTCCCCCCCACAGCGACTATGTCGTCGGACCATCTCTTTTGGGGTCTTCCGACACCTCTTTTGTTCTTCCAAGGTCTCCATCGTAGAATTCTCGGGGTCCATCTTGTCTCGCAATATGTCCTGCCCACTGGCATTTGAGTTTTGCCACGCGATCCATGATATCCTCTACTTTGGTTATTTTCCCGGTAACTTCAAGTTTTATTTTATCTCAGGCTAAAACCAAGCGTGGATCTTTCCATGGATCGCTGTGTGCACTCGAGCTTCTCTGCATTTCTCTTTGTCAGAGCCATAGTCTCTACATAGTGCATATGTCGCTCACTTCTTTCAAGAACGTCATAAATCAAAATACTTGATTTTTCAGGAGAACGTTTTTAAAGTTTAAGAATATAAAACAATGTATTAAAAATAAATATCAAGCCACTTATTGAACTTTTTACTGCGCAGCAGATCTTTTTAGGTAAAACTTGAAGGTTTTTTCTCCATTTAAAAAATATTTATTATATTTAAAAAAAACAATTAAATAATACATTTTCTTCAAAATGCAAAAACAACACTTTCTGCCCTGTAGCGGGTAAATATTGAGTTAAAAATATGCCTCTTTTGCTGGGATATAGTACATTTTCTGGGCATTCTGAAAACATGCACAACTGAAAATTGTCGATTTTTGATTTATGACGTTCTTGAAAGGAGCGAGCGATATGTGTTTACTGGCAGTATGCAGGATTCGTGAATAAATTAAGGAAATATAAAGATATTTTACGCACACATGAGGTCTATTTAATGCACACATAACATATGTACAAATCAAATCTTTTACGATCAGGATGACACTGCATCGTGATGTCCTCGCGGCGCCTTGTGCACCGATGAGGGTTGGAAGAAATCAGAAGTCTTAATAGGTTCCCTCGGGACGGAACGGGTTACACACTTGAAACAGCTCGACCAATTAGCTTCTAGGCAGATATTAGTGTACGAATATATCCCCGTTATTGATATCATCATTATTTTCGCTTAAATAATTATCAAAACGAATAAAAACACAATTCAAATTGTAAAAAAAAACTACCTGTGGCTCAGTCTCGCTAAATGAAAAAAAAACACTCAAATGAGTGTTAACACTCAAACGAATATAAACATATTATAATTTAACAATCCTTGTGAAGCAATGAAAATATTAAAAAATATGTTTGGATTTTATTTATTGATATCTCAAATATAGATGAATAATAATATGAATGTCTGGGCATTCACAAGAGCTACGATTTGTCATTGGCTGGTGTAAGTGATCGCTTCTTTACACACTGTGTAACATTCACCATCCTACCCGTGATTACGAGCACACTACTCGAATTTTGAACGTTGTATTTATGCTACAAAAGAACTATTAGGCGATTATATGTATATGGTTGAATTCAATAAGTTTTTTAGCAGCACAAACCTTCATGAATATCGATAAAAATAATGTGTGTGTTTCATACGGAGCTAAATTCTCTCACATAATGAGAGGTGAAAAGTATGCCATCCTACAAGTGGTCATAAAAGGGAAGATTGAGGGTCGCAGAGGGGTCGGAAGAAGGCAGCTCTCCTGGTTTAAGGACACTCCAGAGTGGACCGGGATGAGACGTGTGGAGGAGCTGCTCCGTGCTGCCCGGGACAGGCAATGTCTCTCCCGGCAGGACACATGAAGAACAAGATATCAAAATGAGAAATGTGCGCTTTATATATTTTTTCGTTTCAATCAGTTGAGACACAGGGGCTTGGCCAGGTACATATAGTTTTAATGAATTCCATATACAATTAAATTATAGTTAAAATTCCATTTTAAGTTAGGAGTAACAATCGGCGGGTATGTATGAGGAGATGCATGAACGTGGAAGAGGCGAAGAATGTTTGCAAGGACAGAGTGGTGCGGCGTTCTATTCTCTCTGCACATATACAATTAAAACATACCACAAACAGACCGATTGCCGCATATGGGATAGAGACCAGAGCAGACACAGCGAGAACCGAATCTCTTGTAAGTACCTTAGAAATGAGGATATTTACACACTTGTGTGCGAAGGAGACGTGTATTTTACTAATATGTGAAGCCGCGTAATCAGAGAGAACATGGCATAGTTTGCATTATGTAAAAATACTGCGAATATAGATTTTTGCCTAGTACCTCTTCGACGCACGCTAATTATATAATAACAATATTGTTATTATATTAATATATGTATTAATCATGTTAGAGGCATTAGCCGTTCAATAAATCAATTAAAAAAATAACCGGACACACGTCGAGAGACCGAATAAGGAACACGGAAATTGGAAAAATGACGTACCTACGGAGGATATAGTCAGATGGGGAGGACAGAGAAGACGATTCTGGAATGCCCAACAAGACTGGCCCAAATTGCTCTTCAAGAGAACCCACAGATCCGAAAATCTATAAGAAGGAAAAAGAAGATGAAGAATTATATGGGTAAATATATAAAATTCAACTATATGCTTAGATAATTGAATTCGAGTGGCACCGGAAGCAGAAAATTCACGATATTTGTTTGTTTTTTTTTTGGTTTTTCAAAGCCATTCGAAGCCAATATTCGTATATTGGATCACAACGGGTTGAATATTAGGCCAATAAAACTGAATACAATAATTTATGACCCCTAATTCCATTAGTTCCACTCTATTTTACAAAAACAATATTAACAATTATTTCATACTGCCCGCTTGTGATGTACTAACAGTCAAGAAAACCTATCCCTGGGAAGCGATTATATTGTCACAAGTAACAAGCGCCCGCACTCGATTATTTTTTCAGGTAACCGACGTACTACTCATCGTGCTATCTTCTTCATGCAAGTACCTGACGGACATCTATCTCTTTTGGTTCAATTTTTAGGTTGTTCATGACGAATAGGATATTACCACTTGGGAGGAATATCCGATTTAACATACTAAACCTATAAACTATTGTGTAATGCTCATAAAGTTTTTTTTAAAATTTAATTTACCTAACGTCCAAGTGACTCTGAAACCTAGCTACGGCTTATTATAGCCCTACTTAGACTTCAGCTTGAGAGGTTTTATAGCCCGTTCATACTTGTGAGTGAATTTACTACGATAAAAGTTACCTACCATAATTTCATGTAATGTAATTTGTGAGTGAAAATTCTAAGCAAAAACATTCCCTATCTCGCTAGAGGCACGAGTTTAGACAGTTCAATGATTCCAAGTTAGCAATAAAGTTTAATTATAAATAAAAAAACTTGACTTTTTTACTACTTGAGTATTATATTGCTACGACTAATTTTGGAAGCAACAGATGCTTCCTTATACGGGTTTAAATATATACCGGGAGATGGAAGCATTTGTAGCTTCTGAAACTAGTCTTAACAATGCAATACTCAAGTGGTAAAAAAAACCGTCCGCCTCCGTAGTGTAATGGTCAGCACGCTCGGCTACCGTGCTGGAGGTCCTGGGTTCGATTCCCAGGGGGGGGGTGAAAATAAATATTAGTGTTTTTTCACGCTAATATTTAATCAATTTACTCTGGACTGGTACCTGAAGCGGAAGGCTGATCACCCTTCCTTCATTTTCATGATCAAGATAACACTGCGTTTATATGATGCAGTGCCCTATGCACCATCGGGGTGCGGATAAGGATTTGAAGAAGAAGAAGAAGAAAAAAACCAATGTTTTATTAATAATTTAATCATATCTTACTTCAAAACGCACTCTAAAATAATAAATAACCTAGCAATGAAGTTACTTGGGTAGGTATATAATTTGTTTAGATAGTAAAATCCAACGCCTGACGATTTTTAAGCGTGCTTATTTCTAGCAAAGTAATACACATGCTACTAAGTAGCGATTGTTCAAAAATCACATGCTTTTGTGCTAATATAGAGCACGTGTATTGTACCTTTACAATCGCCTCCTTTACGAGTGTGGAGGCGCGCCTGCATCGGGAGCCGTAGCGCGTTCTAGCCAGGACGCACTCGTTCGAGCAGAACGCAGCTGCAGGTCGCGAGACGACATCAAACGCGAGATGACGGCGCACCCGATGACGTCAGGAGTCGCTTATTTATAGCACCTTCATCTGTGCGCGTCCTGTCAGGTGCCCTGGCGGTCCTGATCCCGCCCAATCTCGCAAACCATATTCCGGAGCCAGAAGATCTGTCTTTTGCCCACACCTCGTGGACCCTTCAATTAAAAATGCTCAGATCTCTAAGTGCCGCCGCCTGTCGCCCTTAAAGAGGAGACTGACCGGAGCATTTCGTCGTAACATAACGTCGTAACATCGCTCGCGGCGAGCATCACCGAGCATCCCAAACTATGGATGGAGCGCTCGGCTCGCTGTACTGAATGCCTGAATGCTCGCATCGTAACGTGTTACTTTACGACGAAATGCTCCGGTCAGTCTCCATCTTTAGACGTCGACTGCCGGCTATCTCTCCACCTTCGAGTGGACCATAGACATCACAAATAGAGCCGCCAATATTTTAGCAATGTTACCAATATTAAACTAACCCCATCGTTTCTGTGATGTCATTCATTGCCAACTTACGAAAACAACGTATTTACGAAGCCGAATTTTCCACAAGAAAACGACGAATGAAAATATTGATTATACCGGCTGTTATAAACACTTTACGAATCTAATACAATCCTTTACAGGTTGAGTATGTTTTCGCTACCACTGCTTGCGGTGTTTGTACCAAAATGTTTAAGATGAATATAAATAATCTGACTTTTAAATAATTTTTAACAAGCAAATAAAGATTAGTCGGACATTTTTAATTTCAGTTGCAAAAGAAGAAAGGGCCACCCGGCATTATCAAAACCTCCTACAATATAAACTCTCTAAACACAAGTCGCCCACTCCTTTCAAGAACGTCATAAATAAAAAATCGTCAATTTTCAGTTGTGCATGTTTTCGGAATGTCCAGAAAATGTACTATATCCCAGCAAAAGAGGCATATTTTTAACTTAGTATTTACCCGCTACGAAAAGGTATTGTTTAATTATTTTTTAAATATACCTACTAAATATTTTTCAAATGGAAAAAAACCTTCAGGTTTTACCTAAAAAAATCTGTTGCACAGTAAACAGTTCAAGAAGTGGCTTGATATTTATTTTTAATACATTGTGTTATGTTTTTAAACTTTAAAAACGTTCTCCTGAAAAATCAAGTTTTTTGATTTATGACGTTCTTGAAAGGAGTGAGCGAAGTATCTACTTTATTAGAAAAATAGAAACGTTGTATTTGAAATGTATTGTATATTTACCAACTATTTAGTATTATTTAAATATGTATTTTGTAAAAAAAATCAATACATTTATATTTTTTAAATACCTAAAGTAATTGCCAATACCATTTTGCGATTAATATAATATTGTATATTATAAGCCATCTCGATAGTTTCTGAGGAAGCCTGTTGGCATGTTTTGAACGGGTGGAACCAATGAGTGAGGAGAGAACAGTAATTTTGGCAAATGTTGTGGAAAATAGGAGCAGCGGAAGACCGAGGCATGATCCAATACATATTTCAAATGGTCGGGTAAATCAGTATAAATGGCGGGTATGTATGAAAGTTTGCATGAATGTGGAAGATGCGAAGATTGTTTGCAAATACAGAGTGATGTGGCGTTCTACTCTCTCTGCCTACATGCGTAGGCGTTAAAGTGGCGTGATGGTTAGTTTGTTAGAAGTTATGTAGTTATATCCAATGTAAATTGACAGGTGACATTTCAAACTAGAATTTGTGATAAGAATCCTAATGTATGTGCTCATTGTCTTAATGTAAGTACACATGTTTGTTATACAGGATGTGCAAATTATATATATATATATATATATATATATATATATATATATATATATATATATATATATATATATATATATATATATATATATATATATATATATATATATATATATATATATATATATATATATATATATATATATATATATATATATACATATATATATATATATATATATATATATATATATATATATATATATATATATATATAACGTGGTAATATTTTTCTTTGTAAATTGGGTGTAAATAATATGTAAAGTGGGTGTATAATAATAAAATAAACAATGTGTTGCTTTGTAATTAAAGTTTATTCTTAATTTATCTTTATAATATTTTTCTATCTATCTGATTCTGACAGTTCAGAATATTATATTTTTTCTATCGGATGTCTTTTGTTTTATTCTGTGCGACGCATGCGACATCTGGTGGTAGAACTGTTTTATGTAAGTACTATTTGTAAGTACTTATTAAAATGTATAGGTAGGTACCTAGGTATTTTATTACATATATATATATTGGGTGAGTCCACAGTCGGCTTTGGATGCAGTCGCTATTACTATTAGTAAGGAGGTTGGGCATTTTAAAGAAGCAGTTTGTGAGCATTTTTACCTGCCTTAGATCCCTTGGGAATGGTCCCACCCCGAAGGGCACAGCTGTTCCTTTTTCAACCCATGCTAGTTTGAGCATCCTTCTATACCGCCACATTTGGAATGCTCCCACGTAGTTTGGTTTTTAAAGAAACAGTGTCTCGTTATTTTAAAAAAACCTGCTGTATATAATTTAGTTTGTATCTAAAAACATATATAAGCTTTTGAAATACACTCAGTATTGTCGAAGTTCTTTGAAGTAATTCAATTATTTTAAATACAACAATGGCGGCCTTATTGTGCTTCTTACTAGTATTGAGCATTGCGATGTTGGGATCTTGTGCGGGTCAAGCTGACGGTAAGTAACCAATATACTAGTATAAAGTATAAAAAACCTGTAGTACACAACTATGACACCCGCATCACTCACAACCAAGGGTTGATGCTCCCGAGAGTGAACAATAAATATGGAAGTAGAACACTTCAATACATAAACTAACTAACTAACCATCACGCCGCTTCCCCGCAGGGAGAGTTGAATGCCGCACCACTCTGTCCTTGCAAACATTCTTCTCCTTTTCCACGTTCATGCATCTCCTCAAACATACCCGCCGATTGTTTCGACTCCTAACCTGACCACTTTCAAGTATTTGGCATACTTGATCGTGCCAAGTTTTTCTCGGTCTTCCTCTGCATAGTTCGGAGTATTTTTAATTTGTTGCCGGCGAAGGTAAGAGGGGAAACTAAAATATGTCACCCGCGTGATGCGCGGTGGAAGTGTACTCCCGACGTTCCGCGTGATGCCGGCAATCAGCCACACTGAAGCACCGCCCCGACTTCACTTCAATACTTTTAAGACACTTAAAAACATTTCTCTACATTATGAAAAACATTTCTGCTTCTTAAAAACAATGCTGTATTATTACTTAGCCTTCCCGGTTGAAACCGGGGAGCTCGTGGAGCAACGCGTCAACCGCGAGGGGCTCGGGACGCCGACTTCTTGCCTTCCTTGAGGGATCCTTCCCGGGCCGAAGGCAATAAAAGAAAAAGTCTTGGAGGGAGGAGAAGATAGTTAGGTTGCTAGGCCAACCTTTATCTCACGCTGGGATAGCGCCTAGGCTGGAAATTTCCCAACATCTGGCTCGATCCTGTGCGTGCTTCTAAACAATGGGCGGTACCTGGAGCTGACTGAGGCTTCAAGCTTCAGGCCGACCCTCGCGACAATTTGTCTAACAAAAATAATGTTTTAACAAAATATGTTTTTATTATACGGAACTGAATTTTCGACCACGCTTAAATGCCTCATATCAAAGTTTTACACATTTTATATATATGTTTATATGTTTCTAGGTGCATCGGCTCCTTTGAAGGCGCAGGACGAGTTCAGGATGCTGTGCGAGCATCTGTCTGCAGGCAGCGGTGTCGCCGACCAGTGCCACATCATCCAGCAAGCCACCGCCAAATTGGAAGAAGCGCTGGAATCAATCGGTAAATGTGAATCAGTTCAGTGTACCGACCACATAACTTCTTCAAGTTAGTGATCGGGATGCAGTCGGCCGGTCCATACAAAGGAACGGGTCATAAAGATTAGTTATAACTAACTGATATATCACAAACACAATATCAGAATGAAAGAATTCTTACTCCTCATTACTGAGGGTTGTGACCCTTGTGGAAGCAATGACTCTTCTCCAGTTGTCCCTAAACTGCGCTGCACGTAGCGCTCCAACCGCATTAAATAAATCGGTCCATCACGTGAGGATCTTCCTCTCCGCGCTACCAATCATAACAGCCATACACAGGGTCGCCAGGTCTTTTCCAAATAAATACCGAACATTGAGCAAAAAAAAGTTTCAATCGTTTATTTATATTATTAACTTAAAATACAAAGTACCATTGCAATGGTAACTGTGCACTCTTGTGCACAAGAGCAACTAGCTAACCTAACTTATAAAAATGTTATTTTTATTCACTAATGCACGCTTCCAGCAACGTCTTATTTGCTTTACCTGCCCCGTGCATTTCGCAACATGTCAGACTGAAATTACATCGTATACATAATTCAGCCTTCACCGTGTCCATACTTCATTTATTAGGGCTGTCCTGCACTCTGCAATCCACTGTTTTCATTAGCAACGAAGGACCAAATAATCTTATCGCATTCATTCTCACTAGCTTTTGATAGCATTCCAATCAAGCAACAGCCTTTTGACAGCTGGAAACAAAGTTGCCCATCGAACTTTTATTCAGGTATCACCCAAAATTGGGTGCTTTGCCAATAAATTAAATAAATCGATCTTTTATATGGGCATGATATTTTTGGTTAACATAAGCATCATTTATTATGAAGAAAAATTATATTACGAGGAAAACTTGGCACAATCAGGTATGTCAAATACTTGAAAGCGGCCGGGTCAGGAGTCGTAATAATCGTCGGGTATGTATGAGGAGATGCATGAATGTAGAAGAGGCAAAGAATGTTTGCAAAGACAGAGTGGTGTGGCGTTCGATTCTCTCTGCCTACCCCTGCGGGGAAGCGGCGTGATGGTTAGTTAGTTAGTTAAAATTATATTAACACATTGTAGTCGGGCGTTTCGAACAATAGACTCTAGCCTATAGCGGACGTTTTTCGCGATTAGCGCAAAAATATATTGCTTTCTTAAAATTGACACATAAACCAAATAATATTTTCGATTGAAATTTTCAAAGAAATCATTTATGACATTTGATCATCAAAAATAAATTATAATCATAATTTTTAATTAAGTATTCCATATTTCACAATTTTAAAAGCATTGTAAACTCTAAAAAATAGTCTTCCCCTCCGAGGTATCATTCCCTATAAAATGCTAATATATTCAAATAATAAAATACCAAACAGTAAACAAAACAGTGTGAGCGGTATGAAAAATAGTCCAATACGTGAAATGACTCAAACTAAACTGGAGATTGAGATCGCATAAAAACTCTAGATTTCTGGCGATGCCTTTACAAGCGACACACTAGCCAATCCGGACAAGGCATCTCAAATAACGTCAACAGACTGTCGCCTAGCACCCAGGTAGCAGATTACCCTTCAACGCGTTTTATTTCACGCTGATAACAAACCCGTATATTGCCGTTTCCCGCCGATAACCGACAGTCGATAAAAAACGGCATTTGCCGTGTCCCGCAGTTGACCGACAGTCCGCAAAAAACGGCAAATGCCGTGTCCCGCCGACAACGTGTTAATAAGAAAAAATATCAAACTGCCCATACTTCAGTATTTTTGTCATACTGAACACCGAACACGGTGCTAAAATACCTGACGGTTCTGTAGAATACCGAATACTGGTCAAACGTATTTGTAAGAAACCAAAGTCAAAGTACTAGCGAGGTATTACTTCTATTATCTTCCACCGCCTGCCGCATAACACTTTCCAACTCCATGCGATTGCCATTTCTTATTCTAGCCGATTGGAGCGGTGCCAACATGAGTCCGGAAGACAAGATAACTTACGGGAAGATCAGTGCTCTGGTGAAACACAAATTGAACATCATAAGGAACTCTCTCAGCGCTTCAGGATATCCAGCAATATCAGGTACCGGCAACAATTCACTAATCCAAAAATTAGGGATACCTAATTTAAAACATTAACCTTCCATTACGGTGCTAGAACACTTCCACGTGCACCGATGATATGTACTGTGTACACCATATAAAAATGTGATTTAAACTAACTAACAAACTAACCATCACGCCGCTTCTCCGCAGGGGTAGGCAGAGAGAATAGAGCGCCACACCACTCTGTCCTTGCAAACATTCTTCGCCTCTTCCACGTTCATGCATTTCCTCGTACATACCTGCCGATTGTTACGACTCCTAACCTGACCACTTTCAAGTATATACTGAACGTGCCATGTTTTTCTCGGTCTTCCTCTGCCTCTTTTCCCAATAATATTCGCCTCATAAATTTGTTTTATCGCTCTTTTCTCACTCATTCGTTCTACATGTCCAAACCATCTCAACACACCTTTCTTAATTTTATCGATAATGCTTATCTCAGCTTTGCATTCCTTCCTTATTTCACTATTTGCACATCTATCATACATCGTTTTGAGAGATCGCATTTTGACTGCATTCGGTCTACTTTCATCCTTCTTTTGCCAACTCCATGTTTCACTTCCAGGAGTTACATTAGAGTTGGAACCAAGACTCTGTTGTGCACTGCCAGTTTAGCTTCATAATGTGATTTAAAAATGGGAAAAAAAATTCAAAGTTGCATCGAAATACACGCAAATGGAGATTCAAAATATAGATTGTCCTTATGTTACAGGTCTGATGCAGAATTTCCGAGTGTTTGGTATCCCCATGTCCAAGCTCTGGGCCCTGTCCATTCTACTAGATCCTTTCGAAATATAGATTTCAATTTATAATTGTTTAAACTCATCCAACTTGACCATTACTCTACTATTATATTACTGACTACTATTATAAGTACTTATAATTGATATATTATCATTAAAAAATATATTAAAAAGAGAAAGACTTGTGTTTTTATAATTTACAAAAATACTGCATATTATTTTTTGACATCTCATCAAAGATGAAGAAGAATATGGAAGTCTGGGCATTTACGGAGCCGACGACTGTCATAGGCTGGTTTAAGTGTGGACACACTCAAAATGTTGAAAATAAATTAACTGGTCAAATTATAACCTAAAACCTAACCTAAAATAATAAAAATTTATTGATTATTTGATTGAATTCTACTTTTATTTACATATACAAGGGTTGTCTGAAAATTTTCCGACCTAACAATGATACAAGTCTTTTTTTCTTCAAATTTATTTTTATTTTTCTACATAATCTCCTTTTACATATATACACTTCTCCCAGCGATGCTCCCATCTCTTCAACCCGTCCAAATAGTAGTTGGCATCTTTCCCTGCAAAATAGTCATTTATGAAGGTGATGGCCCCCTCATTCCATGAAAATCTCTATCCTCCGAGCGCAATTTTTGCTTAGGGAAAAAAAAAAGTCACTCGGGGCTAGATCTGGTGAATAAGAAGGGTGGTCAAGTAGTTCAAACCATAATTTGGGAATTTTTGCCATAGCAACCGCTGAGGTGTGAGAAGGCGCATTGTCTTGATTAAACTTGAAAAATGTGGCCGTTTTTCCGTAACTTCTGTATTCAACTTATCGATTTATGATGCGCAGTATGCTACTGTAATAGTTTTTTCTTTTTCTAGGTAATCTATGAAAATAACTCCGTGACTATCCCAGAAAACAGCAGCCATCACTTTCCCAGGCGAAGGGACAGTTTTTGCCTTTTTTGGGCCCGATTCCCCCTTCGCAGTCCACTGTTTGGACTGTATTTTGTTTCTGGAGTAGCGTGGTGTATCCAGATTTATCTACAGTTATTATTAGGTTCCAAAAAGTCTAAATTGCGCCTAAATTGCGTCAACAGAGCGGTGTAAACATTCATTCGCAGCAGTGCTAGGAGCAGCAGTAGGCAGTGCGGTGTGAGAGGAACGAGAGTCAGGCAAGTCATTTGGCTGAAAATAGACAAACATTGTGTTGCAAATAAAAGTTAGAAGAAGTGGACAAAATATTGTGCACAAAATATTGGGAATGAACAAAACTGGTTTTAATATTTTGAAAATGATATTTTCAGGTGTTTCCTAGTATGGAATATAATTGGAACTTTGCAGAGATTCATGAAGGTATCTGCTATTTGAAAAAAAAATCAGCCAAGCTGATGAAATTTATGAACAGTAGTGTAACATATATTCAACTCTCTGACTCCGACTAATAGTGGGTAGAATGGTGAACGTTACACAATGTGCAATTGATCACTTGATTCGGCTGATGTCGACCCCGACTTCATTGAGAAGAACTGCACGTCTTCTGTCTTTGCAAACAATCTTCGCATTTTCCGCATTCATGCGTCTCCTCATACATGCCTGCCCAATATTCCCACTCCTGACCTGACCACATATTACCAGCCACATTCGCCTCATAAATTTGTTTTACTACTCTCATTTGATTCACTTACCCAAACCATCTCAACACACCTTCCTTGGTTTGCTGGATAGTGCTCATCTCAGCCTTGAACCCATTTCTCATATCACCATTGGAACATCTACCGAGAGATGGAATTCCGACTGCATTCAGTCTACTCTCATCCTTCTATGCTCCACTTCCATACATTACCGGGACAGTGCTGCTTAGCTTTCCCTGATGGGGTTTTATTTGCTAAAACTGAATTCAGCGCATCATTCACCCTCTTTTCTATATATTTATCAATATTAAATGATCCTAGTGTTCCTTGTTTGGGAATCCGATATAGAGTATAATATTTGTCCGTCATATTAGTAAAAATGTTGATTTAGTTTCTCGCACTTAACAACAAGACTCAGTACCCGGGTCTTGGCGGTGTTGCTGTAGAGTTTCCAGGGACGGGGCGGGGCCGGCTCGGGCAGTCAGGGCGTCCTCCAGCTCCTTAACTTTCTGCTCCAACTCGCCCGTCTTTCGTTCTGAGGATCAAATACCAAGTCACTTGTCATCTCATGTCTGCGGGTTGAAAAGCTGTCTTCGTGTATGTAAACTTATTTTTGAAGATTCTGATTCAGTACCCGTGTCTTGGCGGTGTTGCTGCAGGGTTTCGGCGAGTTCATCTTGCACCCTTTCCAGGGACAGGACGGAGCTGGCTCGGGCAGTCAGGGCGTCCTCCAGCTCCTCAACTTTCTGCTCCAACTTGGCCGTCTTACGCTCTGAGGAACAATTAGTAAGTCGGTATAGTGGGATCGCCAGCCGAGCCTCCTGTCCGCAGGTCGGGAGCAGTCTGTAGGGAAGGGAGAGAGGAAGGACAAGAAACACATGGAAAATACTCAATATTTCATAGTTTTATTATATTTTACTTCTTAATATTTCATACTTTGTACTCTTTATTGTATTTTTCTAGTTTAAATTATATTTTATACCCACACACAGGATGTGCCCAAATATTTAAAAAATGTGATGATGTAAAGGAAAAATTACAAATAAAAAAATGATAAAGGCAGTCGGACTAGGTCTCTACTTTACGTTCTCCTATTAACAGAGTTCACACTGCATGTCTGGAAAGGCAATATTAACATTGTTAGTATAACATGCTCTGTGATTGGTCATTTAGACCTGCATGCTAGTATCGTTAGAAGGACTAGAGTGAGGGCAGACCGAGAACGCGTGTGATTAGTATATTGCGCAGTGTTAGCGGGTGAATAGTGCTATGCTGGTGGTGTATAGAGAGGCGGTAGACACAAACCTAGCTACTCACCGAGGGAGTGCAAACACCAACATGTTTTATATTCACACTTTAAATGACACATTCTTTGCACGATACAACATTAGGTATATCCATAACACGTTCAGTCCAGCAGATATTAGGAAGAGTTCTTTAAAGAGTCCTTTTTGTAAAACATCGCTTCATTTTCGGGAACGGTGTTTACTTTTTATGTTTGTAGCTAGCACACATCTACTACTAAATGTATTAGTCTAGATTCAAGTAGGTGCTTGTTGTGGGTATACTTATGTGAAAGTGTATAGTTAGTAGGAAATGTTTACATTCCACTGGTTGTGAATACATTTACTGGCTTATACTTACTGCCTATTTCCAACTCCAGACAAGCTACTACTTCCTCGTGACCACTATTTTTAGCCACGTCAAGTGGTGTTAGACCTAAAAACATTAAAAATTATATAATAGTTTCACATGAGCAAAACTTATAGATTAAGCCTGGATACCCTTGGCATCTTGGTGCAGAATGAAAGTAGAATGCAGACATTGAATCGTTTAAGTACATACAAAACATAATGAGTGTAAAATGAACAATAATAAATCCCTTACCGCACCCCAATGGTGCATAGGGCACTGCTTCATATAAACGCAGTGTTATCTCGATCGATTACACATGAAGGAAAGTAAATCAGCCCTCCACTTCAGGTACCGGTCCAGTGTAATATTGAATAAATATTAGAGTGAAAAAATCACTTATATTTACTAAACCCCCCTGGGAATCGAACCCGGGACCTCCAGAACGGTAGGCGAGCATGCTGACCATTACACTACGGAGGCGGACAAATATAGAACCAATAAAGTTTAACTACAATTCCGCTTTTAAAAATATTCCCATTGTGATGCATTCGTTTTCTTTCTCTCCTTCAAATTTTATTTTTGAATAAATGTCAGACCGTAACAGTTTTACTTTAATCTACATTTGACCCGATGATGGAATGATTATTCCGAAACTGGTCATCACAAAGAAGTATTTTTTAAAGTAGTATTACACAAAGTGAAGGATGAATGATGAGGAGGCTGTACTTGTAACTATCACGAGTATTCCATATTCCTTATATAGAGAGCAATTTGATATTATTGCTGGCACATAAAGGTCTTTATGCTCCGTTTGCAAATAAATGTATATTTCCGTTTCTGCTAGTTAGTGATGATTCATGTAACCTATATACCATGGTGTCCTGTATGTACATTGCGTGTGTTGGGCATATTACTACTGCTACTACTAGTTACCATCATTATCTCCCAGATCTACTGCAGCTCCACGCTCCAGCAGTTCCCGCACTACTGGGAGGCGGCCCCACCATGCTGCCCTGTGCAGTGCAACCTGCCCTGTAACGGAGGATGTACTGTATATACAGGGTGTACCACATGCTGCAGGACCCCAATGTCAATAATTTGGTGTCATACATGATAAAAATAGTGAAGGACATTGGTAATATAAACCAAGCTAGGACACAAAATGCCCAACCCTCTTCTAGTGGAACGGAAGGCCTGCTGAGGACAGTCAGCAGTCCAGCTTCTCCTGAGGAGTGCAACGTGGTTTCCTCCCAGCAATGAGCAAATGCTGAAGTTCCCGATTGGCCCACACTAGATTATCCCTCCTGTTCCCAATACAGATTCAAATAAAAACATATTTTTTTAGTTAGAACAAACAAAAATCCACTTAATGATCTTAATGATCGAAAATCCACTTAAACCTTCCCCTCCCGACGATATGTATTCACTACAACTTGACTTTCAAAATGAGAGTATCAATATACAATATAATAGATACAATCTCAGAATTTTTATATTCCTCCGTAATACATTATTAGATTAAAAACCAATATTTTTAACTTTTCCACTTTATTTTTATTTGACCAGCGACCGGGTTTCGTCGTTACCGACATCATCAGACCAGTCTGATGATGTTGGTAACGACGAAACCCGGTCGCTGGTCAAATAAAAATAAAGTGGAAAAGCTAAAAATATTGGTTTTTAATCTAATAATATATTAAAAATGCAATTCCATCACGAAGTGTCAGTGGATAATATAAATCCTCCGTAATACGTTTACGTGTTACATAAAAGTATTATTATATAAAGTTATTCATTTGCAGCGTTGGAAATAAATGAATTGTAAAAAAATGGGGGATAGAATCACCGATACACAAACGTTTCTCAGAGTACCCATGCGTGCGGCACTTCACGTGTACGCCGCTACGCTCACAATAACGTTTTGTACAAAGGAAGTTCAATAAAGAAGAAATCAATAATAATAATAAGATCTTCTATTATGTATAACTTCTCTACCTCGTCAGCAAGTCCATTAGGAAATATAAAAACCAAACCCTGCCGGAATATTGTTTATGTATGTTATTCTAAATGAGGGAGATATATGTGTTTGTATCACACACATACGCGCACATGTTACAAATAGTCCGTGTAGCGGGACCTCAATACCTATCCAAATAAACTTCCATGTACCTTTTATTCCTACTCCATTTCTGAGCTCCTTCACCTACGTCAACTGGATATCACCGATCTGATCACCCCGCCTTTGTATATTTAGAATTGAGTTTGATGCGGTGCCTCACGCACCACTAATGCCAAATCTATATCCCAAGTCCTCCATACTTCCGTTGTATGAGTTGGTCATATTACTACTGCTACTATTACAAAAAAATCTAATAAACAGTTGCACTTACCCCACATATCTAGCAGATCTACTGTAGCTCCCCCCTCCAGCAGTGCCCGCACTACCGGGCGGTGGCCCTCCCCCGCTGCCCAGTGCAGTGCAGTGAGCCCTGTAACGGAGGATGTGCTGTATATACAGGGTGCCATGTAGCAGGACCCCAATCCTATCCGAGTAACCTTCCCAGTATGTTATATTCACCAATAGTTTACAGTTTTTGCATGTAATTATTTATTTATTGGATAATTTACACAGCGCCGTTTTTGTGAGAAAACTCAATGGCATAAGTGACTAAATACTTGTTCTTCACATCGTTTTATAAAATATAATTGTTAACTAGTTTTTTTTTAAATCTTTTATTTGTGTTTTCAAAAATTAGATCTGAATTATGAAGTTCTCTACCCCGTATAGTCGTTCGGGTGGGAATAAGGGCTAAAAGAAGAATAAAGTACAGAGTAGTGTGCCTGTATTGCTATTCGAGTACTGTAATATTATATTGAAATGTAAAAACTTGTAAAGAATGTACTTTTACCTTGAAAGAAACAACCTCGTATAGTAGTTGATAGGTATATGGCTATATGGCTTTCCTCATAGGGCTGGGTGGCCCTAAGAGTTGCGGTAGAGCGGGTTGGAACCTAGAAACGGGGGAAACACGCTCGCTTACTACAAACTACCTGTAAAATGAATGTTGGAAATGCGAGCCTTACTCGAAGCGAGGCCGACGGTATTCAGTATTCTAGCCATCGGACCGGGGACCTGGAGCGCGGTAAACAAACGCGCTAACCACTGCGCAACGGAGACGGAATATTGAAGAAGCTATCAGCGGCAAGTAACTGCCCTCCCAATACCACTGTCCGAGGCACGCAAGTTAGGAACGGCAAATATATATCATCCGGGAATGTCGAGGAACCAAACTAGCTTGCAATGATAGGTGTCTTC
Source organism: Brachycentrus maculatus (assembly GCF_059751285.1). Taxonomy (NCBI): domain Eukaryota; kingdom Metazoa; phylum Arthropoda; class Insecta; order Trichoptera; family Brachycentridae; genus Brachycentrus; species Brachycentrus maculatus. The sequence goes on from NW_028281108.1 coordinate 71,930, forward strand.
AGAGCTAACCATCTTTTTATACTCAGACTTCCATATAGAAGTCTGGGTATTCTGGGTATTTATATCGCTTTACTAACATTACCTATTATTGCTACATTCCTCGGATTAATAGTTTAAATATTCTTGGACTACCTTACCACTTTTATTTTCATAGTTTACATTTATACTATGTTGTTTAAGTAGAGTGTTGACCTTTGCCAAATCTCCCTCTCGCGCTGCCTCCAGTAAATCTTGCCCGGACATCTATAGAAATATAAAACCTTTAAATTATAATAAAATACAGCCATTCCATCACCAGGTTCAACCCTTATATGCAACAAAATGCATTTAGTGCCACAGAAACGACAAAATAATTAAACTAACTAACGAAATGGGTCAATTAGCTAACAATGATGAATTCTCACAGCCTTGTTTGAATAAACTGAACCTTCCGGAACACGCTTGCGGAGTCACACGGAATTTTACCGTCCGGCACGTCAGTTAGCGTTTTAAAACAAAGATTGGCTTGGATTGGCTTGTGCTTTTGTGTATTTTTCTTTGGGTCAGTGCTCTTGATCATTTTTCAAAACCGGACTGCCGGACGGTCAAATTCCGGGTAGTGGACATCACCCTATAGCTACTTAAATGTTATGTCGAAAAGAAATAACTACCTGAACTTTTAGAAGACAGGACTTCCCCAACCAATGGGCAGTAGAATAGGTTGTCAACCGACGTTTCCAGATTCCCCAGATATTATTTCAATTTATGAACAAAAAATCCATTTCTATAATAAAATTGTATAAAGTCATACTTCAAACCATAACTTATGTGTAATTATTATTAAAAACTTTGTCAGAAAATTTTACATAAAATCATGGACTTCAACCCCTTCCTTTTAATGTTTATAACATAGCATTTTGTCTAGCCCACCAGTCTGACGATGTCGGTAACGACGGAACCCGGTCACAGGTCAAATAAAACTTATGAGTAAAAAAATATATGAGTATAGTTGTTGTTTAATTATATAAAATGCCAAGAAATGACAGCACACAACTTTTTTTTTAAATGTACAGTAAGTTAGAATATTGACTCACCGTTTTGTGGTTGTGATACTGGTGGTACTGGTGGTCCTGGTGGTCCTACTATGAGGGAATGACGCCCAATGTGATGTTTTATACTCGACGCGTTATCTCGGAGAGTGCTATCTCGGACGACGCTCCGCACCGCATCCAGCACCGGAAACAGCCACCGAACTCACAGAAATTAAGTTTTCTCTCGGCCTGGAGCGCATTATCGTATTTTACATTGATTTCTATGAGAAAAAATGTTTCGGTTAGCGAGTAAGATGCTGGAACGAATTAAACTCTTTATGAGAGGTTCCACTGTATCTAAAGTCTACTGAGAACAAAATATTCATAGTGTGGTGACTCAGATAGGTACCTAAACGGAGAGTGGACCGGTAGGTCCGTCAAGTCGGTAGGTCGTGTACGTAGGGCGATTGTGTCCCAATAAAGGACCCTTTTCCGCTCTGGAGACAACACCTACAGGCACCGGGTTATATTTATTTATAAATGGTGTATGATTGTATGACGCCCCGACTACGGCTTACGGCCCAGAAGGGAGAGCGGGACCGCCTGAAGGTGAAGGTACCCAGAGTGCCGTTAGGACGACTCACGGTACGGTATAAAACCGTGTCGGCTTAGTGTGGACGTTTTTTCTACTAAGCATTTCCATCCCACACAAACCCACTCATCAACAAACTCGGACAATACGACGTGGACGTTGTACAGCTACACATACAGGCTGCCGAAACATTACCTAATGTTCGGCACGAGACCTCCAGACTGATCGGGGAGCAGCAGCGGCAGATCGTCTCCTAACCAATCATATTTTTCTTTTTCAACTTAGGTTAAGTTGAAATATTCAATATTTTACCAATGTTAAGATGTATTGTAAATAACATGTGTTTAAATAACTTATTCAGTATGTTTTATAATATACCTACTCCTAACAAATGTATTTCTTTCAGCAGTGTACCGTGAAATATCATAAATGTAGTGTAAAATATTTTAACTTCGCGTGATCTTAGTGATTTCACCATAGATTTCGCGTAGGCTTTTAAATTCTTTCTTGATACAGTGACAGTGAACGTAACTTTAATTTTCTAAATGGAGTCGAGGCGCTTTCCTTTCTTCCAAAAAGGTTTACTTACATCAGTGTCGATTCCAAAATTCACACTCGATCTAAAGCGGGGTAACAAAAGACCTCGGTTCATATTTGTATGGATATCTTAGTACGCAGCTCGCAACTCGCCGCCAGCTGAGTCACATATTCCACATCCTTTCCGGCGCGCCGCCTAACTGCCGGCGACCATCCGATAAGCGAGAGGCTGGAAATCGGATCTAACGAAAGCGGAATAATCTAATTATCTCGCTCTCTCCTTGCGGTGATACCACATTTACTAGAGTGAAAAAATAATATTCATATTTTTCTTTATAGAGTTCTGCAAGGAGCGCAGGAATGGTAAAGGGTATTGAAGAATATTGGGAATAAATTAAACGCTGCGGTTCTGGAATTGGTGCAGACGGTCGGTAAGGTATTGCGGGTTAGTCCAGATAGCGTCCTATCACTTTACAACAGTTTACTTTGGAGGATTTAGATAAACTTGTTTTTTAAATGTTTAGTAAATTAATGCGAAGATAAGACAGTAAATAAGAATTAGATAACACCAATTCGCAAACAAAACAGTAAACAATTAATAGGCACGCGACGTCATTATTGCGTAAACAATATATTTTTATATTTTGTATATTAAAAGCATTGATAACTTTGTGGTATGGTAATAAACACTCTCCTTACCATCCATTGTTTACTTTGTGTTATACCACTTTTTCAAAACACTTATTTATGAGTCTAAAATTATTCCATCATCAGGTAGTCACAAAAAAGTGATTTAAAAAAGTGGTATTACACAAAATAAACAATGGAGGGTAAGAAGTGTTAATATATTTTTACACCATTTTCCAAATACTAGTTCACAAATACATTTTTGCCAAAAATATAAAGAAAATAATTAAAATTAAAATGAATTAAATTAAAAGAAAAAGTTGAAAGAAATAGAGTAGGGGTGCGAGTAATAAACAAATGATTTTTATCTTTATTTTTTGAGTTATGCAATACTCGTTTTATACATTAAACCAATTCTATTTTCCGCGAAAAGCAACTTGTGTAATAAACCTGTGATATTTTGAAATAGATACAAATACAACATACGGTGTTTTTTGAGAGGAATACAAATATAAAATTCCCGCAATATATTGATGGTGGCACCCACCAGTTGCGCCATATTGTTGAAACCACAGCCGTGTCACATATTGATGTGCAATGGCCATTCAGCTGAGGTACGAAGAAGTCAGTAATCATGGTTCTGTAGCGCTCTTCACTAACCGTAACATTCTGGCCGGCATCGTTTTTGAAACAATATGTGCTGATGATTCCACCTGCGTGGGAGCACACCAAACAGTGGCTTTTAATGGATGTAAGGACGTCTCAACAAAGGCTTTTGGGTTTTCCGATTATTTCGACTCCTGACTTCGTACCAAGTCGGAACTCAGCTTAGGGATAATTCACGACTACAGCTCTAGGCCTTGCACACTCTTTACTCTAACACAAAATACACTCATACAACACACCACACCGCACGCCACATCAGGCAAACACATTTTATTTTGAGCTTTAGTATTTTCACTCTTTCTTGTATATATATATATATATATATATATATATATATATATATATATATATATATATATATATATATATATATATATATATATATATATATATATATATATATATATATATATATATATATATATATATATATATATATATATATAAACGATATATTTATATATATATATATATATATATATATATATATATATATATATATATATATATATATATATATATATATATATATATATATATATATATATATATATATATATATATATATATATATATATAAACGATATATTTATATATATATATATATATATATATATATATATATATATATATATATATAAACGATATATTTATATATATATATATATATATATATATATATATATATATATATATATTTACACACGATAAAACTAGTGAAGGATATCGGTGCCATAAACCAAGCTAGGACGCAAAATGCCCAACCCTCTTCTAGTGGAACGGAATATATATATATATATATATATATATATATATATATATATATATATATATATATATATATATATATATATATATATATATATATATATATATATATATATATATATATATATATATATATATATATATATATATATATATATATATATATATATATATATATATATATATATATATATACATATATATACATATATATATATATATATATATATATATATATATATACATATATATATATATATATATATATATATATATATATATATATATACATATATATATATATATATATATATATATATATATATATATATATATATATACATATATATATATATATATATATATATATATATATATATATATATATATATATATACATATATATATATATATATATATGTATATATATATATATATATATATATATGTGAAATCAGTAATTGGCTTCATTATCGGCTCCTTATATTGTATATTTATATTATTTTTGTTACTGGCTGTTGATTTCCAATAAATAAAAAATAAGTCTTCCTTTGCTGCTTTTTCCCATTTCAAACAACATTCGCCATTGTGGAGGAAGCCACGCTGCGCTCCCCAGGAGAAGCCGGACTGTTGACTGTCCTCAGCAGACCTTCCGTTCCACTAGAAGAGGGTTGGACATTTTGCGTCCTAGCTTGGTCTATGGCACCGATATCCTTCACTAGTTTTATCATGTATGATACCACCTCTCGTGACAGTTACTTATGAACTAGCACGGATACGATGTCGGATAGGTCCTCACCCTGGCTCCTGCAACGCGCCTCTGGCTGTTGTCTTTGAAAGCTGAAAGGGGGCAAAGCGTCAACAGGTGATCCCTCATCTTGAGGTGTCTCCTCATCACAGGCACGGGTGGCAATCTCAGAAAGCTGCGTATACTGTTTATCTACTATTTAGTATTCACGAGGTAGTCATATTGGCAACTTGTGAGTGCCTTATACAAGTGAAACTTCTTAAAAAATAAAGAATCAGAGAGATTTTAGAGACAGAATATCCAAAAAGAAATAAAATAGAAAATTTACATATGAAATATTCTGGTATTGAATATTTTTTACACATGGATTGGTGCTTCAATTAGTAATACTGATATTAACGTATATAATTTATATTTGAAGCAACAACTTTGTGATTTTCCTCTTTATAAAATAAAAAATATAAAATCTTTGTTTTAAAACCACTATAAATATTTTATTATAACTTAATTATAATGTCTACCGGTTTCCAAGCTAACCACTTCTTTATCAAGACTGATTAATACTTAAACACTATCTGTGATAGTGTTTTAGTATTAATCAGTCTTGATAAAGAAGCGGTTAGCTTGGAAACCGGTAGACATTATAATTAAGTTATAATAAAATATTTTGTGCACAACGGAGTCCTGGTTCCAACTCTAATGTATGGAAGTGAAACATGGAGTTGGCAAAAGAAGGATGCAAGTAGACTGAATGCAGTCAAAATGCGATCTCTCAGAAGAATGTGCGACAAAACGATGTATGATAGATGTGCGAATAGTGAAATAAGGAAGGAATGCAAAGCTGAGATAAGCATTATCGATAAAATTAAGAAAGGTGTGTTGAGATGGTTTGGACATGTGGAACGAATGAGTGACAAAAGAACGGTAAAACAAATTTATGAGGCGAATGTTAGTGGGAAAAGAAGCAGAGGAAGACCGAGAAAAACATGGCACGATCAGGTATGCCAAATACTTGAAAGTGGTCAGGTTAGGAGTCGTTACAATCGGCGGGTATGTATGAGGAGATGCATGAACGTGGAAGAGGCGAAGAATGTTTGCAAGGACAGAGTGGTGTGGCGCTCTATTATCTCTGCCTACCCCTGCGGGGAAGCGGCGTGATGGTTAGTTAGTTTTAAAATATTTTAAATGATTTTAAAACAAACTGATATAGTGGTAACTTAACGCGTTGACTGCTTTGGACTAGGAGTCATCTCCTGCTGTGTTTACTTGCCATATTCCTGCAGCTATGATGAACTTCGTAGTATATCAGTGCTAATATCATAGTCGTACAGGAGAAAGTGACCAACTAACAAAACGTAAAATGTCCAGGAGGGCCATTTAAGTCACTTTTGCTTGGCAACAAAATAAACACCAATGCAGTTAGTCATTTCTACCAAGTCAGTATATTATACTTCAAGTTTAAAATCCTTTGGGATATTTTCAGGGCAATATTAAGCTAGTAAGATATCAAATAGTCAATGATCACGTTTTTGTAAAAAATACACTTGGCCTGTATGACTACGATATGTCCGTGATACCACATTTCAACGATAGCTAGAAAGAATTATTACTTACACAACGCGTGATACCTCAGCTGTTCGTATATAGTGTATATCTATAACGCGACTCTATCTTATTCAATCGCTTTGTATCGTTGTGTACGCGTCGCTCTCTCCTGCTCCGCTCCCGTGACATCGGAGCTCTCTTTCTCCTTCCCTCCGCTCTGTATCTTTCTTCTCTCTCGTGTAACGAAGTGTGGCTAGATATAGGTTACATCGTATGGGACACGGGGAGATGGAAACACAAAGTCACAATCTTATAATAAGTATATTTCTAAATATTTAAAAGTACATAGATTACAAAAAAAAATATCAAAAAATTATACAATTTTGTCCATTTTAAAATACGTGTATTCCTTAAAATCGTAAATTATTATTACATTCACTCATATGCCGGATTCCACTCCACAAGCACTCCACATCAACATGCTTCAGGTATCTCAACAGAGACAAAGACGGGAACATTGCCGATGTCAAGACGCCCGCCCAAAATAATAATTTATTCCCAACTTTCCCAATACACCCATAAATTTTCTATAACCTCTGCTGCATAGGGCCCCACACCCTATGGAAGCAGTGCTATCTTGATCAACACGTGAAAAAAGGTGATTGGAGTAAAAAAAAGTCATAGATGGCTGTTGTGAACTCACACGGACAGTGTCACGAGATTGATAAATACATCTAGGAGTTTCGAAAATTTGAGATGTGTGGTCGTCGCGACCACGGGCAGAATGGTGAATGTTGCACGTGTGTAAAGTGATCGCTTAGCCAGCCTGTGACGGGTCGTAAGCTCGGCATAAACACCCAGACTTCCATATTCTTCTTCATCCGTCTTGTTCAGATGTCAAGAAAAAAGCTCCGAACGGAGAAAACCCAGATTTGTGAACAAGTATTTGGACACATATTTATTTGACCCTGCTGGGAATTGAGCCTGGGACCTCCGGCGCGGTGGCCTAGCGTGCTAACCACTAGACTACAGTACATTTTGATTCTTCCGCAGTCGAGTTTTGAAACGGGTGTCTTGACATAGACGAAGATAAGTTGAAATAACATTCCAGGCATGAAAATACTTGACATACGCAACCTCCCGAGCCTTTCCGTCTCTGTTGAGACTCGCATAGCGAGCATTGACGCGAGGCGTCCCATCCTCGCGGTGCGTAGGGCACTTGGACATTCACATTCACTCCGAAATACAAATTTAACATAAAACACTAAAATTTAACATCTTATACAAAATTACACAACAGTATAATTTATACATATTTTAAAGTAGAATTGTCTTGATTCAAGTATATTTATAAATATAGTGTAAATTGGCACCGCATTCTCGCCAAAGATGACGCAATGATATAGTTGCGCTACTACCAGTTGCGGGAGTACAAGACCTCCAATTAAAAATAATAATAAAATAATAAAAAAATACATCGAATCATATTCTTCTCCCGAAACTAAGGTGCATTAACAATCAAATTAATTAATGGTAGTTTATTTGTTCCAAACTACAACTAGTTTCGGGAGTACATGATTTTTGGCATGCATTGAATTGACTCTCTTTGCAAAACTATAGTGGATTAACATTTTCAATGGTAGTTTATTTGTCCCAAACTACTACTAGTTTCGGGGGTACGTGATTTCCACACTCCTCCCGAAACTATAGTAGATAACATATTCAAGGAAAAAGGAGGAGAGAAAGACCGAGAAAAACTTGGCACGGTCGGGTGTGCAAAGTACTTGGAAGCGGTCATGTCGGGAGTCATAATCTATAGTCGGCCGGTATGTATGAGGAGACAAAGAAAGTTTGCAGAGACAGAGCGATTTGGCGTTCTATTTTCTCTGCCTACCCCTGCGGTGAAGCGGCGTGATGGTTGGTATAAACATATTCGCCGTGCGTCACAAGAGAGTGGAAAATAATTGGGCGATGCAACTTTTTGAACGGAACCAGTCAACTTGACAACTGCCCGCGAATGCAACCAATGCGGGTAGTTGTCAAATTGACTGGATCCGTTACGCTACATTTTTGTGAAAACCCTAACTTAAAAACACATAATTTAAATAATATCTCACATACCTATATTTTTAAATATTCCATATATATTTTTATACAATATATATTCTACAATGCTATTTAAAAAAAATTTAAAAAAAAAATATTTATCTAAAAACAAAAATCACATTATCAGCGATTCGTGATGGAAAGCCGTCGGCGGTCCGTACAAACAAGATGTAAATCCAAGATCGGAGATGTCCGTCATCACAGTTCAAGGAACACTCCTTCAATTAAAAATTGACACACATATATATATATATATATATATATATATATATATATATATATATATATATATATAATGTTCTTCTTCAACCCTCATCCGCACCCGATGGTGCATAGGGCACTGCATCGACCCTCCACTTCAGGTACCTGTCCAAGGTGGAATTGGATAAATATTAGAGTGAAAAAATCACTTATATTTATTTGACCCCCCTGGGAATCCGACCCGGGACCTACAGTACGGTAGCCGAACGTGGCGACCATTACACAAAGGAGGCGGACACATATATATGTGTATATATATATATATATATATATATATATATATATATATATATATATATATATATATACACATATATATATATAATAGCATTTTAAATGCACACAGTTATTAACACACTGGCTGCCAAATTAGTAAAAATAAACCGATCCTTGGGGCCACAACTGTTAACATAATACTACATAAAAATATGAAGGTTACATTCAGGGACCAGTCCAGGGTAATATCAAATAAATATTACAGTGTAAAATTGCTAATATTCAATACAACCCGGGACCTCGGCTAAACACGAGCATTACGCCGCGGGGCGGATGAAACTCGTATGTACCGTGTGTCGTGTATGCGGGAGTAGGCGGACAAGGCCGGGGAGCGGGGGGCGGGGCTCCTAGGGCATGAAGAAGTCCGGGTGGTCCGAGTCCTTCTCGAAGCGCTTGGCCTCCTCCTGCATGCTCTCCTTGATCTTGAGGATGGCCGCCGACTCGGTCTGGTCGCTCTGGTCGCCGCCGGGGCCGCCGAACCCGCCTTAATAGAAACAGTCTTATCAACCGGCTATTAGTGAGCAACTACACATGTAGAGGAAGACCGAGAAAAACTTGCCACGGTCAGGTATAATCAGGATCAGGTACCCTAATGTATCAAAGTGAAACATGGAGTTGGCAAAAGAAGGATGAAATTAGACTGAATGCAGTCGAAATGCCATCTCTCAGTGCGGCAAAACCACGCATCATAGATGTTCCAATAGTGAAATAAGGAAGGGATGCAAAGCTGAGACAAGCATTATTGATAAAATCAAGAAAGGTGTGTTGAGATGGTTTGGACATGTAGAACGAATGAGTGAGGAAAGTACGGTAAAACAATTTTATGAGGCGAATGAAATTGGAAAAAGGAGCTGAGGAAGACCGAGAGAATCTTGGCACGATCAGGTATGCCAAATACTTGAAAGCGGTCAGGTTAGTAGTCGAAACAATCGGCGGGTAAGTATGAGGAGATGCATGAACGTGGAAGAGGCGAAGAATTTTTCCAACCAATTATTTCAGGAAGCTGAACTTTTGGAGCTACGAGAAATCTATTGCCAACAGTGTCTAAGATACGTTTTTATGCACCAACATTTATTTCCTAAATGTAATAATACATCTAGCCAAAGGATGAATAGTTTATTAGAAATCCCTTTTTCTAAATCCAGACTTGCGCAAAGACACTCATTTTTCATAGCTCCAAAACAGTTTCTCCAAGACTATTAGATGTTAATTACTTAAGTTTGTTAACCGGATCCACGCGGCTCGCATAACCGTATGTGTTTTCATAAAACATGGCCCATACGCGGCTGACATAACCGTATGTGTTTTTACTTTGCTCCAAGTTTCGAACCTCAGTTCAACTTGGAGGGATTTTTTCATGGTGTGGAACTTTGGATAAAATAATGCGTCAATCCTCGGCCTTATGACATCTGTTGAAATATCTGACCAATAATTTGTAACATCACAAGGATAAATAAAAGAACAGATCCCTGATTTTTCTTGCGGTCGGTAATTAGTCCGCACCGTAATCATGCCCTATATCTGTCTCACTCTCGACGCTACGCATCGCCAGTGGGTAAGAGTGCAGACACACGATGCGTGCTTTGATTTATTTATGTTACAATCTTATTTGTTTATAATACGATATATTTCAAGAATAATGTGACACAAGTGTATTATAGAGTACCAAAAAGGCACAATGAATCCCATTGAACGTTTTTGTTTAGGAAAATAAATCGTTTCTTAACTTCTTTCTTAATACATGATAAAAGTAATCATTTTAAAAACGGCGAAATACCGCCGCGTACGAGTGTCTCTCTGGAACATAGTTGACGCGGTTAAAAGGTTAAATGTTAATTCCCTAAGTTTGTGTAGATTTAAAATTTTGCTTAGATTGTTCATTGAAGGGACAGATTGAAGCTGCTTTTTCTTGTAGTACATGCTTGCTAAAGTTTTACTTTTTCATCTTTATTTTGTTAAGTTTTTAATTTTATTTAAAAAATATATATAATAATCTTGTAGTGTCGCAGGGAGTTTGAAGGGATTAACACTATGTGGGGTAACATTTTACCTTCACATTGGTTTGAAAATGCCATAACTGGCGAAACAATTGTCACAATATTATTTTTTATGCGTTTTTCAACAATAAAATACAACTTAAAACTTACTCATAACCCTTATCCGAACCCAATGGTGCATAGGGCACTGCATCGAATTGACGCAGTGTTATCTTGATCATTACTTACACAAAGGCAAGGTGATGACTCTTGCGCTTCAGGAACCAGTCCAGGGTAATATTAAATAAACATTACAGCGCAAAATCACTAATATTTATTTTCACCCCCCAGGGAATCGAACCCGGGACCGAAAAATAGTCCGATACGTGAAATGACTCAAACTAAACTGGAGATTGAGATCGCATAAAAACTCTAGATTTCTGGCGACGCCTTTACAAGCGGCACACTAGCCAATCCGGACAAGACATCTCAAATAACGTGGACAGACTATTGCCTAGCACCCGGGTAGCGAATTACCCTTCGAGGCGTTTTATTTCACGCTGATAACAAACCCGTATATTGCCGTCTCCCGCCGAAAACCGACAGTCGACAAAAACGGCATTTGCCGTGTCCCGCAGTTGACCGACAGTCCCGAAGACAATGTGAAGAGTTAGTTGGGAGGATTGGATCTAGTGGGGGCATAGTTACCTAGGTTTTTTTTCTTTGTTGTGTCACTTAATATCCCTTGTTTATTATCTGCCAAGGTGATATGTTTGGGTCTGTTTTTAGTGTAAAAGTGTGCTTCTACGTGTGATGTGCTTTGTGTACCTAAATTAGCTGTGGCACGGAGTAGTTATTCTTTCCGACATTTGTCTTACGGCTAAGTAGTTACCTAGGTTGTACTCCGCCATGCCCCCGGCCGAGTCGTCGCGCGGCGTGGAGGGGCCCCCGCCCACGCCGCCGCCCCCGACGCCCCCGGGCGACGACTTCATGCCGTCCACGCCGCCCAGCCCTGTAACAACAAAACAATATTCATTGGTAAAACAGTAAATGTTATAATTTTATGAGATGTGTCAACAATTATCCCGAGAGACGTCTCGTATATCATTCGTTCATTTCATTCAGACCCTTATCCGCATTCCGATGGTGCATAGGGCACCGTATCATTTAAACGCAGTGTTAACTTGATCGTTAACGCATCTCATAAAATGATAACTTTTACTGTTTTACCGCACTGTACACTCGCCATCATCACAAGAGACGTATCGTATATCATTCATTCATTTCATTCAGACCATTATCCGCACACTGTGGCAACCCACAACAATCTAATGAACGAGCATAATCGAACACGCTGTGGCAACTCGACAATCGAATGAACGAGCATAATCGAACACCCAAACCGAGCTCGGCCCGAACAGGAACCAGAACGTCACATTCCGTCACCGCCCGTCCAGTGATCGACACGTCCTCCAACTGTTCTCACATTAGAATCACGCGATTATTCTTAAATATTTCTTGACTGTAATTTTCTAGAACTGAATAAATTTGTGTTAAAAGTAATCCGCTTTCATCTTGCTTCCCTTCTGTTAAATTAAGTTGGTGTTCAACTAGAACCCATAACACCAAGGATGCATAGGGCACCGCATCATATAAACGCAGTGTTACCTTAATCTTTATTTTTAAAAAATCTTAGTAAATACCACTATTTCTTAAAATCTAATGTGACACGTGTTTCGATGCATTCCGCATCATTTTTTTAAAATGATGCAAAATGCATCAAAACACGTGTCACAGTAGATTTTGTGAAACAGTGGTATTTACTAAGTAATTTTTTTTATTAAAAATGGATAGATTTTACCACAAAGTGACTGGCGAATCAATTAATGAAGTTATCTTGATCGTTAGTTAACACACGCATAAAGGTGATCAGCCCTCCGCTTCAGGCACCAGTCCAGGGTGATACTGAATAAATATTACAGTGAAAAAATCACTTATATTTATTTGATCCCCCCCTGGGAATCGAACCCGGGACCTCCAGAACGGTAGCCGAGCGTGCTGAACATTACACTAGAGAGGCGGACATACTGTATATAATGATTAAGGAAACACTTGTTTTTATACAAACTAACTAACTATCACGCCGCTTCCCCGCAGGGGTAGGCAGAGAGAACAGAACGCCACACCACTCTGTCCTTGCAAACATTCTTCGCCTCTTCCACGTTCATGCATCTCCTCATACATACCCGCCGATTGTTTCGACTCCTAACCTGACCACTTTTAAGTTAAACCACTTAAGTTTTATTAAAGACTACTAGTTTCGGAAGCTAAACTTCCACCGTCAGGTCTGAATAATTATTAGACCCGTTATTATTAGACGTCAGTTATTATTTAGACCCGACGATGGAAGTTTAACTTCCTAAACTAGTAGTCTTTAATAAAACTCAAGTGGTATAAAAACAAGTGTTTCCTTAATCATTGTCACATGTCTTACCACAGAGTTAATGCCCAAACAATAAATAAAATGCCGTATATATATATATATATATATATATAGTCTTGTCCGCCTCCGTAGTGTAATGGTCAGCATGCTCCGCTACCGTTCTGGAGGTCCCGGGTTCCATTCCCAGGGGGGTTTAATAAATAAATGTGATTTTTTCACTCTAATATTTATTCAATATTACACTGGACTGGTACCTGAAGTGGAGGGCTGATCACCTTTCCTTCATGTGTAATCGATCGAGATAACACTGCGTTTATATGATGCAGTGCCCTATGCACCATTGGGGTGCGGTAAGGGATTTATCATATTTATATATATATATATATATATATATATATATATATATATATATATATATATATATATATATATATATATATATATATATATATATATATATATATATATATATATATTTTTTTTTTTAATTACCTAACGTCCAAGTGACTCTGAAATCTAGCTACGGCTTATGCAACACCGTTTATCATGTCCCCACTCAGGCTTCAACTTTATAAGTTTCATAGCCTATGCCTACTCGTGAGTGGACTTACTCTTTATGTTTAAAGTTACTATAATTTCATGTAATTCATGAGTGAAAATTCTAGGCAAAAACACTCGCCGGTGCCGTATATATGTATTTACCATGTTAAAGGCATTAGTCGTTCAATAAATAAATAAAAACCATAATACATAATAAAATACACCATTTTGTTGATGTTAGGATGTGTTCTACAGGTAGTGTGGAAGGAGTCACCTGCAGATGATTTTAATAGTAAGTTTTTGAACTGTCGGGTAATATATCAAAAATAAAACAAGGTTTGTTGGATTGAATTCTACATTTATTTATGTAAATGTTAATACGTGACGCGTTTCCTCTTCTTAGGACATTATCAAACACTCACCAATTAGAATAGTGTGTTTGATAATGTCCTAAGAAGAGGAAACGCGTCACGTATTAACATATACATAAATAAATGTAGAATTCAATCCAACAAACCTCGTTTAATTTGGGATATATAACCCAACAATTCAATATGGAATTCTACCAACTGTCTGCAGTTACAGTAAATAAATTAAAGGCATTAGACGTTTAATAAATAAATAAAAAACATGTATTATACATAATAAAACAGACCATTTTGTTGGTGTTAGGATGTGTTCTATAGGTAGTGTGGAAGGAGTCACCTGCGGATGATTTTAACCCTTCACTGCATGGCTTTTTTTTGCATGACTGCATGACTGCATTGTCCATTCGCCAGGAACTATGCTTGGATGGCTTGACTCTGGCCAATGTCTGTACCCGACGGATTCTCCAGTTCTTTCAGATGGCCTGGAACGACTAGTTGTGATCGGTAGCCTGGAGGGAAAGAGAGGGAGAGGAAGATCCCTCGCACGATGGACCGATCAAATTAAGGCAGTAGCAGGCACCTCGGTGGTTGGCCTGCGCTACGTGCAGCGCAGGCAAGGGATAACTGGAGAAGAGTCATTGCTTCTGCAAGGGTCACAACCCTCAGCAATGAGGAATAAGACGGAGAAGAGATGACGGCAGTGACAGTTCGTCTTGGAGAGACAAGTGAAGTTGTTATTTTGGCGTCCATAGCGCGTCTTATGGATAAATTATGAACTATATACGTGAGTATGAATGTATCTAATCAGCAACAACAAAGAATGGTTGCGTATATTTTTAAAGAATGTTTTAACACTAACTTTTGGGTATGTAACAAATTGGATACACTATGCAGTGAAGGGTTGATAATAGGCTTTAAATGACTGTTGAATGCTCCCCCATCCAATTAGTGGTTGGGCTGATGAATGGGGCGACTCACCGGAGTTGCTGGAGTCCTGCGGGGAGGGCATGATGGGCGTGCCGGGGCCCGGGGGGCCGGCGCCCGAGGGGGGCGCGCCGTAGCCCCCGCCCGGGGAGCCGCCCGCGTACGCCACGGGCCCGCCGCCCTGCCACGCCGCCCGCGCGCCCATGCCCATGCCCGGCGGCATGCCTGTAACACACACCGCACATTACACACTACACAAACTTTTCCTATTCAAGGTACACCTACCAAATTAAGAAATTTCTTATATTTTTTTGGCATAAATATATATTATACATTGACGTGGTTGAACTAACTAACTAACTAACTAACCATCACGCCACTTCTCCGCAGGGGTAGGCAGAGAGAATAGAGCGCCACACCACTCTGTCCTTGCAAACATTCTTCGCCTCTTCCACGTTCATGCATCTCCTCATACATACCCGCCGATTGTTACGACTCCTAACCTGACCACTTTCAAGTATTTGGCATACCTGATCGTGCCATGTTTTTCTCGGTCTTCCTCTGCTTCTTTTCCCACTAACATTCGCCTCATAAATTTGTTTTACCGTTCTTTCCTCACTCATTCGTTCTACATGTCCAAACCCTCTCAATACACCTTTCTTGATTGACATCTATCATACATCGTTTTGTCGCACATTCTTCTGAGAGATCGCATTTCGACTGCATTCAGTCTACTTTCATCCTTCGTTTGCCAACTCCATGTTTCACTGCCATACATTAGAGTTGGAACCAGGACTCCGTTGTGCACTGCCAGTTTAGCTTCCGCTGATAGGTTTATATTTGCTATAACTGATTTCAGTGCACCATTCACTTTGTTCCCAGCATTCACTCTCCTTTCTATGTCTTTATCAATCTTTCCATCCCTAGAAAACATACTACCCAAATACACGAAATCATCTACCTGTTCCAAAATCTAAATTATCCACAATTATACAAAAATAAAATTTGTAAATATCTTAACTACTACTACTACTACCATCACGCCGTTTCCCCGCAGGGGTAGGCAGAGAGGATGGAACGCCACACTCTTCTGTCCTGACATACACTCCTCGCCTCCCTCACATCCATACATCTAGTCATACATCAAATATCTTAAAATTAATTGTATAAATTTGTGAAGGCGTATGATAAGTCACTAAACAAACTAACATTACTAGTAAAACTAGCCCCACTAACAGGAATACTAACACTTGAAAGTCAAATGTAAAAAGTGGAAATAAAAAATAACTCGACACTGGCTATAACATCCAAAAGGGGTGAAAAGCCATTAACTCTATCCACGCGGCTCGCATAATCGTATGTGTTTTTACAAAACATTCTCCACACGCGGCAGACATAACCGTTTGTGTTTTCACTTAGGTCCAAGTTTCGAACCTCAGTTCAACTTGGAGGGATTTTTTCATGGTGTGGAACTTTGGATAAAATAATACGTCAATCCTCGGCCTTATGACATCTGTTGAAATATCTGACTAATAATTTGTAACATCACAAGGATAAATAAAAGAACAGATCCCTGATTTTTCTTGCGGTCGGTAATTAGTCCGCGCCATAATCATGCCCTATATCTGTCTCACTCTCGACGCTACGCATCGCCAGTGGGTAAGAGTGACACACGATGCGCGCTTTGATTTATTTATGTTACGATCTTATTTGTTTATATTACGATATATTTCAAGAATAATGTGACACCCGTGTATTATAGAGTACCAAAAAGGCACAATGAATCCCATTGAACGTTTTTGTTTAGGAAAATAAATCGTTTCTTAACTAAATACATGATAAAAGTAATCATTTTAAAAACAGCTAAATACCGCCACGTACAGGCGTCTCTCAGGAACAAAGTTGACGCGGTTAAAAGGTTAAAAAGAAGGACGTATAGCGAGTTTCCACTGTATAAGAGGTCGGGGGACGCAGAGAGAAGAACAAGACTCACCGGGTCCCTGCGGAGGCGGGCCCCGCAGCGGCGGGTAGGCGGAGGGGCTCATGGGGCCCATGGCGCCGGCGGGCCCCCGCGGCGGGTTCATGCGGGGGCCCATCATGCCGGGCCCGCCGCGCTCCAGGGAGTTGCCCATCATGGGCTGCCCTGTAACAAGCATCTCAAACGTAAAGTGCTCTTACTACATTTTTGTCAATTTTGATTTTTTTTTTAAATTATGTATCTAACGTCCAAGTGACTCTGAAATCTATTCAATTTATTCAACAACAAAAAATTAATATATACATTTTTAAAACCCTTATCCGCACCCCAATGGTGCATAGGGCACTGCGTAATTCAAACGCAGTGTAATCTTGATCGTTTACACATGAAGGAAAGGTGATCAGCCCCCCGCTTCAGGTACCAGTCCAGGGTAATATTGAATAAATATGACAGTGAAAAAATCACTTACATCTTTTTTACCCCCTTGGGAATCGAACCCGGGACCTCCAGAACGGTAGCCGAGCGTGCTGACCATTACACTACGGAGGCGGACTTTTTTTTTTTTTTGATTTACTGTTTACACAAATATTTCAATTTCATACTGTTTCTGTGAGCCTGGGCGGCTCATTATTACAAATAGGTATCAAATTGTGGTAGAGTGAGTTCGAACCGAGAAACTCTGACCTAAGAGTCCGCGACACTAACCACGGGACCACAACCCGACACAAAATTTACACTACAGTGAAACCTCCATCTATCGTTTTAAAGGCACCTAGTGAAATAAACTACGAATGCGGGAAAACAATGAATTCGGGATAAAGAAGTCAATATACAAGGATATATGATCGAGTAAAGATACCGTCCTCCAATAGCATAACCATTGGTAGGTTGAAATTTTAAGAATACAAGTTTTGGATGTAAATAAATGTATTAATTTAAAAAAAATACAAAGTTGAACAGGACCCAAAGATCTTCAGACCTCTTCTGCTGTATCCATCACACAAGCTTTCCATAGTCTGTATCCCACACGTTAAAAAATAATGTAACATTTTGAGTGTGTCCAAATACTTGTTCACAAAATCTGGATTTGAACAAGTATTTGGACACACTCAAAATGTTGTAAATAAATTATCTGGTCAAATTATAAGCTTCATAATAAAAATGAAAATTGTATTTTCTGGCGTTTCTCATGTGTGTGATTATAATCCAGGATTCGGACCTCACATACTAATATAAGAGTTTCTGCTTAATAAAAAGCTTCTTTACATCTCACCAATAGATGTCTCTAGTGAAGTTCTAGTGACTCGAGAACAAGGTTTCTAAATTGGTTCATATATATAGAACTTCCGAGAATTTGAGTAGTGTGGTTGTCAATAATGGGTAGAATTGGTGAATGTTACACGTATGTAAAGTGATAACTTAAACCAGCCTATGACAGTCGTCAGTCGTGGATCTTATATCCAATTACGGGATTTATTTTCATATTGTTTTTTAACATCTCATCAAAGATGAAGAAGAATATGGAAGTCTGGGCATTTACGGGGCTGACGACTGTCATAGGCTGGTTTAAGTACCAATTCTACCCATTATTGATAACCACACTACTCAAAATCTTGGAAATTCTATATATATGAACCAATTTAGAAACCTTGTTCTTGAATCACTATTGGTGAATGTTACACGTGTGTAAAGTGATCGCTTAAACCAGCTTATGACGATCGTCAGCCCCGTAAATGCCCAGACTTCCATATTCTTCTTCATCTTTGACGAGATGTCAAAAAATAATATAAAAAAAATATTATCGTCGAATGTAACAAAATTGAGAAAATGTAAAAAAAAACAGATAAATTATATCAAATATGTAGCGTAATTCAAACGATGAATGCGGTAAAATGTTGGATAGAAAAGATCGATGCAATCTATTTTTGCATGAAATGAATTCGGGGTAGAAGAAATAAACGACGCATCGGGGAAAACGATTATTCGAGGAACGATAGACAGAGGTTTCGCTGTATTTACAAAATTGCTCACCCGGCGGGCCGTTGAAGTCGTTGGGCATGGGCATGCGCACCTGCGGGCGGGGGCCCGGGTACCAGGAGCCCATGAAGGGCTGCGGGCCGGCGCCCAGCAGCTGCGGCGAGGGCGCGCCGGGCGGCGAGGGCCGCAGCCCCGCCGAAGGGAAGAAGCCCGCCGGCATGCCGCCCCCCATCCCCACTGCAATCATTTTCAAACTCATAAGTTGTTTATTTAGACTTCACGCACGGATGCGCTATTACACATTTACAAATATTACAGAATATTATTTTCCCGAGTGCTAACTAACTAACTAACTAACCATCACGCCGCTTCCCCGCAGGGGTAGGCAGAGAGAATAGAGCGCCACACCACTCTGTCCTTGCAAACATTCATCGCCTCTTCCACGTTCACGCATCTCCTCATACATACCCGCCGATTGTTACGACTCCTAACCTGATCACTTTCAAGTATTTGGCATACCTGATCGTGCCATGTTTTTCTCGGTCTTCCTCTGCTTCTTTTCCCGCTAACATTCGCCTCTTAAATTTGTTTTACCGTTCTTTCCTCACTCATTCGTTCTACATGTCCGAACCATCTCAACACACCTTTCTTAATTTGATGGATAATGCTTATCTCAGCTTTGCATTCCTTCCTTATTTCACTATTCGCACATCTATCATACATCGTTTTGTCGCACATTCTTCTGAGAGATCGCATTTCGACTGCATTCAGTCTACTTTAATCCTTCTTTTGCCAACTCCATGTTTCACTTCCATACATTAGATTTTCCCGAGTGAAGTCTCGTATAACTACTACTACCAACACGCCGTTTCTCCGCAGGAGTAGACAGAGAGGATGGAACGCCACACTCTTCTGTCCTGACATACACTCCTTCACATCCATACATCTAGTCATACATGCCCTCCGATTATGCAGCTTTTTATTTTGTATATATATATATTTATACATAGGTTCGAGGTCAGAACCTCGTATAACAAGTCTCAGTAATTTAATTGTCAATTAAACTCAATTTAATTTAACAAAAAAATAAATACATACATAACAAACAATACTATTTATCATTAGAACATTTTGAGTGTGTCCAAATACTTGTTCACAAAATCTGGATTATCTCCAATTACAGGAGTTATTTTCATATTATTTTTTGACATCTCATCAAAGATGAAGAAGAATATGGAAGTCTGGGCATTTACTGACATTTACTGGTGGACTTTACACACATGTAACATTCACCAATTCTACCCATTATTGACAACCACACTACTCAAATTCTTGGAAGTTATATATATATGAACCAAATTAGAAGCCTTGTTCTTAAATCACTAGAACTTCACTAGAGACATCTATTGGTAAGATGTAAAGAAGCTTTTTACTAAGCAGAAACTCTTATATTAGTATGTGAGGTCCGAATCCTGGATTATAATCACACACATGAGAAACGCCAGAAAATACCATTTTCATTTTTATTATTTAAGCTTATAATTTGACCAGATAATTTATTTACAACATTAACATGTGATTCAAGAACAATGTTTTCAAGAACAAGAACTTCCAAGAATTTGAGTAGTGTGGTTGTCAATAATGGGTAGAATTGGTGAATGTTACACGTGTGTAAAGTGATCACTTAAACCAGCCTATGACGGTCATCAGCCCCGTAAATACCCAGACTTCCATATTCTTCTTCATCTTCGATAAGATGTCAAAAAATAATATTTATCATTAGAATCCTAACTGTCCATCAAACATTACAAATATATATACAAATTAAATTATACGTTATACTTCAAGGGTGTCTCAAAATTAATCGCCGAATAAAGTTTCAAGAATTCGAGTAGTGTGGTTGTCAGTCGTGGGTGGAATTGGTGAATGTTACACGTTTGTAAAGTGATCACTTTTTACATATGAGATCCAGACTTCCATAGTCTTCTTCATTCATCACATTTCTATCTATCATTAGAATCCTAACTGCCCATCAAACCTCCTCCCTCTACCTCCTTCCCTAAACTCCCTTCTTCCTTTGCCTTCCTTATTATCATCAATTTGTCATTTATGTTTTTTTTTAATGTTCAAGTACCATCTACCCTCTGATTGCAAACAGCTATATATGGTATCAAACGTTTTGATCAATATCACTAGTCTGTTTTTGGTTGGTTGGAAGATATTGCTTTTCAGCAATAAGCCCGCCAATGTACTTATTTATTTTCTGTACATGAAGTTTAAATAAATAAATATTCAAGGCGTATATCGGTAGTGTAAAGGCAAAGGGGTATATCTGTCTCAGACCAAATTTTACAGGAGAGAAAAACAAATGTGTGAAATTAAATAACTCATTAGTTTATTGATTTGGCGTTTAATTTGTAGAACTCCATTTCAATTTATGTATTAATTTAAAATCAAACAAAGATTTTTTGAGTCTACTAAGTTGTATTTTATTAACAAAAACACATTAAAAAATTATATTGCGACAATTGTTTCGCCTTGTTAGGGCATTATCGAACGAATGTCTGTCTCAATCAAACAAACTAACTATTAAGTGTAGTACAAGCTAACTAAATAATTTTTAAAAAATAAAAATAAAATGTATCCCTCAGTTTTAGGTGCTTTGCCAATAAATAAATAATTAAAATATAGCAAATAAAAGAAGCGAATGGACGCCTACCGTCGTTAGGCGGCGCGGGGCCGGCATTGTGTCCGATTCCGTTGACGCCGTAGCCCGAGTTGACGAAGCCGTAGTCGTGGAACGCCTTCGCCTCCGAGGAGTGCTCGCAGGTGTCTCGTCTCTCGGGGGCCGCGCAGTACAGGTCCCAGAACACGCACCACCAGGAGTGCAGGAAGCCCGGCGGCTCTCCCAGGGTGATGTTCTTCTCCCAGCGGATCTCGGACAGGAAGGTCTGCGCCGCCTTCTGCGCGCCGACATGGAGCAAGTACTCGTACACGTACAGGGCTAGCTTCTCCCTCGCCTGAGCGTCCGACGGGACCGTGGACCCCTTCCCCTTGGCGTACATTTCAGACGGATTGAGTTGAGGTCGCTATCGGCTTGTTTACATGAAGCGCGACTCTCTACAATACTGCGGCAAATGTCACTGATCGATGGCGTCCGCGGAGCGTTCTGTGGACTAATAACAGCGAACTGTCAAGTAATTTGAGAGCGTGTTCGCGAATGTACTCGGATAAATACTTTTTTCAAATTTTGATAACTTTGACCAAACGTTGGTAGATACCGAGGAAATACGATTTATTAATTTATTTTTCATCATTCACATAATAAAAAAATATAATTTGCATAAAATACCCTCCCTGGGGTTACTCGAACCAAACGGGCATTTTACAATCTTCTTCATGAGTTACTTACAATCTGTGAGGTTTGCTTATTTCATGACCAGTCTACTCCCGTTTCCATCCCCCGCTTGTCTCTTCAACCCAGCGCACCCACTACAACGCATACCGGAGATAATCTTGTCCATGTAGGTTAAGTGGGGTCGTCATTTGTAGTTTATGCCATTGTACACATTCTCCGCCATACTTGTAAGAAGCAGGCATAGTATTGTATATATATTTTTTAAAACTTATAATTATATTGTATCTACTAAAACCTGCTAAAATTATTATTCACAAACATTGAAATCATAAAAACCAGAAGATTGAAAGAAACATGTACCATTTTTTTTTAAATCCATCTTTTCTCAATAAATTATTAATTTCAAGCTTTATAATTTATGACAAAAAACATACCAATTTTTTAAAAATGCTAATATTGAAAGTAGATACTTACGATAAAGACTCGTTTCTTTTGCGAACACCATTTCAATAGGCTGTAAACATTCGAAAACAGCTACTTCTATTTCCGGCGCCATTTTGTGTCAAATCTTTGCCTTCCTTTTCCAGCGGTCCTTTCGCCGCGTGGTCCGTTTCACACCACACTAGAGTAAAATAAGGCTGCAACATGGCCATCCGACCAGTGTATAGGCCCAAAATCGTCAAGAAGAGGACGAAAAAGTTTATTCGTCACCAGTCCGACAGATATGACAAGCTCAAGAGGAATTGGCGTAAACCGAAAGGTGGGGAAATGACATATAAAATACTAAAATCCGCACGTTGTTGATCACCTTTGGAACGCCTATATGACGTTTATTTCTCTTTAATAATACCAGATTCTTATCCACAACGATGTCGAAACTTTGATCGTGTGAATCGACACAAATTTTTGTGCTTTTATTTCAAATACACGCGTTTTTGACACTTTGTTAGATATGAGTTTTTGAGGTTATGCGCTCGATTTGTGTATCGCTACCGATGATTTTACCTTAATACATTCCAATGGATCCTTCCTAGTGTAATTTGAACTGAGGATAATATTTTTATGAGGTAGCGAACACGACATTTGCACAATTCTCACGTGACTTGAAATGTCAAAAAACGTTTCGACTTCTAGTCGGCGCTAGATCAGTTTTTGAAACCGTAATTGTCGATTTATTAATTTTGAAACCGCTTTAAATTGAATTGAAAATCGAAATAGCTTTATCTGGTTCTTTATTTTACTATAAAAAGTAACGAATCGCATCAGTAAATCAGGTAATTTAAAAAGAAAAATAATTTGGATGTCGGTTGACAATATGTATGAAGAAGAATATGGATGTGTGGGTATTTACAGGGCTTCTGTCTAAGCTGGCACTTCTATTCACAACCACACTACTCCAGGTTTTGGAACTCCTAGATATATTGATCAAACTCCGAGCACAATATGTCACTCACTTCAACCATGTCATATATCAAACTTGATTTTTCAGGAGAACGTTTTTCACTAACTAACTATCACGCCGCTTCCCGCAGGGGTAGGCAGAGAGAATCGAACGCCACACCACTCTGTCTTTGCAAACATTCTTTGCCTCTTCTACATTCATGCATCTCCTCATACATACCCGACGATTATTACGACTCCTGACCCGGCCGCTTTCAAGTATTTGACATACCTGATTGTGCCATGTTTTCCCCGGTCGTCCTCTGCTTCTTTTTCCAACTACATTCGCCCCATAAATTTGTTTAACCGTTCTTTCTTCACTCGTACGCTCCACATGTCCAAACCATCTCAACACACCTTTCTTAATTTTATCGATAATGCTTATCTCAGCCTTGCATTCTTTCCTTATTTCATCATTCGAACATCTATCAAACATCGTTTTGCCACACATTCGTCTGAGGGATCGCATTTCGACTGCATTTGACATTTTTTAAAGTTTAAAAATATAATACAACGTATTAAAAATAAATATCAAGCCACTTATAGAACTTTTTACTTTGCAACAGATCTTTTTAGGTAAAACCTGAAGGTTTTTTCTCCATTTGAAAAATATTTAGTACATTTAAAAAAATTATTAAACAATGCCTTTTCTTCAAAATGCAAAAACAACACTTTCTGCCCTGTAGCGGGTAGATATTAAGTTAAAAATATGCCGCTTTTGCTGGGATATAGTACATTTTCTGGGCATTCCGAAAACATGCACAACTGCAAATTGACGATTTTTGATATATGACGTTGTTGAAAGGAGTGAGCGATGTGTGAGTTCACAACCGCCATCTGTGTTGGAATCTTCATTCTTCAAACCCTCATCCGCACCCAGTGGTGAATAGGGCACTGCATCATATAAACGCAGTGTTATCTTGATCGTTGACAATGCAAAGTGATCAGCCCTGCGCTTCTTGTACCAGTCCAGGGTGATATTAAATAAATTAGAAAGTGAAAATCGGTCATATTTATTTTGACCCCCCTGGGAATCGAACCCGGGACCTCCAGCACGGCAGCCAAACGCGCTGACCACTGCGCTACGGAGGTGGACAAAGTGAACATTATTTGGCTATTATTTATTAGGTACCAACCTGAAGAGGAGGGCTGATAACCTTTCCTCCATGTGTCAACAATCAAGATGACAGTGTGTTTATATGGTGCAGTACCCTATGCACCATTGGGGTGCGGATGGGGACTTGAAGAATATCTACTCTGATTTGTTTTTTTTTTAATTTATAATTTCGGTGAAATTTCAAATGGGAACAAATTTAATCTCATATCAATCGCTAGAACTTCACTAGAGACATCTATTGGTGAGATGAAAAGAAGCTGCTTATTGAGCAGAAACACTTGTGCAGGTCAAATCCTGGTATTACGAACTTCACGGGACCAAAAAAATATTTCGCCATAATGAAAATTCGCAACGCTGGACGTAGTATTACATTTTAAATTAATTTTATCGCTATATTATACTTACTCTTATGTGAAAATTAAAATTAGTTATTACCGTTACACCACACCCGATCTTCCGGCCGGTGATCAATACAACATAGGCACCTACCTACTACAGGACACGACGCAAATCAAACTATGATTTCCAAACTGCGAGACTTTGTTGGTAAAAAGAAATTTATTAGCAATGAAAGAAAAGTGAATTTAAAGTTAAAATAGGTTTTTAATTTTTGATAAAAACAATCGGAAATTTTCTTTTGGACTTCTCAATGTTTTGAAATGAATTGTAACATCATTTTAAAGTTATGAAAAAAAGGTTGGTTATTCTGAGGACGGCTTGGCTACATTGTATTTTGGTTCAGTACATTTGATATGGTAGATGAAATGCAGATTCGTTATACTGGAAATTTCGTTAATTCGGTATTCGCTACAATGAGATTTGACCCGTATTGGTATGTTACATTTGTGTGGAACTTGTCGGCAGGTATTGACAACAGGGTGAGGAGGCGCTTCAAGGGCCAGTTCCTGATGCCCAACATCGGCTACGGCTCCAACAAGAAGACCAAGCACATGCTGCCCAACGGCTTCCGCAAGGTAACCTCCCATCCCTCCACTAGCTGCCACCGCTCCACGTCTGGCAACCTCCCGTCCTTCTCCCGGAGCTAACTGCGGTGAATCTACACTTGTTTCACCTCTAGTCGTTATGTCTGTCCGCCTCCAACAGGAAGACCAAGCACATGCTGCCCAACGGCTTCCGCAAGGTAACCTCCCATCCCTCCACTAGCTGCCACCGCTCCACGTCTGGCAACCTCCCGTCCTTCTCCCGGAGCTAACTGCGGTGAATCTACACTTGTTTCACCTCTAGTCGTTATGTCTGTCCGCCTCCAACAGGAAGACCAAGCACATGCTGCCCAACGGCTTCCGCAAGGTAACCTCCCATCCCTCCACTAGCTGCCACCGCTCCACGTCTGGCAACCTCCCGTCCTTCTCCCGGAGCTAACTGCGGTGAATCTACACTTGTTTCACCTCTAGTCGTTATGTCTGTCCGCCTCCAACAGGAAGACCAAGCACATGCTGCCCAACGGCTTCCGCAAGGTAACCTCCCATCCCTCCACTAGCTGCCACCGCTCCACGTCTGGCAACCTCCCGTCCTTCTCCCGGAGCTAACTGCGGTGAATCTACACTTGTTTCACCTCTAGTCGTTATGTCTGTCCGCCTCCAACAGGAAGACCAAGCACATGCTGCCCAACGGCTTCCGCAAGGTAACCTCCCATCCCTCCACTAGCTGCCACCGCTCCACGTCTGGCAACCTCCCGTCCTTCTCCCGGAGCTAACTGCTGTGAATCTACACTTGTTTCACCTCTAGTCGTTATGTCTGTCCGCCTCCAACAGGAAGACCAAGCACATGCTGCCCAACGGCTTCCGCAAGGTAACCTCCCATCCCTCCACTAGCTGCCACCGCTCCACGTCTGGCAACCTCCCGTCCTTCTCCCGGAGCTAACTGCGGTGAATCTACACTTGTTTCACCTCTAGTCGTTATGTCTGTCCGCCTCCAACAGGAAGACCAAGCACATGCTGCCCAACGGCTTCCGCAAGGTAACCTCCCATCCCTCCACTAGCTGCCACCGCTCCACGTCTGGCAACCTCCCGTCCTTCTCCCGGAGCTAACTGCGGTGAATCTACACTTGTTTCACCTCTAGTTGTTATGTTGGCTAATAATAATAATAAAACCCTTATCCGCACCCCAATGGTGCATAGGGCACTGCGTCATATAAACGCAGTGTTATCTTGATCATTTTACAAATGATGGAAAGGTTATCAGCCCTCCGCTCTAGGTATCAGTCCAGGATGATATTGAATAAATATTACAGTGAAAAAATCACGTATATTTATTTTACCCCCCTTGGGAATGGAACCCGGGACCTACAGAACGGTAGCCGAACGTGCTGACCATTACACTACGGAGGCGGACGAGTTGTCATGTCGGCTAACTAAATATAAATCAGAGGTAAAATAAGAGAATGTGACCAACTAACAAAACGTAAAATGTTCAGGAGGGCCATTTAAGTCACTTTTGCTTGGCAACAAAATAAACATCAATGCAGTTAGTCATTTCTACCAAGTCAATATATTATACTTCCGAGTTTAAAATCCTTTGGGATATTTTCAGGGCAATATTAAGCTAGTAAGATATCAAATAGTCAACGATCATGTTCTTGTAAACAAATGCACTTGGTCACTTTCTCCTGTATGACTAGGATATGTATAATATAAATATTATAAAGTAAAATAAATTTGGGAGGGGGGAGTCCGCCTCCGTAGTATAATGGTCAGCACGCTCGGCTACCTTACTGGAGGTCCCGGGCTCGATTCCCAGGGGGGTAAAATAAATATGTGATTTTTTCACTGTAATATTTATTCAGTATCACCCTGGACTGGTGCCTGAAGCGGAGGGCTGATCACCTTTCCTTCGTGTGTTAACTAACGATCAAGATAACTTCATTAATTGATACGGCAGTCACTTTGTGGTAAAATCTATCCATTTTTAATTTAAAAAATTACTAAGTAAATACCACTATTTCTTGAAATCTACTGTGACACGTGTTTTGATGCATTTCGCATCATTTTCAAAAAATGATGTGGAATGCATCGAAACACTGAAGCGGAGGGCTGATCACCTTTCTTTCATGCATAAACAATCAAGATAACACTGCGTTTATATGATGCAGCGCCCTATGCACCATAGGGGTGCGGATGAGGGTTTGAATGAAAATGAATGAATGTTGTGTTGGCTAATTAAATATAAATCAGTGGTAAAATAAATATGAACATAATAAAAAAATTAAAATGAACATAATTTAAGTATGAATATAATAATAAATAAAAAAAACCTTGTCCGCACCCCAATGGTGCATAGGGCACTGCGTCATATAAACGCAGTGTTATCTTGATCGTTTATACAAGGAAAGGTGATCAGCCCTCCGCTCCGGATACCAGTCCAGGGTAATATTGAATAAATATTACAGTGAAAAAATCACTCATATTTATTCTTACCCCCCCTGGGAATCGAACCTGGGTCCTCCAGAACGGTAGCCGAGCGTGCTGACCATTACACTACGGAGGCGGACAAGTATGAATACATATAATAAAATAAATATGAATATAAATAAACAGAGGTAAAATAATACCCCTTCAGGCTCGTGGAACAGGTATTGTTATTTCTCAAAATAATATATGAAAAACTGATGGTAACGTGGTGTCCCGTGGGCAGGTCCTCGTGCACAATGTGAAGGAGCTGGAGATCCTGATGATGCAGAACCGGCGCTACTGCGCGGAGATCGCGCACGGCGTCTCCTCCAAGAAGCGCAAGCTGATCGTGTCGCGGGCGCAGCAGCTGTCCATCCGCGTCACCAACGGCGCCGCGCGCCTGCGCACCCAGGAGAGCGAGTAGCCGCAATAAACCATCTCTAAACCCGACGCCATCTTTCATTGTCTCCCCCCCCCCACCTATCCCCGACAACTGGCCGTAACACGGCCCGAAGCATTCTTATACCAACCTCTATCATATACAATCACAGACTTTGCTCCATCTCTTTCCTTCACCGAGATATTCACTATCCAAATAGCCGCTAACTTGTATTAATTTACAACATTTTGAGTGTGTCCAGATACTTGTTCACAAAATCTGGATTATCTCCAATTACAGGAGTTATTTTCATATTATTTTTGACATCTCATCAAAGATGAAGAAGAATATGGAAGTCTGGGCATTTACGGGTCATAGACTGGTTTAAGTGATCACTTTACACACGTGTAACATTCACCAATTCTACCCATTATTGACAACCACACTACATACTCAAATTCTTGGAAGGATTCGGACCTCACATACTAATATTAGAGTTTCTGCTTAGTAAAAAGCTTCTTTACATCTCACCAATAGGTGTCTCTAGTGAAGTTCTAGTGATTCAAGTACAAGGTTTCTAAATTGATTCATATATACAGAACTTCCAAGAATTTGAGTAGTGTGGTTGTCAATAATGGGTAGAATTGGTGAATGTTACACGCGTGTAAAGTGATAACTTAAACCATTCCTATGATGGTCGTCAGCCCCGTAAATGCCCAGACTTGCATATTCTTCTTCATCTTTGATGAGATGTCAAAAATAATACGTATTAATTTGATACATGTGTTGGCAAAAAGCATAATTTTAAGTTAACTTTAAACTCACTTGCGGCTATTTGTCTTTGCACATTAGAACCGTCACACCTGTTGGGTAATATATCCTAAATTAAACAAGGTTATCGGATTAAATTCTACTTTTATTTACATATATCGCTCACTCCTTTCAAGAAAGTCATAAATCAAAAATCGTCAATTTTCAGTTGTGTATGTTTTCAGAATGCCCAGAAAATGTACTATTATCCCAGCAAAAGGGGCATATTTTTAACTTAATATTTACCCGCTACAGGGCAGAAAGTGTTGTTTTGGCATTTTGAAGAAAAGGATTGTCTAATTATTTTTTTTAAATTTATTAAATATTTTTCAAATGGAGAAAAAACCTTCAGGTTTTACCTAAAAAGATCTGTTGCACAGTAAAAAGTTCAATAAGTGGCTTGATATTTATTTTTAAACTTTAAAAACATTCTCCTGAAAAAAACAAGTTTTTTAATGACGTTCTTGAAAGGAGTGAGAGATATACCATAGTCGTGCATTAGAAGTGACCACCAACTAACAAAGCGTAGAATGTTCAGGAAGGCCATTAAACTGCCCTACACATACGAGCGTACGTGATCCGCGTCTTTTTTCCGCACCATTGCGCTAACCCTGTGCCAAAATTATTTAATCCGAGACAGGGAGGGAACCCGCTAACGAAAAAGTACATCAGTTTCGTCCTAAAAGCAACTATTATGGCGAAAAAAATCAGGTATGAATACAGCTAACATATCCAAAATTAAAGAAAGGTTTATTGGATTGAATTCTACATTTATTTATGTATATGTTAATATGTGACGCGTTTCCTCTTATTAAACAAACACTCAAGGAATGGAATTCTACCAACTGTCTGCAGTTATAATAAACAACTAACATTGTTTTCATAATTCTGTAGAAAAAAAGATGTCTTTTCTATGGAATTAACTGGGAAAATAACTAGAAGAGGGTTAGTCATTTTTACAAGTCAATATACTATACTTCCAAGTTTAAAACCCTTTGGATTTTTTTCTGGGCAATATTAAGCTAGTAAGACATCAAATAGTCAATAATCACGTTTTTGAAAAAATGCACTTGGTCACTTTCTCCTGTATGACTATGGTATGATAATATTTGAGTGTGTGCGTTTTGTCTTATTATGACATTATCAAACACTACACATATCGCTCACTCCTTTCAAGAACGTCATAAATCAAAAATTGTCAATTTTCAGTTGTACATGTTTTCGGAACGCCCAGAAAATGTACTATATCCCAGCAAAAGAGGCAGATTTTAAACTTAATATTTACCCGCTACAGGGCAGAAAGTGTTGTTTTGCATTTTGAAGAAAAGGTATTGTTTAATTATTTTTTTTAAATATACTTAATATTTTTCAAATAGAGAAAAAACCTTCAGGTTTTACCTAAAAAGATCTGTTGCACAGTAAAAAGTTCAATAAGTGGCTTGATATTTATTTTTAATACATTGTGTTATATTTTCAAACTTTAAAAACGTTCTCCTGAATAATCAAGTTTTTTTATTTATGACGTTCTTGAAAGGAGTGAGCGATATACGTAGATAAAAGTAGAATTCAATCCAATAACCCTGTTTAATTTGGGATATCGCTCGCTCCTTTCAAGAACATTATAAATAAAAAAACTTGATTTTTTAGAACGTTTTTAAAGTTTAAAAATATAAAACAATGTACTAAAAATAAATATCAAGAAGAAGAAGAAACCAACACTCTCTGTCCTGCAGCGGGTAAATATTAAGTTAAAAATATGCCTCTTTTGCTGGGAAATACTACATTTTCTGGGCATTCCGAAAATATGCACAACTGAAAATTGACAATTTTTTATTTATGACGTTCTTGATGGGAATCAACAATTTAAAATGGAATTCTACCAACCGTCAGCAGTTACAATAAATATGTTACACCTGTTCCCATCCTGAGGAACACAAGTGTGCCTCTCCCGACCCATGGTTTGAGCATCCTTCTGTAGCGAATGCTGCCATCTAGTTTGGGTGAGTCCGCAGTCGGTTTTGGACGCCGCAGAGATACAGCGTGGTACAGTTGTGTGAGGCTGGAGTCGCTATCACTATTAGTAAGGAGGTTGGGCATCTTGAGAAGCAGTCTGTGGCCATTTGTACCCTGCCTTACATCCCTCGGGAAGGTCCCCCGGGTCACTGCAACTGCTACACCTGTCCCCATCCTGAGGGACACAGCTGTGCCTCTCCCAACCCGTGATAGTTTGAGCATCCTACTGTATCTTACAATTAATTATATTACAAAAATACTTAGACAATAAATAGTACAACATTTTGAGTGTGTCCAAATACTTATGGTTTACAAAATCCAAGGGTGAACGGATTGAAATAGTACAACATTTTGAGTGTGTCCAAATACTTATGGTTTACAAAATCCAAGGGTGTATTTGGGTAGTATGTTTTCTAGGGATGGAAAGATTGATAAAGATATAGAAAGGAGAGTGAATGCTGGGAACAAAGTGAACGGTGCACTGAAATCAGTTATAGCAAATAAAAACCTATCAGCGGAAGCTAAACTGGCAGTGCACAACGGAGTCCTGGTTCCAACTCTAATGTATGGAAGTGAAACATGGAGTTGGCAAAAGAAGGATGAAAGTAGACTGAATGCAGTCGAAATGCGATCTCTCAGAAGAATGTGTAACAAAACGATGTATGATAGATGTGCGAATAGTGAAATAAGGAAGGAATGCAAAGCTGAGATAAGCATTATTCGATAAAATTAAGAAAGGTGTGTTGAGATGGTTTGGACATGTAGAACGAATGAGTGAGGAAAGAACGGTAAAACAAATTTATGAGGCGAATGTTAGCGGGAAAAGAAGCAGAGGAAGACCGAGAAAAACATGGCACGATCAGGTATGCCAAATACTTGAAAGTGGTCAGGTTAGGAGTCGTAACAATCGGCGGGTATGTATGAGGAGATGCATGAACGTGGAAGAGGCGAAGAATGTTTGCAAGGACAGAGTGGTGTGGCGCTCTATTCTCTCTGCCTACCCCTGCGGGGAAGCGGCGTGATGGTTAGTTAGTTAGTTAGTTTAAGGGTGAACGGACGGGTTTCTTCATGTTTACTTGTTTCATCATATCGCTCACTCCTTTCAAGAACGTCATAAATCAAAATCGTCAATTTTCACTCGTGCATGTTTTCGGAATGCCCGGAAAATGTATTATATCCCAGCAAAAGAGGCATATTTTTAACTTACTATTTACCCGCTACAGGGCAGAAAGTGTTGTTTTTGCATTTTGAAGAAAAGGTATTGTTTAATTATTCTTTGAAACATACTAAATATTTTTCAAATAGAGAAAGAACCTTCAGGTTTTACCTAAAAAGATCTGTTGCACGGTAAAAAGTTCAATAAGTGTCTTGATATTTATTTTTAATACATTGTATTATATTTTTAAACTTTAAAAACGTTCTCCTGAAAAATCGTGTTTTTTTATTTATGACGTTCTTGAAAGAGCGATATATTTGTAAAAATAAATAAGTATTTACAACATTTTGAGTGTGTCCAAATACTTGTTCACAAATTTGGAATATCTCCAATTATAGGAGCTATTTTTCATTTTATTTTTGTTGACATCTCAACATAGATGAATAAGAATATGGAAGTCTGGGCATAAAATAACTCCTTTAATTGGAGATAATCCAGATTTGTGAACAAGTATTTGGACTCAGTCAGTTGTAAATAAATTAACTGGTCAAATTATAAGCTAAAATAATAAAACGAAAAGCATATTTTCTAGCGTTTCTCATGGAATCTGAGAGTTTCTGCTCAACAAAAAAGCTTCTTTCATCTCACCATAGATGTCTCTTGTAATTAAAGAACTTTATTTCGAATTTGAACAAAATATATATATGTATAGTTCCAAGAATTTGAGTAGTGTGGTTGTCAATCATGGGTAGAATTGGTGAATGATACACGTGTGGGAAGTGATCACATAAACCGACCCATGACGGTCGTAAGCCCCGTAAATGCACAGATATCTATATCTTCTTCATCTATGTTGAGATGTCAAAAAATAATTTGAGAAAAAGTACAATGCATCGTTTTTGTTTCCGCGAAAAGTAAGCTGCGATATTCTTCAAATACAACATTTTTAGTGTGTCCAAATACTTGTTCACAAAATCTGGATATCTTGGATCTTATATCCAATTACGGGAATTTCATATTGTTTTTAACATCTCATCAAAGATGAAGAAGAATATGGAAGTCTGGGCATTTACGGGGCTGACGACCGTCATAGGCTGGTTTAAGTACCAATTTTACCCATTATTGACAACCACACTACTCAAAATCTTGGAAGTTCTACATATATGAACCAATTTAGAAACCTTGTTCTTGAATCACTATTGGTGAATGTTACACGTGTGTAAAGTGATCACTTACACCAGCCTTTGACGGTCGTCAGCCCCGTAAATGCCCAGACTTCCATATTCTTCTTCATCTTTGATGAGATGTTAAAAAAAAAATATTCTTCAAATATATACGTTTTTACGTGTCAGGGTTATTCAAAGATGTGTAATAAATTAATACATATATTGCAAAAATGAGAAATAGAAAGTACTCATCGGGAATATTATATATATGACTTTGATGTTACATGTTTTGAATTAAAAAAAAAAACTCACACTCTATTCCATTCGTTTCAATACGGGATGTCGTCATTTAAGTCGTAAAAGAAAGATGGACACTATATGAGCAGCACATACTTGTTAGTAGATATAACGTTGCATACATGTAGAAACTCCGAGATATATTTTGCCGCACCGAAACAGATTTGTTTCAACAATGGCAAGGAGTGTTACAAATTATCGAACGGATTTTGATTTATTTATGTGTAAATCGCGGTATTTAAATTCACCCGAAAAGTCCTGCTAGCTAAAGGGTTACAATATTAAGTCGTGACTGAAGTATTTCTCATATTGTAGCCGAACGAGGGCAAAGGGCAACATAGTCCACACGAGTAAGTACCTACTTTAAAGAACCTGGCCATATAATAAAATAGTTTAGCAGCCTTAAAATATTAAAGAACGTTTTAGAGAACTGTTTTTTTTTCATCTGTGGAATAATTTCTTTGTGTGTTTTGACATTTTCGGCGAGCGACGAGAAGTGTCCCGGTCCCGCGTCTATCAGTCTATTACTAAGCGAGTGGTCTATCGTGTCCGACGGCGTCCGGTGATGCGGCGCCATTGAGGCTCGAGCAGCGGGGCGCGGCGCGCGCGAGATGCCTCTGCCGGGGCCCGAGGCGCAGGCGTCCGGGCCGGCCGCCTCGAGCACCACCATGTCGCTGCGCGACAAGGAGAAGTACATCGAGGACTTCGACTTCCCGTTCTGCGACGAGTCGTCCAAGTACGAGAAGGTGGCCAAGATCGGGCAGGGCACGTTCGGGGAGGTGTTCAAGGCGCGCGAGAAGAAGTGCGGCAAGAAGTTCGTGGCCATGAAGAAGGTGCTGATGGACAACGAGAAGGAGGGCTTCCCGATCACGGCGCTGCGCGAGATCCGCATCCTGCAGCTGCTGAAGCACGAGAACGTGGTGAACCTGCTGGAGATCTGCCGCACGCGCGCCACGGCGCACAACAAGTTCCGCTCCACGTTCTACCTGGTGTTCGACTTCTGCGAGCACGACCTCGCCGGGCTGCTGTCCAACGTGAACGTGAAGTTCAACCTGGGCGAGATCAAGAAGGTGATGCAGCAGCTGCTCAACGGGCTGTACTACATCCACAGCAACAAGATCCTGCACCGCGACATGAAGGCGGCCAACGTGCTCATCACCAAGCACGGCGTGCTGAAGCTGGCCGACTTCGGGCTGGCGCGCGCCTTCAGCGTGCCGCGCGCGGACGCCGCCAACCGCTACACGAACCGCGTGGTGACGCTGTGGTACCGCCCGCCCGAGCTGCTGCTGGGCGAGCGCAACTACGGCCCGCCCGTGGACCTGTGGGGCGCGGGCTGCATCATGGCCGAGCTGTGGACGCGCTCGCCCATCATGCAGGGCTCCACGGAGCAGCAGCAGCTGGTGCTCATCTCGCAGCTGTGCGGCAGCTGCACGCCCGACGTGTGGCCCGGCGTGGAGCTGCTGCACCTCTACGCCAAGATGGAGCTGCCCAAGGGCCAGAAGAGGAAGGTACTTACCTTACTCCCTGCATACTTCTCTTCACCCTCAGATAGATGGGGTTCGAGGCACACTGCCATACCGCAGTGGGGAGCGAACAACGCCAACAACCGCCCGACAACAATGTCTTCATACTTGGAAATCTTTCCATTCAAACCCTTGTCCGCACCCCAATGGTGCATAGGGCACTGCATCATATAAACGCAGTGTTAACTTGATGGCTAACACATGCAGGAAAGGTGATCAGCCCTCCGCTTCCAATACCAGTCCATGGTATTATTGAATAAATATGAGAGTGAAAAAATTACTTATATTTATTTAACACCCCCTGGGAATCGAACCCGGGACCTCCAGTACAGTAGCCAAGCGCGCTGACCATTACACTAATATATGTACATGCAACATAGCCGAACGTAACGGACTAAATCATCAAAATGCATAATTAAAATGTAACTTTGTTTTAAAATCACTATAAATATTTTATTATAACTTAATTATAATGTCTACCGGTTTCGAAGCTAACCGCTTCTTTATCAAGACTGATTAATACATTCATATAGTATTAATAACTAACTAACTAACTAACCATCACGCTGCTTCCCCGCAGGGGTAGGCAGAGAGAATAGAGCGCCACACCACTCTGTCCTTGCAAACATTCTAAGATGCATCTCCCCGCCGATTGTTACGACTCCTAACCTGACCACTTTCAAGTATTTGGCATACCTGATCGTGCCATGTTTTTAGGTCTTCCTCTGCTTCTTTTCCCACTAACATTCGCCTCATAAATTTGTTTTACCGTTCTTTCCTCACTCATTCGTTCTACATGTCCAAACCATCTCAACACACCTTTCTTAATTTTATCTATAATGCTTATCTCAGCTTTGCATTCCTTCCTTATTTCACTATTCGCACATCTATCATACATCGTTTTGTCGCACAATCTTCTGAGAGATCGCATTTCGACTGCATTCAGTTTACTTTCATCCTTCGTTTTCCAACACCATGTTTCACTTCCATACATTAGAGTTGGAACCAGGACTCCGTTGTGCACTGCCAGTTTAGCTTCCGCTGATAGGTTTTTATTTGCTATAACTGATTTCAGTGCGCCATTCACTTTGTTCCCAGCATTCACTCTCCTTTCTATGTCTTAGTATTAATTATCTGATTAATATAGTATTATAGTAGTACTGATTAATATAGTATTAATCAGTCTTGATAAAGAAGCGGTTAGCTTGGAATCCGGTAGACATTATAATTAAGTTATAAGAAAATATTTATAGTGATGTTAAAACAAAGTTACATTTTAATTATAAAATGGAAAATCACAAAGTTAGTGCTTCAAATATAAATTATAATTTATTTCAAATTTGTGGTTAGCTGCAGTAACCAGTTGTCCTGAAAGGGCTAAGAAGTATCCTTAGACGGAGGTTTGAATGTGGACTGTTTGCAGGTGAAGGAGCGCCTGAAGCCGTACGTGAAGGACCCGTACGGCTGCGACCTGCTGGACAAGCTGCTGCAGCTGGACCCGGCCAAGCGCTACGACAGCGACACGGCGCTCAACCACGACTTCTTCTGGACCGACCCCATGCCCTGCGACCTCGGCACCATGCTCGCCCAGCACACCCAGAGTCAGTTCCCCGCCGCTTGCACCCTCTGCACGTTCACCAGCTCATCACTCGCACGTGTTACCCGCTCATCACTCGCACATGTTACCCGCTCATCACTCGCTACTTCATTACTCACACCGGTCACTCATCACCTGCATGTTCACTAGCTCATCACTCACACGTGTTACTATATTACTCACACTGGTCACTCATCACCTGCATGTTCACTAGCTCATCACTCACACGTGTTACTATATTACTCACACTGGTCACTCATCACCTGCATGTTCACTAGCTCATCACTCACACGTGTTACTATATTACTCACACTGGTCACTCATCACCTGCATGTTCACTAGCTCATCACTCGCACATGTTACTATATTACTCACACTGGTCACTCATCACCTGCATGTTCACTAGCTCATCACTCACACGTGTTACTATATTACTCACACTGGTCACTCATCACCTGCATGTTCACTAGCTCATCACTCACACGTGTTACTATATTACTCACACTGGTCACTCATCACCTGCATGTTCACTAGCTCATCACTCACACGTGTTACTATATTACTCACACTGGTCACTCATCACCTGCATGTTCACTAGCTCATCACTCGCACATGTTACTATATTACTCACACTGGTCACTCATCACCTGCATGTTCACTAGCTCATCACTCACACGTGTTACTATATTACTCACACTGGTCACTCATCACCTGCATGTTCACTAGCTCATCACTCACACGTGTTACTATATTACTCACACTGGTCACTCATCACCTGCATGTTCACTAGCTCATCACTCACACATGTTACTATATTACTCACACTGGTCACTCATCACCTGCATGTTCACTAGCTCATCACTCACACGTGTTACTATATTACTCACACTGGTCACTCATCACCTGCATGTTCACTAGCTCATCACTCACACATGTTACTATATTACTCACACTGGTCACTCATCACCTGCATGTTCACTAGCTCATCACTCACACGTGTTACTATATTACTCACACTGGTCACTCATCACCTGCATGTTCACTAGCTCATCACTCACACATGTTACTATATTACTCACACTGGTCACTCATCACCTGCACATTCACTAGCTCATCACTCGCATACATATCGCTCACTCCTTTCGAGAACGTCATAAATCAAAAATTGCCAATTTTCAGTTGTGCATGTATTCGAAATGCCAAGAAAATGTACTATATCCCAGCAAAAGCGGTTTATTTTTAACTTAATATTTACCCGCTACAGGGCAGAAAGAGTTGTTTTTGCATTTTGAAGAAAAGGTATCGTTTCATTTTTTTTTTTAAATAAACTAGTTATTTTTTAAATGGAGAAAAAACCTTCAGGTTTAACCTAAAAGATCTGTTGCACAGTAAAAAGTTCAATAAGTGGCTTGATATTTATTTTTAATAAATTGTATTATATTTTTCAACTTTAAAAACGTTCTCCTGATAAATCAAGTTTTTTGATTTATGACGTTCTTGAAAGGAGTGAGCGAAATATCACTTTTGTATTTTGGGTAATATATATATACAATTAAACACGGTTATTGGATTAAATTCTACTTTTATTTACATATTTATAATGAAATGTGACGCAATTCCTTTTATAAAGACATTATCAAACACTTGATATTGTCTTAATAAGGGGAAATGCATCACATATTATCATGTATATGTAAATAAAAGTAGAATTCAATCCGATAACCTTGTTTAATTTTGGATATATTATCCAAAAATTTGAAATGGAATTCTACCAACTGTCTGCAGTTACGATAAATAACTAATCACTCATCACCCGCATGTTACCTAGTTTATTACTCACACTGGTCACTCATCACCCGCGCGTTTACTAGCTCATTACTCGCACACATCTGCATGTTCACCAGTTCATTACTTGCACTAATCACTCATTACCCGCATGTTACCTAGTTCATTACTCGCACTAATCACTCATTACCCGCATGTTACCTAGTTCATTACTCGCACTAATCACTCATTACCCGCATGTTACCTAGTTCATTACTCGCACTAATCACTCATTACCCGCATGTTACCTAGTTAATAATAATAATAATAAAATTGGATAACTTATATAGCGCCATTTTCGTAAAAAAAATACCTCACTTACTAGTTCCTTACTCTCACCAATCACTCATCATCTGCATGTTACCTAGTTCATTACTCGCACCAATCACTCAATACCCGCATGTTACCTAGTTCATTACTCGCAGCAATCACTTATCATATGCATATTACCTAGTTGAAAAGTCGCCCAAGTACTGGCGGCACATTGCGGAGTGTAACATAGGCGTTGTGTTGCAGGCATGTTTGAGTTCCTGGCCCCGCCGCGGCGCCCGGCGCACCTGCGCCAGGTGCATCCGCTGGGCGCCCCGCCCGCGCCCCCCAAGCCCGGCCCCGTGCCCGACACGGGCTACCAGGACCGCGTCTTCTAGGCGCAGCGCCCCCGCCCGCCTGGCACCCCTGGAGGCCAACCATCCAATAGGCTATTCTCTCACACGCTGCATGGATATGTGCCAAATTGTGTCCGAGCGATTTTCAATCATAATTGTTATGTAACGGAGGAGATTTAAAGGTTAGAATACACCGGCATCGTTCAGCGTGGCTATACATCCCAGCCGTGGAGAAAGGGCTTTATATATATATATATATATATAAATATATATGAATTATCGTAGTCATACAGGAGAATGTGACCGAGTGAATTTTTTACAAAAACGTGATCATTGACTATTTTACATCTTACTAGTTTAATATTGCCCTGAAAATATCCCAAAGGGTTTTAAACTTGGAAGTATAATATATTGACTTGGTAAAAATGACTAACTGCATTGGTGTTTATTTTGTGGCCGAGCAAAAGTGACTTAAATGGCCCTCCTGAGCATTTTACGTATAGTTAGTCGGTCGCTTCCTCCTGTGCGACTACGGTATGTTTAATAATTAATTTGGGTATTTCCATTGTTCAAGCTTATTTTTATTTCTTTATGTAAATCATAGGGGCAAAATAAATAGTAGAATGAAAAAAATAAAATGTTTTTATTATTTTTTTATTTTATTTTTGTATATTTTTTTTCATAAATACGTAACGCTAATATTATTTATTTTTCATCATACACATAAATACAATAAACAATACAGTGAAAGATTTATATTATCCACTGACACTTGGTGATGGAATTGCATTTTTAATTTATTATTAGATTAAAACCAATATTGGAATGGGAAAGCTAAAAATATTGAATTATTGTTAAAAAATTATTATATAAAAAAATAATAATAATAATAAAATAATAAAAATAATAAAATAACAATAATAATAAAATAATAATAAAATAAAATAATAATAATATAATAATAAAATAATAATAAAAATAATAAAAATAAAATAAAATAATAATAAAATAATAAAAATAATTATATAATAAAAATTATTATAATAAAAAATTATTATTAAAAATATTGAAAAATTAGATTAAAACCAATATTGCAATGGAAAAGCTAAAAATATTGGTTTTAATCTAATAATAAATTAATACAGTGAAACTTCGTATAACGAGTAATTCGCATAATAATAATAATAAAACCCTTATCTGCACCCCAATGGTACATAGGGCACTGCTTCATATGAACACAGTGTTATCTTGATCGTTTACACACGAAGGAAAGGTGATCGGCCCTCAGCTTCAGGTACCAGTCCAGGGTAATATTGAATAAATATTACAGTGAAAAAATCACTTATATTTATTTGACCCCCCTGGGAATCGAACCCGGGACCTCCAGAACGGTAGCCGAGCGTGCTGACCATTACACTACAGAGGCGGACAATTCGCATGAGGAGCCAAAAATATGATCAAATTACTCCTTTAACAAGCGACATTTCGCATAACCAGTAACAGAGAAAGCGAATGAAAGATATAATATAATTAAAAAGTAACTTTGTTTCAAAATCACTTTAAATATTTTATTATAATGTCTACCGGTTTCCAAGCTAACCACTTCTTCATCAAGACTGATTAATACTAAAACACTATAAGAGTTTCTGCTTAATAAAGAGCTTCTTTACATCTCACCAATAGATGTCTCTAGTGAAGTTCTAGTGATTCAAGAACAAGCTTTCTAAATTGGTTCATACATATAGAACTTCCGAGAATTTGAGCAGTGTGGTTGTCAATATGTGTGTTGAGATGGTTTGGACATGTAGAACGAATGAGTGAGGAAAGAACGGTAAAACAAATTTATGAGGCGAATGTTAGCGGGAAAAGAAGCAGAGGAAGACCGAGAAAAACATGGCACGATCAGGTATGCCAAATACTTGAAAGTGGTCAGGTTAGGAGTCGTAACAATCGGCGGGTATGTATGAGGAGATGCGTGAACGTGGAAGAGGCGAAGAATGTTTGCAAGGACAGAGTGGTGTGGCGCTCTATTCTCTCTGCCTACCCCTGCGGGGAAGCGGCGTGATGGTTAGTTAGTTAGTCTTAAAGAGTTTCTGCTTAATAAAGAGCTTCTTTACATCTCACCAATAGATGTCTCTAGTGAAGTTCTAGTGATTCAAGAACAAGGTTTCTAAATTGGTTCATATATATAGAACTTCCGAGAATTTGAGTAGTGTGGTTGTCAATAATGGGTAGAATTGGTGAATGTTACACGTGTGTAAAGTGACCACATAAACCAGCCTATGACGGTCGTCAGCCCCGTAAATGCCCAGACTTCCATGTTCTTCTTCATCTTTGATGAGATGTCAAAAAATAATACTAAAACACTACGGCTGTCCAAACTAAAAACACAGTAAGGCACATTTTTTTTGTAGTACGTTTTTTTTGCATTTTTGGACTAAGCAGAGTCTACTTAGTCGAAAAATGCAAAAAAACCTACATACAATGTCCCTAACTGAGTTTTGAGTTTGGACAGCCGACTATCTACTTGGCAAAATTCTAAATATTTTGACGGCTAGGCAAAGGAGCTTGGGTAGATCCCAAGAGGCTTTATTTTTTTTTTTTGTACTATAAGTAGTCATAGCCAAAACGGATCAGGGATGTTGAAATATTTAGAATTTTATTAATTAGAAATAATACTCCGCCGCCTCAGCACACTCGGCTACCGTTCTGGAGGTGCCGGGTTCGATACCCAGGGGGGGTCAAATAAATACAAGTGATTTTTTCACAGTTATATTTATTCAATATCACCCTGGACTGGTACCTGAAGCAGAGGGCTGATCACCTTTCCTTCATGCGTAAACGATCAAGATAACACTGTTTATATAATGCAGTGC
The DNA here is from genome assembly GCF_059751285.1 of Brachycentrus maculatus. Classification (NCBI taxonomy): domain Eukaryota; kingdom Metazoa; phylum Arthropoda; class Insecta; order Trichoptera; family Brachycentridae; genus Brachycentrus; species Brachycentrus maculatus. Next base: position 114,840 of record NW_028281108.1, read on the forward strand.
CCTATGCACCATTGGGGTGCGGATAAGGGTTTGAATCGAGTAATAATTGGAAGGCGTCCTGCCCAAGACCTTGGCCATTCTCCAGCCCGTGGGATCAAGAGGAAGGCGTATTTATTTGTCGGCTCATCTTTGCCCCGCTCCAGACTCGACGGCCCGAGACCGATTGACGACGTTTCAATCCATCTATTTTTTGTTTATCATTACCATTCTATTATTATTATTTTCTATGTCTTTATGAGCGCCCTTGAGGTGGTATTTTACGAAAATGGCGCTATTAAATTATCCAAATTATTATTATCTGAAATGTTGTTGTGACTTGCAAAGCGCAGGGGTGAATAGAAGCGCCGTTATCTTCCTTCAGTTATCGCAGGCAAAATTCTTTTGTTGGCGCTAATGACATGTGGAATATTTTCATGCGCCTTTGATCTCTTCCCCGCTGGCGCTATCCAAATTATTATTATTATTAACACACTATCTGCGGGCGGATTCGCGCCCATAATAGAGATAAACATCTCTGAAAAGAAGAGATAACATTTAACCATACTGTATACATCGATATGAGATCAGAAGATGCCGCAAAAGTCATGCGTAAAAACAGCTTACACGCAATTTACGATGAGTCGAGTGAAAAGGTAAAATTACCCTTCCCGCAGATAGTGTGTTAATAATACATGATCAAGTATTTGAATACTTGAGCGTGTTCACGTCGGGTGGAAACAATTGGCGTTGGGTATGTTTGTCCGCCTCCGTAGCGTAATGGTCAGCACGCTCGGCTACCGTTCTGTAGGTCCCGGGTTCGATTCCCAAGGGGGGTAAAATAAATATAAGTGATTTTTTCACTGTTATATTTATTCAATATCACCCTGGACTGGTACCTGAAGCGGAGGGCTGATCACCTTTCCTTCATGCGTAAACGATCGAGATAACACTGCGTTTATATGACGCAGTGCCTTATGCACCATTAGGTTCGGATAAAGTTTTTATTATTATTATGTATGACCGCTTTTCCCGTGGTCACTTGGCAGCTCTGAGGTTGGCAGGGCGTCTGTGATATATTAGCAGGTCCCGCTTCCGTGGCCCCCGGCCCGGGGGGCTCACAGCGCGGACTCTAGGATGAGGAGCAGCCTGCGGATGGTGGCCAGGCGCGCCGCGTGCGCCGCGACCGGCGCCATCGCTCTAGACACCTGCAAGCGGAAACCAGGTCAGCCGTGTAGTGTTCAATTTAAATTTTATTTAAATTAATATATCCATTATAAACTATAAAAAATTTTAATTGTATTTTTTATTCAAATTAAACACTTGAATATACTTTAGTGAGTTTTACAACATTTTGAGTGTGTCCAAATACTTGTTCACAAAATCTGGATTATCTCCAATTACAGGAGTTATTTTCATATTATTATAGATGTCTCTAGTGAAGTTCTAGTGATTCATGAACAAGGTTTCTAAATTGGTTCATATATATAGAACTTCCAAGAATTTGAGTAGTGTGGTTGTCAATAATGGGTAGAATTGGTGAATGTCACACGTGTGTAAAGTGATCACTTAAACCAGCCTATGACGGTCGTCAGCCCCGTAAATGCCCAGACTTCCATATTCTTCTTCATCTTTGATGAGATGTCAAAAAAAAATAAAAAAATTAGTGAGTTTTATTTATATTTACGACTCGTTTCGAAAACGACAGATGTTTTCATCTTCTGGTACAAATTAAAACTAACAAACAAAAATATATTTAGGTGTATATATAGGTTAATAAATATAGGGAGGGGGGTTAAGGAACAAGATTTTTTGTAAAAGGAAACATTGATAATAATGGTGACGTATTTTGAAACAGTATATTATCAATTAATGTTTTATCTGAATTAAAATTTCTGTGTATTTCTAAATTTTCTAAATTATTCATGATTTGACCTTTATTTGTAACAGAGTGTAATAATTTAATTGTATGAATGCCGAATCAATAAATAATTTCAATTGTATACATTAACCGGATGTGTTTTCACAAAACATGCCCCATACGCGGCTGACATAACCGTATGTGTTTTTACATTGCTCCAAGTTTCCAACCTCGGTTCAACTTGGAGGGATTTTTTCATGGTGTGGAACTTTGGGTCGGGTAGAGCCGAGGATAATAGCCATACTTTCTCATGTAGAGATACCGCGGAAACTTCTTTTGGACTTTCTCTGCCATAAGAGAGTACTTAAGCTCGTGTGGCCCCCAAATAATGGAGCCACTCTCGAGTCTACTTCGCACCAGGGAGTTATAAAGAGTTCTCAGCATGCGGTGTTCATGTGCCTGCCGTAGTGTGTAGTGTGTGGCGTGCAGTGTGCGGTGTGCTCTGGGTGTGTAGTGTGTGGCGTGCAGTGTGTGGTGTGCTCTGGGTGTGCAGTGTGTGGTGTGCACTGTGCGGTGTGCTCTGCGTGTGTAGTGTGCAGGGTGTGGGGTGCTCTGGGTGTGCAGTGTGTGGTGTGCAGTGTGCGGTGTGTTCTGGGTGTGTAGTGTGTGGTGTGCAGTGTGCGGTGTACTCTGGGTGTGTAGTGTGTGGCGTGCAGTGTGTGGTGTGCTCTGGGTGTGCAGTGTGTGGTGTGCACTGTGCGGTGTGCTCTGCGTGTGTAGTGTGCAGGGTGTGGGGTGCTCTGGGTGTGTAGTGTGTGGTGTGCAGTGTGCGGTGTGCTCTGGGTGTGCAGTGTGTGGTGTGCACTGTGCTGTGTGCTCTGGGTGTGTAGTGTGTGGCGTGCAGTGTGTGGTGTGCTCTGGGTGTGCAGTGTGTGGTGTGCACTGTGCGGTGTGCTCTGCGTGTGTAGTGTGCAGGGTGTGGGGTGCTCTGGGTGTGCAGTGTGTGGTGTGCAGTGTGCGGTGTGTTCTGGGTGTGTAGTGTGTGGTGTGCAGTGTGCGGTGTACTCTGGGTGTGTAGTGTGTGGCGTGCAGTGTGTGGTGTGCTCTGGGTGTGCAGTGTGTGGTGTGCACTGTGCGGTGTGCTCTGCGTGTGTAGTGTGCAGGGTGTGGGGTGCTCTGGGTGTGCAGTGTGTGGTGTGCAGTGTGCGGTGTGTTCTGGGTGTGTAGTGTGTGGTGTGCAGTGTGCGGTGTACTCTGGGTGTGTAGTGTGTGGCGTGCAGTGTGTGGTGTGCTCTGGGTGTGCAGTGTGTGGTGTGCACTGTGCGGTGTGCTCTGCGTGTGTAGTGTGCAGGGTGTGGGGTGCTCTGGGTGTGTAGTGTGTGGTGTGCAGTGTGCGGTGTGCTCTGGGTGTGTAGTGTGTGGTGTGCAGTGTGTGGTGTGCTCTGGGTGTGCAGTGTGTGGTGTGCACTGTGCGGTGTGCTCTGCGTGTGTAGTGTGCAGGGTGTGGGGTGCTCTGGGTGTGCAGTGTGTGGTGTGCAGTGTGCGGTGTGTTCTGGGTGTGTAGTGTGTGGTGTGCAGTGTGCGGTGTACTCTGGGTGTGCAGTGTGCGGTGTACTCTGGGTGTGCAGTGTGCGGTGTACTCTGGGTGTGCAGTGTGTGGTGTGCACTGTGCGGTGTGCTCTGCGTGTGTAGTGTGCAGGGTGTGGGGTGCTCTGGGTGTGCAGTGTGCGGTGTGTTCTGGGTGTGTAGTGTGTGGTGTGCAGTGTGCGGTGTGTTCTGGGTGTGTAGTGTGTGGTGTGCAGTGTGCGGTGTGCTCTGGGTGTGTAGTGTGTGGCGTGCAGTGTGTGGTGTGCTCTGGGTGTGCAGTGTGTGGTGTGCACTGTGCGGTGTGCTCTGCGTGTGTAGTGTGCAGGGTGTGGGGTGCTCTGGGTGTGCAGTGTGTGGTGTGCAGTGTGCGGTGTGTTCTGGGTGTGTAGTGTGTGGTGTGCAGTGTGCGGTGTACTCTGGGTGTGTAGTGTGTGGCGTGCAGTGTGTGGTGTGCTCTGGGTGTGCAGTGTGTGGTGTGCACTGTGCGGTGTGCTCTGCGTGTGTAGTGTGCAGGGTGTGGGGTGCTCTGGGTGTGTAGTGTGTGGTGTGCAGTGTGCGGTGTACTCTGGGTGTGTAGTGTGTGGCGTGCAGTGTGTGGTGTGCTCTGGGTGTGCAGTGTGTGGTGTGCACTGTGCGGTGTGCTCTGCGTGTGTAGTGTGCAGGGTGTGGGGTGCTCTGGGTGTGTAGTGTGTGGTGTGCAGTGTGCGGTGTACTCTGGGTGTGTAGTGTGTGGCGTGCAGTGTGTGGTGTGCTCTGGGTGTGCAGTGTGTGGTGTGCACTGTGCGGTGTGCTCTGCGTGTGTAGTGTGCAGGGTGTGGGGTGCTCTGGGTGTGCAGTGTGTGGTGTGCAGTGTGCGGTGTGTTCTGGGTGTGTAGTGTGTGGTGTGCAGTGTGCGGTGTACTCTGGGTGTGTAGTGTGTGGCGTGCAGTGTGTGGTGTGCTCTGGGTGTGCAGTGTGTGGTGTGCACTGTGCGGTGTGCTCTGCGTGTGTAGTGTGCAGGGTGTGGGGTGCTCTGGGTGTGTAGTGTGTGGTGTGCAGTGTGCGGTGTGCTCTGGGTGTGTAGTGTGTGGTGTGCAGTGTGTGGTGTGCTCTGGGTGTGCAGTGTGTGGTGTGCACTGTGCGGTGTGCTCTGCGTGTGTAGTGTGCAGGGTGTGGGGTGCTCTGGGTGTGCAGTGTGTGGTGTGCAGTGTGCGGTGTGTTCTGGGTGTGTAGTGTGTGGTGTGCAGTGTGCGGTGTGCTCTGGGTGTGCAGTGTGTGGTGTGCACTGTGCTGTGTGCTCTGGGTGTGTAGTGTGTGGCGTGCAGTGTGTGGTGTGCTCTGGGTGTGCAGTGTGTGGTGTGCACTGTGCGGTGTGCTCTGCGTGTGTAGTGTGCAGGGTGTGGGGTGCTCTAGGCGGTAGCGTGCGGGCGCCGCAGTACCTCCTCGCCGCGCGCCAGCACGGTGTACATGGCGCGGATGTTGCGGTCGAGCGCGTCGCAGGTGCGCGCCACGGCGGCGCCGTACTCGGCCACGCCGGCCGCGGTGAGCGCGGACACGGAGTGCAGCACGCCGGCCAGCTGCTCGGTGAGGCTGTCCACGGCGGCCGCCACGCGCCGCGCCTCGCGCTCCAGCTCCTCCAGGACTGCCGACAGAACACTAACCGTCACTTCATTTTTTTATAGAATGGCGTTGCATTTAGAATTTAATACTTTTGCCAATGTTAAGTTAGATAAAATTCATATTATTTTTTGACATCTCATCAAATAATAATAATAAACAATGCTTTTAATAAATGATTTTATTTATACTTTATAAAACATGGTCTTTGTTGCTAACTACCGGACACACAATGTGTATTTTTAATTTTGTTGAGGGATGAATATGTATGAATCTGTGTGCACAATTTTCAGTTGCTGTATACACTTATTTGTAAATAATTTCTAGAAATAAAAATGTGTTTAGTAAAACATTTTTTGTTCTGTCCTCAAAGCGTTAAAGGGACCTACTCAAATATACTACGAATGCGGAATGGATCATTCTCATCATGTGTTATTGGCTAGTAAATTAATATAAGACTATCGGTAGCATTCTTATTGATAACTGTTATGAGACCTAATGTATCTGCTTTATAGAGCCATAGGGTAGTCTGCTGGAGGTGTACAGAGAAGGCACTGTGCACTCTTGGTGCGGAGATGCGGGCTACTCCAGCGCAGGAATGGCTGAAGCATGATGTGTTGTGCGGAGGAATGGGAAGTACTGCAAGATATCTGGCAGGGATGATGAGATGGACAGTTAGGGTAGTCTGCTGGAGGTGTACAGGGAGATGCGGGCTACTCCAGCGCAGGAATGGCTGAAGCATGATGTGTTGTGCGGAGGAATGGGAAGTACTGCAAGATATCTGGCAGGGATGATGAGATGGACAGTTAGGGTAGTCTGCTGGAGGTGTACAGAGAAGGCACTGTGCACTCTTGGTGCGGAGATGCGGGCTACTCCAGCGCAGGAATGGCTGAAGCATGATGTGTTGTGCGGAGGAATGGGAAGTACTGCAAGATATCTGGCAGGGATGATGAGGTGGACAGCTAGGGCAGTCTCCTGGAGGTGTGCGGGGCGGCGTAGGGGGGGTAGGGAACGGGTGCGGACCTGCGAGGTCGCCGTGGGCGCGCTGCGGCGCCAGCGGGTGGCGGTGGAGCGCGGCGGGCGCGTCGCGGCGGCCCACGGGGCTGGCCAGGCGGATGCGGTACTCCAGGTCCTCGGCCACGAAGTGCGTCATGTCCCCCTCGCGCTGCGGCACCCCGCGCAGCTCTCGCGGCGGCTCCCGGATCTCCCGGTAGGAGCCCGACATGACTCTCGGGCACTCCTCCGCGCCCTCCACTTCCTCCACCCCGGAAGAGGAGGCCATCCTGAAAGCCGCACATTCGCCTGAGAGATGGCGCTACATATTTTTAGCAATAAACCATATCGACAATATTATCTAGAGCAGGCCTGGCCAATCCGAATTGCACCGCATCGATGACCTAAAATTTTCCCAAGGGCCGCATACGGACATTAGAAAAAAAATCGTAACAACGAATTTCACATTATTATAAAAAAGTACAGTGAAACCTCTAAGAAAAATCTGCGATGTTGAAGATGTTGTGCGATGGGGAAGAGAAAGAAGACGTTTCTGGAGAGATCATGTGAGAAGAGCGAGTGGTGAGGGTGCCAGCGGACAGCGGCATAGGCGGGATCAGACCCCCAGGAAGACCGCCTAAACGATGGAAGGATAGCTGGCCTTCCACCTCCCAGAGCGACCCGAGAACGACAGGACCTAGTCCTAAAAGAAGAAGAAGAAACCTGTATCTATAATTTTTAACGGGACGTATTGAAATAAACTATGAATGCGGGATAAAGCAGTCAATACACGAGGACATACGATCGAGTAAAGATACCGTCCTCCCAATCTACATAACCGTCGGTAGGTTGAAATTTTAAGAATACAAGATTTAGATGTAAGTAAATGTCCGCCTCCGTAGTGTAATGGTCAGCATGCTCGGCTACCGTTCTGGAGGTATTTTGGTTAAAAATTCACGGCCTGCTGAGCACAGCTACACTCCATACCGGCATTTATCTAGCTACGGCTTATGCAGCACCGCTTATCATAACCCTACTCGAACTTCAACTTTTTAAGTTTTATAGCCTTGGTCTACTCGTGAGTGGATTTACTCTTTATGTTTAAACTTACTATAATTTCATGTAATTCATGAGTGAAAATTCTAGGCAAAAACACTCGCTATCTCGCTACAGGCATGAGTTTATACATTTCATTGCATCTTAGTTAGCAGTGAAGTTACTTGGGTGTAGACAAATATCACTTCTGCCGATGTTTCGATAACAAATTGACATTCCCGGCGAATCAACTAGTATATCCTGAAAATGCTCTTTTCATACCTTCAAATCGCTTACTCCTTTTCGCTTTTAAGTCTCGGCGTCCTAAAAATTTGTATATTACATTTAATAATGGTATGATTGATAATCGAATCGGATTTCGGACTGTCGAGGCAACTGTCAGTGTCAGACGAAAAACCACAGACATAGAAGAAATAAACGTAAAATCTATGTAAACAGTAAAACGAGCATAGACTATTCAAGGTACCTACACATCCCCAGAATACCTATTTATTCACAAACCCTTTGGTTACCAATCATTCAGTGGATTTTTATACCTATTTCTAATAATGAGCCGCTTAGGCTCACAAAAATAGTATGAAATTGATATATTTGTGTAAATAATAAAATAACAAATATTTCTCTTTCAAAAAAAGTATTGTGCGGGTAGTCCGTGTTGGTGTGCACGCGTGCCATTGTATGCAAGTACTAGAGCTGCTATCGACCGATGGCTATGCATTAGGCACAAATCAAACCCTTTCATCGCGGATCGGATGTCTGGGAACAATTAAAAGGTCGTCTCCTGCAATTTTTCGTACGAAATGATGATTTTAACGCCAACAGAAAGCACTCACTTCTATTGAATCTTTCAAGTTCAGCTTTTTCGTTAGTATAAGGTTTACACATAAATCATAACGGAAGTTAGTTTTGGAAATATATTCACATCGCGTGAGAGCGAAATTTTATATAGCGCTTTGATTGGCGTTTATGATGAGCCAGGATGAAAATTTTATCTGTAAGATTAAAATCGAAAAGTACAAACTGCCAATTTGGATCTAGATTATATGCAAGTCTAATAGGTATTTCAATATGGGTTTAAAGGGATGTAGGCCGAAAGAACATTTATTTCATGAAGGGAACGCTTTGAGTTTTCAAAAATGCATTTAAATGGCGTCAACAATCAAACATTTAAATTAAAGAATTGTTCTGAACTAAAAAAATATATATATTCAAAAGTCAACAGTTTTAAAAATAAAAAAAAGGAATCATCATCAGTCAGGAACGGGTTGACAATTCGCAATTCAGCCGAATCGTTCGGTTGGCGATAAGAAGTAAAAATAATTGTCACAAATGTTTCTAGTCAGGTATACGAGTAGTTTGTCGTGTAAGTGTAAATAAATGCTACAGGCGTGCTAAACCGGGACATTTTAAAGTAATTGTCATTTTTCTAAGAATAAAAGCGAGAATTTAAAGGCGATATCGGGAAATAACATGGAACAGATAGAATAGAACTTTAGATGATATAGTTTTAAGATAATTGTGAATATAAATAGTAGAAAGTTAAAATTTTTATTGGATTCTGGCGCGTCTGTTTCTGTGGTACCAAAAAATATTTAAAAATCATAAATTATCCAACGATCAAAGGAAATTACTAAGTTTTGACAACTAGCAGTTGCAAGTTGTGGGTAAATGTGTAATACCTGTTGGGTATAAGGAAGTATTGCAGAGGATGTATCGCACCAATGCCATTCAGCTGAGGCACGAAGAAGTCAGTAATCGTGGTTCTGTAGCTCTCTCCATTGGCCGTAGCATTCTGGCCGGCATCGCCTATAAAAAAAACCGGGCCTATGATTTCGCCTGCCCATAAAGCACACCAAACAGTGACTTTTATCGGATGTAAGGGCGTCTCGACAAAGGCTTCTGGGTTTTCTCCACTCCAAATTCGACAATTCCGCTTAATGACATTTTGCCTTGGAAAAAGAGGGTCAAGCTGAATATTGTTTTTGACCCATTCAACGAACCTCGACGCGCATAATCGTCACACGGTTTCGACTCTTGCAAATGGCAAAACGTACTGACTACAAATCAAGTGTCAACTATCATTGACAGTCTGTGTAAACAATGTTGCAGCTTAAAAATAAACCATAAAAAATAGCCTTTGGAATAAACCAACGTACTTGCAATCTTCTACTGTTCCTCTCCCGCCGTGACCACACAACAATGAACATCGGACATCATCTTTTGCCTCCAGATCGACTTTAAAATATTACATATGTATTTTTTTATATAATAAAAATAAATTGAAATAATGTCTGGGGAATCTGGAACCGTCGGTTGACAACCCTTTCTACTGCCCATTAGTGGGGGAAGTCCTGTCTTCTAAAAGTTCGGGTAGTTATTTCTTATCGACATGACATTTGAGTAGCCGTTGTTTGCATTCAACCTTTGCTGCATTCTAGCAGCCTGTAATATCTCGCGGCCATCTTTGATTCCTGCAGTAAGAAGGGTATGAAGGGGAAAAAAATAAATTTTTCGACAGACCTTGCGCAGTGGCTATTTACCGAATGACGTATCCGTGGACCTATATTGGCTAAATTATGACGTCATGCGCAGAACTAGACGAGTTTAAAAATACCTTCTATCATTTCAACTGTGGTTTACCCCCACCCCAACCATTAAAACATGATTTCGGTAGGTAAACAAAACTTCACCAAGATGGCCGCTTTCCCGTCGGCTTGCGGACCGTTCCATTATCACGGGTATTTTTTTGGAATCATTTGAAATAAAATGGTTTATACAAATATTATTAGTTTATATCATCTCCGATCTGTTTCAGGTGTAAGATTTCAAGTAGGCATTCTATATCAATCCAAAAGGAATCCAAGTTTCACTGCCAAACAAATATTGTGCAAGAAACGTAAGTTTAAATTATTTGCTGATGTTTATCATTTCTGCATTATCACTTTCATTATGTTGTGTAACGTTAATCTATTTTTTTTAATGATTATTTATAGTTTGTATGTAACTATAAATTGAAAGTAATCTTCAAAACTTCGTATATTTAATCTTGAATTCAACCGAATTTAGACGGCCATTTTAAACGTTTTCTACGCACTTCTTCAATTCTAAAATTACTCAAAATATTACTTATTTATGTTATTATATTTTAATTGTAATGGTTTTTACAAATCTCTATTTTATTTCAGAGTGTATGGATAAGATTTCAATCAGGCATTCTACAATATATCAAAACGAATCATTTGTTTCGAGAATCCAAATCAAGAATTGATGTTTGAGATATACATTTTCCCTGTGAACGAACGAAGGGATTTTATTTAAAATCAGTGCGCTAGATTTAAATTTATCACTAATTGGATCCTTCCTCAACCTGCCTCTGCCAAACAAGTATTCTTTAGCAACGAAATACGACGTAAGTTAATTATCTGTTGATTTTTATTATGCTTATTTTATTACCTTTTTTTTGTACAATGTTACAAGGAATATATATACAATGACAGATTTAGAAGGGTTTGAAGTTCCTGATTTCTATAGGACAAAACATAATAACAGTGCCGAAGTGGTGAGGAGGATGTTTTACAATGGGTAGTTGCAGTCATCAAGAAGTACTTCTACTTGTATCATGATTGAAAGTGAAATACCAGAAAAAGTGAACCTTAGAAAAGAGGATAAAAGCGAAGATAGCGAAGAAGAAACAACACTGCAAAAAATTATGTTATCAGTGTTAAGATCGCATCTCCATGATCCAATAACATTTATCATCTATTTGTCAGATAACGAAGCTCTACTATATTGTACGCATTTTCGTAATTTTAGAGGGTTGATTATAAAAAAAAGTTTGTTGTTTTTTAAAAGAGTGCAAACAAAACATTTCAAAGCAGGATTACTTAAAGCGTGTCGATATCAAACAGCAACATCACTTCACGACGAGTGTTCGAAGACAATTTTTTTTTTTGAGTTTTGCATTGTTTATTTATATCTAAATACAGTGTTCATATTTTGAAGAAGAAAAAAATGTTAATTATAAACCTATTTTCTAACCTATTCTCTCCAATTAGTCCATTTTATCGAGTTTTTATTTCTCATACATGTATATAGATTCTTGTGGCTCTATTACATACCTAATATTAATTTAATTATATTCTTACAGCTCTTCGTTCCGAGTTATCTAGTGCTAGTGGAACTCTCTAATTATTATGACCAGCTAGCAGAGCCTCTTTGTTTACTCTTGAACCCTGGTGTATGTATCTTTTTCTTTGGTGGAATCATTTATTTTACTTCAATAATATTTTAAAATCAATGTATTATGTCTAAGTATTCATTAAGTTAAATTTTTCAGCTCTTTATTCCGTGTTACCGAGTACTAGCAGAGCTATTCAATGGAATCAGCAGCTAGCAGACCCTTTTTATTAGCTACTGAACCCTGTGGTATTATCTTCCCATTAATGTAATTATCAAATTTCTTATTCATTCATTCTCATACACACCTTTTAATATTATACACATTTCTGTGGAATTCTATGTAAAAATATTTTACTACTTTACATTTGATGCAATATATTTTATTTTAGGAGTGCAGCCACCCGTTTTGTCAATTTTATTGGAGAATCGAGAGTTTCTAATCTGACTCCAAGGAATCAAAAGCTGAACATGGGCGATGAAGACGAAGAAGCAACTTCGATATGTTCAAAAGAAATCGACAACATTTGAACAATGGCACAAGGCTGCTCGTAGATATAAAGAAGAGGGGAAAGTATTAGTACAATACCTTTCGTTGTTAAATCTGATTCCTTATAGATTTATTAAATGTGAGATCAAACAATCGCATCGCCATAAAAGGTAGATGATATATCTGAAAAGATAAAGCTCTTGCTATCGCTTTTTATACAGAAGGACCTAAGGGCTACAGGTTACTGGCTAAACTCTGCTTTGCCTTCTCCAGTAACCATTGAAAAATAACTATACTTAATTAGGCTGAAACCCGGCATTAATGACATATTATTTACCAATTTAAAAACAAAAGAATATAAAATTATATATTATTATTATGATATATCATAATAATGATAGATCAGTAAAAACTTGTAATTGTTATATTTTATGAAATGAGTCCTCATGTAAATTTCAATTTACGAAATGGATTTATCGAAGTGCAATATTTTTCGATCACAAATTAACTATCAGGATAAAAGGGATTTACACACCTTACAAGCAACCTCAATATTTTTCTTTTTTTGAAAGTGGTGCTAAACATGCAGATCTGAAGGGTATTGTTCTAACTACAAAGAAATTTATTTTATTTGGCCTTAAGCCTATAGCTATTGTATGTGATCAGGGTACCACTGTGTTATTCTAAAATTGTTTAAATGAGGCCGATCTTATTTATTTATATCTAAAAGTACATTTCTATAATATATAGGTCCAAGAAAACTCTTCAGTATTCCTGGTGACTTTACAATTCGATATATGTATTTAACAATATTTCTTTATTGTTATGAAACAAATACAATATTTGGTAATGCCTTAAGCACTTTCGTTTAAAGTAATGCACATTAGTTGTAAACAAGAAGGCTTTTTAGGACCTAGTTTAAGCGTTTGAGCACTACACTGAATTTTACTGTCCGGCAGTCGGGTTAGCATGAAAAAACGGATGATTGGCTTGTGCACTTGTCCGTCTTTCTCCGGATCGGTGCGCTCGATCGGTGCACGATCATGGTTAGCATGAACTCGATCACTAAAGCTAAACCATTGAAATCATTTTTATTTGCAATAACCGGACTGCCGAACAGTAAAATTCCGTGTAGTGCACAAGCGCCCTTAGGGCGTTTGTCCACTACACGGCATTTTACCGTCCGGCACGTCAGTTAGCGTTTTTAAACGACGATTGGCTTGTGCTTTACTCCATCTTTCTTCGGATCGGAGCTCTTGATAGGTGCGTGAACACGTTGCGCGTAAATTCGATCACGCTACACTGTCGTAGTCGCTTTCACTTTTCAAAACCTGACTGCCGGAGGGTAAAATTCCGGGTAGTGGACAAGTGCCTTTGTGTGTGTAATTTTAAGTACAATAATAATTTTATATATTCCTGTAATATTGTAATTTTCTTTGATTTGATCCAGAAGGTTATATATAGGTTTAAGAGAACTAAGAGTTCTTCTAACAACTCGAGTATGTAATTGGTTCACCTTCTGGTTCAGTCAAAGTACGGATATAATAAACCTTTTTACCAGCTAAATGATTCTTTCATTTTTCAATTTCATTGAATAATGTCAAAATCAATATAGCCTAAATATGTCATCAACATAAAACTCTGTAAAATGCGTATTTTGCCATTTTCCTGAAAAGGCGGGAAAATGACGAAACGCATTTTACAGAGTTTCATGTCGATGGCATTTTTAGGTTATTTTGATTTTGACATTTGAGCTTCTTCTTTCTTTTTGTCTCTATAAGGCTGTCGAGTGCATCGATCAGCTGATTTTTCTGCGTAGGTTATTTTTTAGTGTGAATATTTAATTTTCTTGATTTTTTTCAACATGTATAATCATTTACCATACTAATTTGACTGAGATATCAATCTTTACTAGTATATAATCTTTGCATTCTAGTATATAATCTCCGGGTGAACGCCTGTGTGTGACTTGGCCATTCAATATTCCCTTGTCAGGGTGAGTTTTTACTGTATTTATTTGTAAAATTTGTAACCGATCTAACTTACTAGATGCGTGTAAGGATTGAACGTTTTTATTTGTCCAACTTTTGACGGTTCATTAATCCTTATTCCGCACGACCGTCCTGTTTGCGGCGCGTATGGTGATGGTGATCACAGTAAATATGACCCCGAATCGGCCTCTAATATTTAGTCTAAGTTTGATTTATTGTTAACCTTCCGGAACACGCGCTACAAGTTGTAACAATACACCGTGAGACTGTGAGACATTCATTGTGTAATGGACCTGCCATTCGCCTTAGAATTTAGTACATAAATATCCCATAGACTGATAACCGACATAATATTGATTCTGTAACAGGTGGAATTCCACTTGTAGCTACGTGCAAGTCATCTTGTGACCATGTTTAATTAGAGTCCTTATCAATCTATGGATAGATATACAAACCTGCCACCCACTGTAACACCAGGGACAGTTAAGGACAGTTATCTAGAAGCGATTCACGCCACTCGTTACGGTAGTCAAAAGTTGCAAGCTTACGCAATATCAACTTTGAATAATAAAGTTATTCGTTGCATCCAGTGCGTATTATTGACGCGCGTCCGCCTTCCATTCCTGACAATAGGACCTCAGCGTTCTGGAATTGGTCCCATAGCGCTCCCGTTGCGGACCAATACAGCTAATTGACCCGTTTCGTTTTTTTGTTACTTATGAATGTTGAATCTGATGATGGAATGGCTGTTTTTTATTATAATTTATTGGTTATATTTCTACAGATGTTCGGACAAGATTTACTGGAGGCAGCGCAAGACGGACATGTGGCGAAGGTCAACACTCTCCTTAAACAACATAATATAAACGTAAACTGGACAGATAGTCGGGGTAAGATATTCCAAGATTATTGAACTAGTGAACCGAGGAATGTAGCAATAATAGGTGATGTTAGTAAAGCGATATGATATACAAGTGGGAGAATATTACTGTATATATTCTACCTTTGCCGGCCAATGTCAAGTGGAAAGCCCCGTGAGTAGCCAGACTTCCATATGGAAGTCTGGGAACAAATAGATGGTTCGCTCTGTTAAGGCACCTATCCCTGCAAGCTAGTTTGGTTCCTCCACATTCCCGGATGATATATATTTGCCGTTCCTAACTTGTGTGCCTCGGACAGTGGTATTGGGAGGACAGTTACTCGCCGCTAATAGCTTCTTCAATATTCTGTCTCCGTTGCGCAGTGGTGAGCGCGTTTGGTTGCCGCGCTCCGGGTCCCCGGTCCGATGGCTAGAATACTGAATACCGTCGGCCTCGCTTCGTGTGACGCTCAAATTGTAACAAAATTGGGTAACATATAATAATTTTATGTAATAATAAATGTTTTCTTTAAATGTTTAAAATTCCTACAAATATTCCACCGTATATGTCATTGACTTAGAACAATAAACACTAATTAAACATTGTATTCCAGCAAGGTTTCTATTCCAAATTTACAAATCTTCTTGCTGACGAGGTAGAGAACTCATACAGAATAGAAAATCTCCTTATTAGATTATAATTCAAATGTCATTTTTTAAAACGTTATAGAAAAGAACAATAAAAAACTAATGGATAATTATATTTCATAAAATGATGTGAAAATAAGTATTTAGTTATGCCCTTCAAGTGATTTCTCACAAAAACGGCACAATATAAGTTATACAATTAATAAATAATTAAATGCAAGAAAGTAATTAAATGCTTGAAAGGTTACTGGGATAGGTAGTGGGGTCCTGCTACATGGCCTCGCGCTGGCCGTACACCCTGTATATACAGTACATCCTCCGTTACAGGGTGGACTGCACTACACCATGCAGCAGAGGGGGGCCACCTCCCGGTAGTACGGGCACTCCTGCAGGCAGAGGCTGCAGTAGATCTGCAAGATGTAGTAGGTAAGTGTAACTAGTAGTAGCAGTAGTAATATGCCCAACACACGCAATGTACATACAGGACACCATGGTATATAGGTTACATGAATCATCACTAACTAGCAGAAACGGAAATATACATTTATTTGCAAACGGCGCATAAAGACCTTTTATATATTAAATGTTAAAACAAGCACTGATTATTTGAACTACTTAGTTGCATTTCATAGTTGAAAAACACATAAAAAAAGTGATTTTGTGACATTGTTACGGTCTGACTTTTGTACAAAAAATGAAAATTAAAGACCTTTTAAATATTAAATGCTAAAAAAAGCACTGATTATTTGAATCTACTGAAGACTCGAATTTTTCATGTTCAATGAATTTATTTTTTATTTTTTACCTTATTACAAAAAATTAACTAAAAAAAAACAAAAAACATTAATATTTCAAAATCGATCCGGAGACATAAGATGATTCCGATGTGTATAAAATATTTTCAAAAAAAGTGTCAAATTATGTTTTTACCATATATATATATATATATATATGGTGAAAACATAATTTGACACTTTTTTTGCATCGCACGGCCAACTCCAAGGTAGACGAGTCGCGTTCAGACCACCATAGAGATGGATTCACAGCTGGGAATCTACTTCGCTGGAGGCTAATCCCTCTTAAAAACAGGCCACGAGGCCTACACCATGAAGGGGTATAAATGCACATACGTAAAGTGATCACTTAAGTCAGCCAAATGCCAGGTCGTAAGCCCTGGGATGCTCGGATATACGCCTTATTTCGTATAAAACGACAGATGCCATGTCATAAGATAAGACATTTATCGTGTTTATTGGTATCATCCATACGGTGAATAATCCAGTAACTGTCACAGTTTCTAAATTAAATAGGAATTTAAAAAACGTTTAAAATGAAATTAACTAAGCATTTTCTAATATTAACAGTCTCCCGAATTATTTTATTATTATATATATTCACAAAGTCCAATTATAAGATAAAATGTTTCATTAGAATCCGAAACATACTAACCATCGACAACCTGAAGAGAGTTTACTACGCTATCGCTCACTCACTACTGCAGTATGGCATTATTGCATTGGGAGGCTCGTACAACAACATACTGAACTCAGTGAAAATAGTACAGAAAACCATCATTAAAGTCATCTTGAAAAAAAATATATATTTCCAACAAAATTATTATTTAAAAAATTTCAAGTCCGAAATATAGAATCCATTTATAAAAAAACCGCAGTTTTTCAAATACGAAAGGGTGACAACTATTTAAATCTAACAAAAAATTTATCATCGAGATTCTCAAACGATTTTTCTACTCCAAAATGCAACACCAAGCAATTTCAGCAAAACTTCAAATATTTGGCAATCAAACATTTCAATAAACTTACTTCCTAAAGAAATAAAAAAAATAGATGATATAAAAATCCTTAAGAAAAAAATTAAAGCTCTATACATTTAAATCTTTAAAAAAAAAAAAAAAAACTATTATATCTTTTATTATATAACATTAAACCACGAGTGTAAGTCCCTCTCCAAGCACAAAAGCGCAGACTCTTTTATGGAGAGGCACAGCGAATCGAAATATAAAAGTTCTCCATATGTATAAATGATTCAAATGTATTATGTTATAAATAAAAATGTAAATATATTAAATGAATAAAAAAAAAAGATAAAACAATAAAAATGAAAAGGATATTTTCTGGCATTTCTCCTGTATGTGATTATAATCCAGGATTCGGACCTCACATACAAATACAAGAGTTTCTGCTCAGTAAAATAGCTTCTTCGTCATACCAATGGATGTCACTAGTGAAAATTCTAGTGATTATAAAGTGTTTAAAGTGTCTAAAGTGATCACTTAAACCTGCCTACGTCGGTCGAAGGCACCTTGAATACCCAGACTTTCATATTCTTCTTCATCTTTGTTGAGATGTAAAAAAATATTTTAATAAATAACTCCTATAAAAATATTTACATAAGTAAAGTAGGGTACATATAAGCCCTTCCAGTGATTTCGTACGAAAACGGCGCTATATAAATTATCCAAGAAGTAGATAATTAAATGTAAACTATTGGTGACTATAACACACTGGGGAGGTTACTGGGATAGGTAGTGGGGTCCTGCTACATGGCCTCGCGCTGGCCGTACACCCTGTATATACAGTACATCCTCCGTTACAGGGAGAACTGCACTACACTGTGCAGCATCTGAGGGCCACCTCCCGGTAGTACGGGCACTCCTGCAGGCAGGGGCTGCAGTAGATCTGCAAACTATTCATGGTAAGTGTAACTAGTAGTAGCAGTAGTAATATGCCCAACACACGCAATGTACATACAGGACACCATGGTATATAGGTTACATGAATCATCACTAACTAGCAGAAACGGAAATATACATTTATTTGCAAACGGCGCATAAAGACCTTAATGCGCCAGCAATAACAACTGATTTAAAATATATATTTTTAAAAATATATTTTGAATATTAAAAGCATTGTTAACTTTGTGGTATGGTAATATAACACTCTCCTTATCATTCATCATTCGCTTTGTGTAATACCACTTAAATGCTCTACTTCATGACCTCACGATTCAGTTGACCTGATGATGAATGGTTATTCCGAAACCGGTGGTCGCGGAGGAGAGTTTTATAGTTTATTCATGCATAATGTTTTGTTAACATTTGTTTATAGATATACTATTTAAAACCTTAGCAATTCTAACATAGACACTAAATACATGATAGATCAGACTCACTGTGCCGTCGCTCTGGGCGCTCAATTACAGGGCTTGTGAGCTGTCATGGGCTGGTTGAGTGATCGCCGTGCACACGTGCAACATTCGCCAATTCTACCCACGATTAACCTATTGACTACGGGTTGCACGCATTGGTGCGTTTCAGTAGGTACCTTCAACTTCACACACAAAAAACACGCTTCGCTGTGTAGCGGATAGGTGTGAATATAGTGAAAACATTCACGGATGGGAACATTGGTATAATAATACCCATTGAATAATACCCCATACGAATAATGCACATTGTTCATATTACCCCCCTTATGTTATGTATGTACTTACACGATTCAATGTCTGCCAGTGAACAAGTCATTTCTGTCTTTCTACCTTCATTCCGCACCAAGATGCCGAGGGTGTCCAGGCTTAATGTACAAGCTCCGCTCTTGTGAAACTATTTTATATTTTTTAATGTTTTTAGGTGTAACACCACTCGACCTGGCTAAAAGATTTGGTCACA
Organism: Brachycentrus maculatus; assembly: GCF_059751285.1. NCBI lineage: Eukaryota > Metazoa > Arthropoda > Insecta > Trichoptera > Brachycentridae > Brachycentrus > Brachycentrus maculatus. Next base: position 133,761 of record NW_028281108.1, read on the forward strand.
AGGAAGTAGTAGCTTGTCTGGAGTTGGAAATAGGCAGTAAGTATAAGCCAGTAAATGTATTCACAACCAGCGGAATGTAAACATTTCCTACCAACTATACACTTTCACATAAGTATACCCACAACAAGTACCTACTTAAATCTAGACTAATATATTTACTAGTAGATGTGTGCACGCTACAAAATAAAACATAAGAAGTAAATACCGTTCCCGAAAATGAGGCGACGTTTTACAGGAAATAAGTAGAGGACTCTTCCTAATACCTGCTGGACTGAACGTGTTATGGATATAGCTAATGTTGTATCGTGCAAAGAATGTGTCATTTAAAGTGATGAATATAAAGCATGTTGGTGTTTGCACTCCCTCGGTGAGTAGCTAGGTTTGTGTCTACCGCCTCTCTATACACCACCAGCATAGCACTATTCACCCGCTAACACTGCGCAATATACTAATCACACGCGTTCTCGGTCTGCCCTCACTCTAGTCCTTCTAACGATACTAGCATGCAGGTCTAAATGACCAATCACAGAGCATGTTATACTAACAATGTTAATATTGCCTTTCCAGACATGCAGTGTGAAGTCTGTTAATAGGAGACCGTAAAGTAGAGACCTAGTCCGACTGGCTTTATCATTATTTTATTTGTAATTTTTCCTTTACATCATCACACTATTTTATAAATATTTAGGCACATCCTGTGCGTGGGTATAAAATATAGTGCAATGTACTTTATGGTTTGAAGCTAATTGTAATCACATTAAACTGGAAAAATAGGTGATTTAATAAGATGAGGAGTAAGAAATATGACGTATTAAGTATTTTCCATATGTTTCTTGTCCTTCCTCTCTCCCTTCCCTACAGACTGCTCCCGACCTGCGGACAGGAGGCTCGGCTGGCGATCCCACTATACCGACTTACTATTTGTTCCTCAGAACGGACGGTGTTGCAACACACTGCACCATTGGAGCCGAAAGTTAAGGAGCTGGAGGACGCTCTGACTGCCCTTACTCTGTCCCTGGAAAGGGTGCAAGCTGAACACGCCGAAACCCTGCAGCAACACCGCCAAGATACGGGTACTGATTCAGAATCACACACACCAAGACAGCTTTCCAACCTGCAGACGAGAGATGACAAGTGACTTACTGTTTGATCCTCAGAACGCAAGACGGCCGAGTTGGAGCAGAAAGTTAAGGAGCTGGAGGACGCCCTGACTGCCCGAGCCGCTCCTAGCAGCTCCGCTCTGTCCCTGGAAAGGGTGCAAGCTGAACAGGCCGAAACCCTGCAGCAACACCGCCAAGACACGGGTACTGATTCAGGATCTTCATAAATAAGTTTATATATACGAAGACAGCTTTCCAACCGCAGACAAGATATGGCAAGTGACTTATTATTTGTTCCTCAGAACGGGAGATGTTGCAACACATTGCACAATTGGAGCAGAAAGTTAAGGAGCTGGAGGAGGCCCTGACTGCCCGAGCTGGCTCAGCCCTCTCCCTGGAAACCCTGCAGCAACACCGCCAAGACACGGGTACTGAGTCTTGTTGTTAAGTGCGAGATACTAAATGGACATTTTTACAAACACGATGGACAAATATTACACTCTACATCGGATTTGCAAACAAGGAACATTAGGATCATTTGATATTGATAAATACATTTATAGAAAAGAGAGTGAATGGTGCGCTGAATTCAGTGTCATCAAATAAAACCCCATCAGGGAAAGCTAAGCAGCACTGTCCCGGTAATGTATGGAAGTGGAGCATAGAAGGATGAGAGTAGACTGAATGCAGTCGGAATGAATCTCTCGGTAGATGTTCCGATGGTGATACGAGGAATGGGGGCAAGGCTGAGATAAGCATTATCCAGCTAACTAAGGAAGGTGGGTGGAGATGGTTTGGGCATGTGACCTTCACCATTCTACCCACGATTGAGAACCCTATTACTCGGATTCAGAGAGTTGTATATACGAGGGGAGGTCAAAAAGTTCGCGGAATGACAGGGAAGGATAACGAAATGAAACATTTAGTCATTCCAAGGTGTTGATGTAGGATGCTTAAAATGGTTGTTTCTGACACTCCAACTAATGCCGCAAGCTTTTCGATTACGATTACAACTTTTTCGATTATTTCTGGCGTGGTAGCCTCAATCGGCCGTCCAGGTCGGGGGCCGTCTTCAATGGAGTCCCTCCCTCGTTTGAAAAGGGCGTGCCATTTATAAATCATGGTTTCCCAGGAGCGGAGTCCCCATAAACAGCCAACATCTCTCGAAAAATGGTTTGAGGTGTCTTTCCTTGTTTGGTGAGAATCTTAATGATGGTGCGATATTCAATTTTCTCCATAGTGGCTAGTTTCTTCCCGATTGACTTGTTTACTCGTTGATAACTCAAAAGCTAATGACCGGATTAGGCTGAAACTTGGTATATATACTAACAATGAGTCACTCAATTAGCGCCTACCTGGATGAGTAACTCACCCTCGCCAACCCCGCCATTCCGCGAACTTTTTGACCCCCCCTCGTGAGGATGGTTTGGGCTCTAGTGGGGTTGAATATGTATTCTCTGTAGCAGGTATTTCTCCGCTGATGGTGGCTGCCGAGGAGGGAAACTCGGAGGCAGTCGACGTACTACTGGCAGCGGGAGCTGCGGTCGGCCGATCGGATAGCAAAGGTAACCCATCCTCTCCTTGGCCGATTACAGATCTAACTACTCGCACGTCTGACTGCACTGATGTATGTCCTCGGTCGCAGGTCGGACAGCCCTGGTGTATGCGCTGCGAGGGGGTCACCTGGACGTGGTGAAGGCCCTGTTAGCGGCAGGAGCGGATGCCAATCTGTGACCTCAATTAGCAAAGTAACTTTACTTTCTAGAAAGTCTACTCGTAATCGGGTTAGTACTTGAATACGCATATGACATGAAATGTATTTACATTCAGCGCAAATGTTTGTCTGTTTTCAGGAAATCCACTTGCCGGACTCGCGTTCTTCTCGTGTCAAACTGATCCACCCGATCCACGCCTCGCCTCGGTTGGCGACATATACCATAGTGTACATGCTTTTATATTGTAAATAATAAATACATATATGTAAACAGGGATCTCTACTTATTCTCAATGAAAGCATCAAGCACCCATCTGCCATCTGCAACACGAGTACCCACTCCTCTAAACACGCTGGCCACATAGGCGCTCGCGTACCTGCTGTGGGGGGTTACTACCTGCTATGCACCTACCGTAGCTGTATATTCTATATTTCATTTATTTAATCATAATAAAACCCTTATCCGCACCCCAATGGTGCATAGGGCACTGCGTCATATAAACGCAGTGTTATCTTGATGTTTACACATGAAGGAAAGGTGATCAGCCCTCCGCTTCAGGTACCAGTCCAGGGTAATATTGATAAATATTACAGTGAAAAAATCACTCATATTTATTTTACCCCCCCTGGGAATCGAACCTGAGACCTCCACAACGGTAGCCGAGCGTGCTGACCATTACACTACGGAGGCGGACGCCTCGCCTTTACTTAGCTTACAACATTTTGAGTGTGTCCAAATACTTGTTCACAAAATCTGGATTATCTCCAAGTACAGGAGTTATTTTCATATTATTTTTTGACATCTCATCAAAGATGAAGAAGAATACGGGAGTCTGGGCATTTACGGGGCTGACGACCGTCATAGGCTGGTTTAAGTGATCACTTTACACACGTGTAACATTCACCAATTCTACCCATTATTGACAACCACACACTTAGCTTATATTACATTTAACACAAAATCTTCTCACAGTAAACAAAGGATTTCTTTTTACATTCTTTCAGACTCCTTTCATTCTTCATGCATTTTCAAACCCTCGTACAATAGACAATTTTGCGACTGTCTTATTTTAACCTTATTTCTAGTACTATGTTCAGGAAAATTTTTGTTTAAAATTATTTTCTCCTTAAAATAATTGGGTAATTTATCATTAAATTTTTTATGTATAAAGATAAGCATATTATATATATATATATATATATATATATATATATATATATATATATATATCGCTCACTCCTTTCAAGAACGTCATAAATCAAAAATCGTTAATTTTCAGTTGTGCATGTTTTCGGAATGCCCAGAAAATGTACTATATCCCAGAAAAAGAGGCATATTTTTAACTTAATATTTACCCGCTACAGGGCAGAAAGTGTTGTTTTTACAATTTGAAGAAAAGGTATTGTTTAATTCTTTTTTTAAATATTTTTAAAATGGGGAAAAAAGCTTCAGGTTTTACCTAAAAAGATCTGTTGCACAGTAAAAAGTTCAATAAGTGGCTTGATATTTATTTGTAAAACATTGTATTATATTTTTAAACTTTAAAAACGTTCTCCTGAAAAATGGAGTGTTTTGATTTATGACGTTCTTGAAAGGAGTGAGCGATATGTCTCTTTGTTAAAGGTAACCAGTTGAGTTTTTCTACATTTTTATATGTATTATTGTTAGTACCATAGAACGGAGCTACTAGAACTTTGATGTGTTACTTGCGCCCAGTACAAAAAATAAGATTGAAATCTCTATTTGGTCTCCATGGCATTTCATGTTCCACGCCGGATTCAAAGCCCATCGCTTATTTCAACTTGCCTTTTACATCGGCTCTTCTTGAATTGATAGTGAAGAAAACAAACAGAGCACAACATCGCAACAATGCAAATCTGAAACCAAAATCAAGGTGGAAATATTGGAATATGGAAGTCCGGGATCACTTTACACGCGTGTAACATTCACCAATTCTACCCATTATTGACAAATTCTATATATACATCGTCCGCCTCCGTGGTGTAATGGTCAGCGTGTTTAGCTACCGTGTTGGAGGTCCCGGGTTCGATTCTTAGGGGGGGAGGTGAAAATAAATATTAGCGATTTAACACTAATATTTATTTAATATTACCCTGGACTGGTTCCTGAAGCTCAAGAGAATCACCTTACCTTCATGTGAATAATGATCAAGATAACACTGCGTCAATTTGATGCAGTGCCCCATGCACCATTAGGTGCGGATAAGGGTTATAAATAAAATAAAAATATATACGAACCAATTTTGAAACATCGTTCTTGAATCACTAGAACTTCACTAGAGACATCTATTGGTGAGATGAAAAGAAGCTTTTTATAGGGAAGAAACTAACTTTCTATTTTAATGTTACTCACCTTTGTTTTCCAATGAATTGGTTTTATTTACTGTTTTTTTTAAAAAAAAAAGAAAAATCATAATATGTATTAGTGTTTTTGTTATTTTGTTACGGCGCAATAATTTGTAGCAACGTGAACTATGACCCTGTGCGCCCGCTAGGGGCAGGGCGGGGTGTACGCGGGGAATGTTTACGTTCTATCCCTTATGAGACGAATGCAGGGGAGGCTGCACACACTTGTCATTGTACTGTCATGGCGACCTGTTGAATAAACCGATTGCATCCTAATTACGAGTTATTATTACCTATACCCGAGCCCCGTAATAATTTACATATTTCAATTTCATACTATTTCTGTGATTATTAGAAATAGGGATCAAATTGTAGTAGAGTGGATTCCAAATTGTGGAACCGAGAAACTCTGACTTAGGAGTCCGCGACACTAACCACAGGACCACAACCCGACACGAAGGAATGCAATTCTGAGATAAGCATTATCGATAAAATTAAGAAAGGTGTGTTGAGATGGTTTGGACATGTGGAACGAATGAGTGAGGAAAGAACGGTAAAACAAATTTATGAGGCGAATGTTATTGGGAAAAGAAGCAGAGGAAGACCGAGAAAAACATGGCACGATCAGGTATGCCAAATACTTGAAAGTGGTCAGGTTAGGAGTCGTAACAATCGGCGGGTATGTATGAGGAGATGCATGAACATGGAAGAGGCGAAGAATGTTTGCAAGGACAGAGTGGTGTGGCGCTCTATTCTCTCTGCCTACCCCTGCGGGGAAGCGGCGTGATGGTTAGTTAGTTAGTTATATATATACATAAATATGTATATATATATATATATATTCTACATTTTAACGGTGTTATAAACCAAACATATTGCCATTGATAGGCCTTTCAAATGAATATCTAAGATTGAAATGAATGCGTAAATATGTTATGGAGGAATAGCTAAAATCTTAGCTGAGTCTTTATTATTTTTATAGAAATATTATGGTTATTAGAAGCAATGTGTACAAGACACACAACACCGGGAAGGGAGGGATAAAGACTGTTTTTCTAAACAATGTGTTTTGGGTTGTTTGATTTTTCAGTGTTTTTGATGTGTTTGATCTTGGGGTTCCGTGTGTGTATTCGCATAGTGTGCTGCTGATTTTGCTGGGACGTTTTCACCAACTCCCCTCTTTTTACATCTTTTTCAATGAAACACATAATTTTTAAGTAGTTTCTTTATTAAGTACATAACAATTGTTTGTTGTATTAAAGACCTTATTTCGTAAAGACATTGATAAATATTTTTTGAAAGCAACTTAGTCTAACTTATTTATCGTAACTGCAGACAGTTGGTGGAATTCCATATTGAATTGTCGGGTAATATATCCCAAATTAAACACGGTTATTGGATTGAATTCTACTTTTATTTACATATATCGCTCACTACTTTCAAGAACGTCATAAATCAAAAAACTTGATTTTTCAGGAGAACGTTTTTAAAGTTTAAAAATATAATGTAATGTATTGAAAATAAATATCAAGCCACTTGTTGAACTTTTCACTGTGCAACAGATCTTCTTAGGTAAAAGCTAAAGGTTTTTTCTCCATTTGAAAAATATTTAGTATATTTGAAAAAACAATTTAACAATACCTTTTCTTCAAAATGCAAAAACAACACTTTCTGCCCTGTAGCGGGTAAATATTAATTTCGTTAATTGATTCCGTAGTCACTTTGTGGTAAAATCTATCCATATTTAATTATTGTTTTACTTAGTAAATACCACTATTTCTTAAAATCTACTGTTAAAACAGTAGGTAAATATTAAGTTAAAAATATGCCGCTTTTGCTGGGATATAGTACATTTTCTGGGCATTCCGAAACATGTGCAACTGAAAATTGTTGATTTTTGATTTATGACGTTTTTGAAAGGAGTGAGCGATATGTATATGATAATATGGGACGCGTTTCCTCTTATTAAGACATTATCAAACACTCAGTGTGTACTGTTTTTGAGTGCTGGACTGTTTTTGCATTCTAATTTATTAATAAATAATATAAATCTAACCATAATCTTGGATTTGCTAACATTCATCAATAAATCACTTTCCTTGCACACATTATACACTTTTGTCACCAACGCCTGCAGGTCTTCTCTGCTATCGTCAAGAAGAACAGCGTCGTCAGCATACAAAAGGCAACAGACAGTCAAATCATTCATTCTAGCTCCAACATTTAAATCTTTCAGTTCTTTCACGCAATTATCCATGTATAGGTTAAACAGCCACGGTGACATTACACATCCTACTTGGAATACTTGAAAGTGGTCAGGTTAGGAGTCGTAACAATCGGCGGGTATGTATGAGGAGATGCATGAACATGGAAGAGGCGAAGAATGTTTGCGAGGACAGAGTGGTGTGGCGCTCTTAAAATTTAAACATCAAGGGGAAGTTGATTTTTTTCATTGAATCGAGAGGAGTTAATAAAAGATACATATTAATAAGAGAAATTAAATTACAGAATTTATTCTAAACATAATTTACAAATGAATCCTCGTCCAAACAGTCGCGTTCTGAATTGTATATATATATATATATATATATATATATATATATATATATATATATATATATATATATATATATATATATATATATATATATATATATATATATATATATATATATATATATATACATATACATATACATATATATATGGCGAATGGACTCATTGAGTCCATTTGCTAGGAACTACGATTGGATGGCGGAGGGAAAGAGAGGGAAAGGAAGATCCCCACACGATGGACCGATCAAATTAAGGCAGCAGCAGGCACCTCGGTGGTTGGAGCGCTACGTGCAGCGCAGGCAAGGGATAACTGGAGAAGAGTCATTGCTTCTGCAAGGCTCACAGCCCTCAGCAATGAGGAATAAGACGGAGAAGAAGAAGAATATATATATATATACACTACTACTACTACTACCATCGCGCTGTTTCCACACAGGGGTAGGCAGAGAGGATGGAACGCCACACTCTTCTGTCCTGACATACACTCCTTCACATCCACACATCTAGTCATACGTGCCCTCCGATTACGCAGACTTTTGACACCGCCAGATTTTAGGTTCTGATTGATCTGATCGTGCCAAGTCTTTTTCGGAGGTCCTCGTTCTGTTTTCCCTCTCACATTCGCCACATATATTTTCTTAGTCATTCTCTCGTTATCCATTCGCTCCACATGTCCTCCACATTCGCTACATATGTATATATGTAAAAAATAATTAATTTAAAAATAATAATTTTCGCTCCAAAAATATTTAATTTGCTGCCCGAAACCATTAAGATTTCCAGGAGTGATCGGGTCTTTAAGAACAGTGTCCGTCGATGGTTACTTAACATTGGAAGGGACAAGGTGGAAAGTGAATTAATTAAAGTCCAGGTGTAATTATCATATTGAAAAACCTTAAAACATAAATTATTTTTGTATCTCCTGTATGTTATGTTTATAATCTAATCATTAAAAAAAATATATATATATTAAAAATTTTAAAAAAATATATAAATAAACTTTGTATTACCATGTTAGTATTCGGCTCAACACAGGCCGTGCCTAAAGAGCCGTAATATGTATAATAAATGTGTATTTGAAATGAATATGTATATTGAATGTATCTATGTTTTATGAAAATAAATAAATAAATATATATATATATATATATATATATATATATATATATATATATATATATATATATATATATATATATATATATGTATATAGTACAACCTTAATTATAATAACTATTATTATTATTATTCTATATTTTTCTATGTATTGTATTTCAGATGTTCCTTAAATATTATTACATTATTTACATAGTTTTACACGTCGATGGTCTTAAACTATAGCATTGTTAGTTTGTTTTGTCGTCTAAATCAGCTTTTTTAGACATCTCAACATAGACGAAGAAGAATATGGAAGTCTGTGTATTTACAGGGCTTCAACAAAACTTCAAATATTTGGAATGATTATTATGAATGAAATGCGCTCCCTCAGACGAATGTGTGCAAAATCATTGTATGACAGAATTAAAAACGACGATATAAGAAAGGAATGTAAGGCTGATAGAGGAATAATTGAAAAGATTAGGAAGAGCTCTTTACGGTGGTATGGACATGTGGAGCGAATGGATAGCGAGAGAATGACTAAGAAAATATATGTGGCGAATGTGAGAGGGAAAACAGAACGTGGACGACCGAAAAAGACTTGGCACGATCAGATCAATCGGAACCTAAAATCTGGCGGTGTCAAAAGTCTGCGCGATCGGAGGGCATGTATGACTAGATGTATGGATGTGAAGGAGGCGAGGAGTGTATGTCAGGACAGAAGAGTGTGGCGTTCCATCCTCTCTGCCTACGTGATGGTAGTAGTAGTAGTAGTAGTAACAACACTTACTATGTAACTATCTAACTCCACACAAGATTTTTTGAGATTTCTTCAAATTGGCAATGCCGAAGAGCAATCCAACTAATACTGTTCAGTACTTTTATAACAACATGCACAACTTACATAATACTTATAGATAATACTTCCATCAATTAAACCATATCCGCTCCCTAGGTGGAGCATATGGAGTCCACAAACTGTCTCCAGGCTTTTCTGTCGGCTGCCAGCTCCCTCGCATCCTCCCAAGTCAGATCCGCGGCCCGAAGTTCTGACGAGAACTGCCGACGAATTGTAGCAGTGGTCGTCCTGGGCGGCGCGAACCTGATGCCTCGTAAAAGAGGCGAGCTTGATGGCGGCTCTCGGGGGGCATGCGGAGTACATGGCCAAGCTGACTGAATCGCCTTTTCTTGACGACAGTTGTGACCAAGATTTGCTGCGTCCTACGCCTTATCTCTTCATTCCTCACAAAGTCAAACCACCTAAAATTCTCGGCAAACACCTATTCTCAAAGCTTAGTACACGGCTGCTCTGGGCCCTTGTAAGGTGGCATGTTTCACAGCCGTATAAGAGAACAGGAGCGATGCAGGCATTGTATAGGCGGCATTTGGTCTTCACCGAGTATAAACCCGATCTCCAGACAGCCTTCATACTGTTAAATGCGGACCCTGCGAGTCCTGATCGCACTCCCAGTTCCTTTTGAAGGCTGCTATTTTCAGTCGCGTACACTCCCAAGTACTTGAGACCCTCGACCCTTTCGATGCGCTGGTTCCTCAACTAATAACAAAGATAATACTTGAGGCCATAAATTTTGTTGATGTAATAAACCGTGTATTACAAATATATCACTGATTTAAATTACATTCTTCATACATGACCGCGGGCCGCGCGTAAGGGCGTCGGGTCGCGGGTTGGCCACCCGTGTTCTAGAGCATTGTTCCGTCGCGTGTGTGCCGCGGCACACTGGTGTACCGCGCTGATTAGTTGGTGTGCCGCAGAAAAAAAGTCTAGTTTTGTGAAAATATTGATTGCCTGCGCTCAGCTAAGTAGACTCACATTTCCCATTAACCGTTTTCCACTTTGACCATTTTTTCTCATAACTGATCATCTACTCTGATCAAAAAAATGCGATGTTTTGAATATTGAAAGCATTAACTTTGTGGATTATATTGATATATTATTTCGAGAAATAAAAATACTTTGTGTTCTGATCCACTCACATTTTTATTAACCAACTAGTTTCGGCAATAACCTGTTGCCCTCTTCAGGGTTTAATTTATGACTGTCATAAATTAAACCCTTAAGAGAGCAACAGGTTGTTGCCGAAAAATAGCGAGTTTTCTCGCTTGTCTTTGAGCCTCTGTATCATACATATCGCTCAATCCTTTAAAGAACGTCATAAATCAAAAATTGTAAATTTTCAGTTGAGCAGGTTTTCGGAATGCCCAGAAAATGTACTATATCCCAGCAAAAGAGGCATATTTTTAACTTAATATTTACCCGCTACAGGGCAGAAAGGGTGGTTTTTGCACTTTGAAGAAAAGGTATTGTTTAATTATTTTTTGAAATAAACTAAATATTTTTAAAATGGAGAAAAAACCTTCAGTTTTTACCTAAAAAGATCTGTTGCACAGTAAAAAGTTCAATAAGTGGCTTGATATTTACTTTTAATGCATTGGATTATATTTATAAACTTTAAAAACGTTCTCCTGAGAAATCAAGTTTTTTGATTTATGACGTTCTTGAAAGGAGTGAGCGACATATGTGACAAGTTGTGACAACCCTGACATTTTCAGAAAAATTAAAATATGTTTATCTAAGTAAAGGGAAGCAAATAAATCGCACATTGAATTTGAATTGAAATTTGGTAAGTTATTTAAATATCTTTTCAAGGTGTAATGTTTTTAAGTTATAAAAATAAGATTTAAAAATGATTTATTTTGGTTAAAAATTCACGGACCGCTGAGCACAGCTACACTCCATACTACACTACATACCGGCATTTATCTAGCCACGGCTTATGCAGCACCGCTTATCATAACCCTACTCGAACTTCAACTTTTTAAGTTTTATAGCCTTGGTCTACTCGTGAGTGGATTTACTCTTTATGTTTAAACTTACTATAATTTCATGTAATTCATGAGTGAAAATTCTAGGCAAAAACACTCGCTATCTCGCTACAGGCATGAGTTTATACATTTCATTGCATCTTAGTTAGCAGTGAAGTTACTTGGGTGTAGACAAATATCACTTCTGCCGATGTTTCGATAACAAATTGACATTCCCGGCGAATCAACTAGTATATCCTGAAAATGCTCTTTTCATACCTTCAAATCGCTTACTCCTTTTCGCTTTTAAGTCTCGGCGGCCTAAAAATTTGTATATTACATTTAATAATGGTATGATTGATAATCGAATCGGATTTCGGACTGTCGAGGCAACTGTCAGTGTCAGACGAAAAACCGCAGACATAGAAGAAATAAACGTAAAATCTATGTAAACAGTAAAACGAGCATAGACTATTCAAGGTACCTACACATCCCCAGAATACCTATTTATTCACAAACCCTTTGGTTACCAATCATTCAGTGGATTTTTATACCTATTTCTAATAATGAGCCGCTTAGGCTCACAAAAATAGTATGAAATTGATATATTTGTGTAAATAATAAAATAACAAATATTTCTCTTTCAAAAAAAGTATTGTGCGGGTAGCCCGTGTTGGTGTGCACGCGTGCCATTGTATGCAAGTACTAGAGCTGCTATCGACCGATGGCTATGCATTAGGCACAAATCAAACCCTTTCATCGCGGATCGGATGTCTGGGAACAATTAAAAGGTCGTCTTCTGCAATTCTTTGTACGAAATGATGATTTTAACGCCAACAGAAAGCGCTCACTTCTATTGAATCTTTCAAGTTCAGCTTTTTCGTTAGTATAAGGTTTACACATAAATCATAACGGAAGTAAGTTTTGGAAATATATTCACATCGCGTGAGAGCGAAATTTTATATAGCGCTTTGATTGGCGTTTATGATGAGCCAGGATGAAAATTTTATCTGTAAGATTAAAATCGAAAAGTACTAACTGCCAATTTGGATCTAGATTATATGCAAGTCTAATAGGTATTTCAAAATGGGTTTAAAGGAATGTAGGCCGAAAGAACGTTTATTTCATGAAGGGAACGCTTTGAGTTTTCAAAAATGCATTGAAATAGCGTCAACAATCAAACATTTAAATTAAAGAATCGTTCTGAATTTAATCAAAAAATTAATTCAAAAGTCAACAGTTTTAAAAATAAAAAAAGGAATCATCATCAGTCAGGAACGGGTTGACAATTCGCAACTCAGCCGAATCGTTCGGTTGGCGGTAAGAAATAAAAATAATTGTCACAAATGTTTCAGGTCAGGTATACGAGTAGTTTGTCGTGTAAGTGTAAATAAATGCTACAGGCGTGCTAAACCGGGACATTTTAAAGTAATTGTCATTTTTCTAAGAATAAAAGCGAGAATTTAAAGGCGATATCGGGAAATAACATGGAACAGATAAAATAGAACTTTAGATGATATAGTTTTAAGATAATTGTGAATATAAATAGTAGAAAGTTAAATTTTTTATTGGATTCTGGCGCGTCTGTTTCTGTGGTACCAAAAAATATTTAAAAATCATAAATTATCCAACGATCAAAGGAAATTACTAAGTTTTGACAACTAGCAGTTGCAAGTTGTGGGTAAATGTGTAATACCTGTTGGGTATAAGGAAGTATTGCAGAGGATGTATCGCACCAATGCCATTCAGCTGAGGCACGAAGAAGTCAGTAATCGTGGTTCTGTAGCGCTCTCCATTGGCCGTAGCATTCTGGCCGGCATCGCCTACAAAAAAAACCGGGCCTATGATTTCGTCTGCCCATAAAGCACACCAAGCAGTGACTTTTATCGGATGTAAGGGCGTCTCGACAAAGGCTTCTGGGTTTTCTCCACTCCAAATTCGGCAATTCCGCTTAGTGACATTTTGCCTTGGAAAAGAGGGTCAAGCTGAATATTGTTTTCGACCCATTCAACGAACCTCGACGCGCATAATCGTCACGCGGTTTCGACTCTTGCAAATGGCAAAACGTACTGACTACAAATCAAGTGTCAACTATCATTGACAGTCTGTGTAAACAATGTTGCAGTTTAAAAATAAACCATAAAAAATACCCTTTGGAATAAACCAACGTACTTGCAATCTTCTACTGTTCCTCTCCCCCCATGACCACACAACAATGAACATCGGACATCATCTTTTTTGCCTCCAGATCGACTTTAAAATATTACTTATATATTTTTTTATATAATAAAATAACAACTTTACAATTTTTCCACATATATTTTGTTTCACCCGTGACCGTGTTCCGTCGTTACCGACATCGTCAGACTTGTGGGAGGCTAGACAAAATTATATGTTATAAACATAAAAAGGAAGGGGTCGAAGTCCATGATTTTAAGTAAAATTTTCTGTCAAAATTTATAATAATAATTACACATAAGTTATGGTTTGCAGTATGACTTTATGCAATTTTATTATAGAAATGTATTTTTGTTCGTAAATTGAAATAACGTCTGGGGAATCTGGAACCGTCGGTTGACAACCCTTTCTACTGCCCATTAGTGGGGGAAGTCCTGTCTTCTAAAAGTTCGGGTAGTTATTTCTTATCGACATGACCAGCCTGTAATATCTCGCGGCCATCTTTGATTCCTGCAGTAAGAAGGGTATGAAGGGGAAAAAAATAAATTTTTCGACAGACCTTGCGCAGTAGCTATTTACCGAATGACGTATCCTCGGACCTAAATTGGCTAAATTATGACGTCATGCGCAGAACTAGACGAGTTTAAAAATACCTTCTATCATTTCAACTGTGGTTTACCCCCACCCCAACCATCAAAACATATGATTTCGGTAGGTAAACAAAACTTCACCAAGATGGCCGCTTTCCCGTCGGCTTGCGGACCGTTCCATTATCACGGGTATTTTTTTTGGAATCATTTGAAATAAAGTGGTTTATACAAATATTATTAGTTTATATCATCTCCGATCTGTTTCAGGTGTAAGATTTCAAGTAGGCATTCTATATCAATCCAAAAGGAATCCAAGTTTCACTGCCAAACAAATATTGTGCAAGAAACGTAAGTTTAAATTATTTGCTGATGTTTATCATTTCTGCATTATCACTTTCATTATGTTGTGTAACGTTAATCTAATTTTTTTAATGATTATTTATAGGTTGTACGTAACTTTACATTGAAAGTAATCTTCAAAACTTCGTATATTTAATCTTGAATTCAACCGAATTTAGACGGCCATTTTAAACGTTTTCTACGCACTTCTTCAATTCTAAAACTATTCAAAATATTACATATTTATGTTATTATATTTTAATTGTAATGGTTTTTACAAATCTCTATTTTATTTCAGAGTGTATGGATAAGATTTCAACCAGGCATTCTACAATATATCAAAACGAATCATTTGTTTCGAGAATCCAAATCAAGAATTGATGTTTGATATATACATTTTCCCTGTGAACGAACGAAGGGATTTTATTTAAAATCAGTGCGCTAGATTTAAATTTATCACTAATTGGATCCTTCCTTAACCTGCCTCTGCCAAACGAGTATTCTTTAGCAACGAAATACGACGTAAGTTAATTATCTGTTGATGTTTATTATGCTTATTTTATTACCTTTTTTTTGTACAATGTTACAAGGAATATATATACAATGACAGATTTAAAAGGGTTTGAAGTTCCTGATTTCTATAGGACAAAACATAATAACAGTGCCGAAGTGGTGAGGAGGATGTTTTACAATGGGTAGTTGCAGTCATCAAGAAGTACTTCTACTTGTATCATGATTGAATGTGAAATAGCAGAAAAAGTGAACCTTAGAAAAGAGGATAAAAGCTAAGATAGCGAAGAAGAAACAACACTGTAAAAAATTATGTTATCAGTGTTAAGATCGCATCTCGATGATCCAATAACATTTATCAACTATTTGTCAGATAACGAAGTTCTACTATATTGTACGCATTTTCGTAATTTTAGAGGGTTGATTAAAAAAAAAGGTTGTTGTTTTTTAAAAGAGTGCAAACAAAACATTTCAAAGCAGGATTACTTAAAGCGTGTCGATATCAAACAGCAACATCACTTCACGACGAGTGTTCGAAGACAATTTTTTTTTTTGAGTTTTGCATTGTTTATTTATATCTAAATACAGTGTTCATATTTTGAAGAAGAAAAAAATGTTAATTATAAACCTATTTTCTAACCTATTCTCTCCAATTAGTCCATTTTATCGAGTTTTTATTTCTCATACATGTATATAGATTCTTGTGGCTCTATTACATACCTAATATTAATTTAATTATATTCTTACAGCTCTTCGTTCCGAGTTATCTAGTGCTAGTGGAACTCTCTAATTATTATGACCAGCTAGCAGAGCCTCTTTGTTTACTCTTGAACCCTGGTGTATGTATCTTTTTCTTTGGTGGAATCATTTATTTTACTTCAATAATATTTTAAAATCAATGTATTATGTCTAAGTATTCATTAAGTTAAATTTTTCAGCTCTTTATTCCGTGTTACCGAGTACTAGCAGAGCTATTCAATGGAATCAGCAGCTAGCAGACCCTTTTTATTAGCTACTGAACCCTGTGGTATTATCTTCCCATTAATGTAATTATCAAATTTCTTATTCATTCATTCTCATACACACCTTTTAATATTATACACATTTCTGTGGAATTCTATGTAAAAATATTTTACTACTTTACATTTGATGCAATATATTTTATTTTAGGAGTGCAGCCACCCGTTTTGTCAATTTTATTGGAGAATCGAGAGTTTCTAATCTGACTCCAAGGAATCAAAAGCTGAACATGGGCGATGAAGACGAAGAAGCAACTTCGATATGTTCAAAAGAAATCGACAACATTTGAACAATGGCACAAGGCTGCTCGTAGATATAAAGAAGAGGGGAAAGTATTAGTACCTTTCGTTGTTAAATCTGATTCCTTATAGATTTATTAAATGTGAGATCAAACAATCGCATCGCCATAAAAGGTAGATGATATATCTGAAAAGATAAAGCTCTTGCTATCGCTTTTTATACAGAAGGACCTAAGGGCTACAGGTTACTGGCTAAACTCTGCTTTGCCTTCTCCAGTAACCATTGAAAAATAACTATACTTAATTAGGCTGAAACCCGGCATTAATGACATATTATTTACCAATTTAAAAACAAAAGAATATAAAATTATATATTATTATTATGATATATCATAATAATGATAGATCAGTAAAAACTTGTAATTGTTATATTTTATGAAATGAGTCCTCATGTAAATTTCAATTTACGAAATGGATTTATCGAAGTGCAATATTTTTCGATCACAAATTAACTATCAGGATAAAAGGGATTTACACACCTTACAAGCAACCTCAATATTTTTCTTTTTTTGAAAGTGGTGCTAAACATGCAGATCTGAAGGGTATTGTTCTAACTACAAAGAAATTTATTTTATTTGGCCTTAAGCCTATAGCTATTGTATGTGATCAGGGTACCACTGTGTTATTCTAAAATTGTTTAAATGAGGCCGATCTTATTTATTTATATCTAAAAGTACATTTCTATAATATATAGGTCCAAGAAAACTCTTCAGTATTCCTGGTGACTTTACAATTCGATATATGTATTTAACAATATTTCTTTATTGTTATGAAACAAATACAATATTTGGTAATGCCTTAAGCACTTTCGTTTAAAGTAATGCACATTAGTTGTAAACAAGAAGGCTTTTTAGGACCTAGTTTAAGCGTTTGAGCACTACACTGAATTTTACTGTCCGGCAGTCGGGTTAGCATGAAAAAACGGATGATTGGCTTGTGCACTTGTCCGTCTTTCTCCGGATCGGTGCGCTCGATCGGTGCACGATCATGGTTAGCATGAACTCGATCACTAAAGCTAAACCATTGAAATCATTTTTATTTGCAATAACCGGACTGCCGAACAGTAAAATTCCGTGTAGTGCACAAGCGCCCTTAGGGCGTTTGTCCACTACACGGCATTTTACCGTCCGGCACGTCAGTTAGCGTTTTTAAACGACGATTGGCTTGTGCTTTACTCCATCTTTCTTCGGATCGGAGCTCTTGATAGGTGCGTGAACACGTTGCGCGTAAATTCGATCACGCTACACTGTCGTAGTCGCTTTCACTTTTCAAAACCTGACTGCCGGAGGGTAAAATTCCGGGTAGTGGACAAGTGCCTTTGTGTGTGTAATTTTAAGTACAATAATAATTTTATATATTCCTGTAATATTGTAATTTTCTTTGATTTGATCCAGAAGGTTATATATAGGTTTAAGAGAACTAAGAGTTCTTCTAACAACTCGAGTATGTAATTGGTTCACCTTCTGGTTCAGTCAAAGTACGGATATAATAAACCTTTTTACCAGCTAAATGATTCTTTCATTTTTCAATTTCATTGAATAATGTCAAAATCAATATAGCCTAAATATGTCATCAACATAAAACTCTGTAAAATGCGTATTTTGCCATTTTCCTGAAAAGGCGGGAAAATGACGAAACGCATTTTACAGAGTTTCATGTCGATGGCATTTTTAGGTTATTTTGATTTTGACATTTGAGCTTCTTCTTTCTTTTTGTCTCTATAAGGCTGTCGAGTGCATCGATCAGCTGATTTTTCTGCGTAGGTTATTTTTTAGTGTGAATATTTAATTTTCTTGATTTTTTTCAACATGTATAATCATTTACCATACTAATTTGACTGAGATATCAATCTTTACTAGTATATAATCTTTGCATTCTAGTATATAATCTCCGGGTGAACGCCTGTGTGTGACTTGGCCATTCAATATTCCCTTGTCAGGGTGAGTTTTTACTGTATTTATTTGTAAAATTTGTAACCGATCTAACTTACTAGATGCGTGTAAGGATTGAACGTTTTTATTTGTCCAACTTTTGACGGTTCATTAATCCTTATTCCGCACGACCGTCCTGTTTGCGGCGCGTATGGTGATGGTGATCACAGTAAATATGACCCCGAATCGGCCTCTAATATTTAGTCTAAGTTTGATTTATTGTTAACCTTCCGGAACACGCGCTACAAGTTGTAACAATACACCGTGAGACTGTGAGACATTCATTGTGTAATGGACCTGCCATTCGCCTTAGAATTTAGTACATAAATATCCCATAGACTGATAACCGACATAATATTGATTCTGTAACAGGTGGAATTCCACTTGTAGCTACGTGCAAGTCATCTTGTGACCATGTTTAATTAGAGTCCTTATCAATCTATGGATAGATATACAAACCTGCCACCCACTGTAACACCAGGGACAGTTAAGGACAGTTATCTAGAAGCGATTCACGCCACTCGTTACGGTAGTCAAAAGTTGCAAGCTTACGCAATATCAACTTTGAATAATAAAGTTATTCGTTGCATCCAGTGCGTATTATTGACGCGCGTCCGCCTTCCATTCCTGACAATAGGACCTCAGCGTTCTGGAATTGGTCCCATAGCGCTCCCGTTGCGGACCAATACAGCTAATTGACCCGTTTCGTTTTTTTGTTACTTATGAATGTTGAATCTGATGATGGAATGGCTGTTTTTTATTATAATTTATTGGTTATATTTCTACAGATGTTCGGACAAGATTTACTGGAGGCAGCGCAAGACGGACATGTGGCGAAGGTCAACACTCTCCTTAAACAACATAATATAAACGTAAACTGGACAGATAGTCGGGGTAAGATATTCCAAGATTATTGAACTAGTGAACCGAGGAATGTAGCAATAATAGGTGATGTTAGTAAAGCGATATGATATACAAGTGGGAGAATATTACTGTATATATTCTACCTTTGCCGGCCAATGTCAAGTGGAAAGCCCCGTGAGTAGCCAGACTTCCATATGGAAGTCTGGGAACAAATAGATGGTTCGCTCTGTTAAGGCACCTATCCCTGCAAGCTAGTTTGGTTCCTCCACATTCCCGGATGATATATATTTGCCGTTCCTAACTTGTGTGCCTCGGACAGTGGTATTGGGAGGACAGTTACTCGCCGCTAATAGCTTCTTCAATATTCTGTCTCCGTTGCGCAGTGGTGAGCGCGTTTGGTTGCCGCGCTCCGGGTCCCCGGTCCGATGGCTAGAATACTGAATACCGTCGGCCTCGCTTCGTGTGACGCTCAAATTGTAACAAAATTGGGTAACATATAATAATTTTATGTAATAATAAATGTTTTCTTTAAATGTTTAAAATTCCTACAAATATTCCACCGTATATGTCATTGACTTAGAACAATAAACACTAATTAAACATTGTATTCCAGCAAGGTTTCTATTCCAAATTTACAAATCTTCTTGCTGACGAGGTAGAGAACTCATACAGAATAGAAAATCTCCTTATTAGATTATAATTCAAATGTCATTTTTTAAAACGTTATAGAAAAGAACAATAAAAAACTAATGGATAATTATATTTCATAAAATGATGTGAAAATAAGTATTTAGTTATGCCCTTCAAGTGATTTCTCACAAAAACGGCACAATATAAGTTATACAATTAATAAATAATTAAATGCAAGAAAGTAATTAAATGCTTGAAAGGTTACTGGGATAGGTAGTGGGGTCCTGCTACATGGCCTCGCGCTGGCCGTACACCCTGTATATACAGTACATCCTCCGTTACAGGGTGGACTGCACTACACCATGCAGCAGAGGGGGGCCACCTCCCGGTAGTACGGGCACTCCTGCAGGCAGAGGCTGCAGTAGATCTGCAAGATGTAGTAGGTAAGTGTAACTAGTAGTAGCAGTAGTAATATGCCCAACACACGCAATGTACATACAGGACACCATGGTATATAGGTTACATGAATCATCACTAACTAGCAGAAACGGAAATATACATTTATTTGCAAACGGCGCATAAAGACCTTTTATATATTAAATGTTAAAACAAGCACTGATTATTTGAACTACTTAGTTGCATTTCATAGTTGAAAAACACATAAAAAAAGTGATTTTGTGACATTGTTACGGTCTGACTTTTGTACAAAAAATGAAAATTAAAGACCTTTTAAATATTAAATGCTAAAAAAAGCACTGATTATTTGAATCTACTGAAGACTCGAATTTTTCATGTTCAATGAATTTATTTTTTATTTTTTACCTTATTACAAAAAATTAACTAAAAAAAAACAAAAAACATTAATATTTCAAAATCGATCCGGAGACATAAGATGATTCCGATGTGTATAAAATATTTTCAAAAAAAGTGTCAAATTATGTTTTTACCATATATATATATATATATATATGGTGAAAACATAATTTGACACTTTTTTTGCATCGCACGGCCAACTCCAAGGTAGACGAGTCGCGTTCAGACCACCATAGAGATGGATTCACAGCTGGGAATCTACTTCGCTGGAGGCTAATCCCTCTTAAAAACAGGCCACGAGGCCTACACCATGAAGGGGTATAAATGCACATACGTAAAGTGATCACTTAAGTCAGCCAAATGCCAGGTCGTAAGCCCTGGGATGCTCGGATATACGCCTTATTTCGTATAAAACGACAGATGCCATGTCATAAGATAAGACATTTATCGTGTTTATTGGTATCATCCATACGGTGAATAATCCAGTAACTGTCACAGTTTCTAAATTAAATAGGAATTTAAAAAACGTTTAAAATGAAATTAACTAAGCATTTTCTAATATTAACAGTCTCCCGAATTATTTTATTATTATATATATTCACAAAGTCCAATTATAAGATAAAATGTTTCATTAGAATCCGAAACATACTAACCATCGACAACCTGAAGAGAGTTTACTACGCTATCGCTCACTCACTACTGCAGTATGGCATTATTGCATGGGGAGGCTCGTACAACAACATACTGAACTCTGTGAAAATAGTACAGAAAACCATCATTAAAGTCATCTTGAAAAAAAATATATATTTCCAACAAAATTATTATTTAAAAAATTTCAAGTCCCAAATATAGAATCCATTTATAAAAAAACCGCAGTTTTTCAAATACGAAAGGGTGACAACTATTTAAATCTAACAAAAAATTTATCATCGAGATTCTCAAACGATTTTTCTACTCCAAAATGCAACACCAAGCAATTTCAGCAAAACTTCAAATATTTGGCAATCAAACATTTCAATAAACTTACTTCCTAAAGAAATAAAAAAAATAGATGATATAAAAATCCTTAAGAAAAAAATTAAAGCTCTATACATTTAAATCTTTAAAAAAAAAAAAAAAAACTATTATATCTTTTATTATATAACATTAAACCACGAGTGTAAGTCCCTCTCCAAGCACAAAAGCGCAGACTCTTTTATGGAGAGGCACAGCGAATCGAAATATAAAAGTTCTCCATATGTATAAATGATTCAAATGTATTATGTTATAAATAAAAATGTAAATATATTAAATGAATAAAAAAAAAAGATAAAACAATAAAAATGAAAAGGATATTTTCTGGCATTTCTCCTGTATGTGATTATAATCCAGGATTCGGACCTCACATACAAATACAAGAGTTTCTGCTCAGTAAAATAGCTTCTTCGTCATACCAATGGATGTCACTAGTGAAAATTCTAGTGATTATAAAGTGTTTAAAGTGTCTAAAGTGATCACTTAAACCTGCCTACGTCGGTCGAAGGCACCTTGAATACCCAGACTTTCATATTCTTCTTCATCTTTGTTGAGATGTAAAAAAATATTTTAATAAATAACTCCTATAAAAATATTTACATAAGTAAAGTAGGGTACATATAAGCCCTTCCAGTGATTTCGTACGAAAACGGCGCTATATAAATTATCCAAGAAGTAGATAATTAAATGTAAACTATTGGTGACTATAACACACTGGGGAGGTTACTGGGATAGGTAGTGGGGTCCTGCTACATGGCCTCGCGCTGGCCGTACACCCTGTATATACAGTACATCCTCCGTTACAGGGAGAACTGCACTACACTGTGCAGCATCTGAGGGCCACCTCCCGGTAGTACGGGCACTCCTGCAGGAGGGGGCTGCAGTAGATCTGCAAGCTAAGTGGGGTAAGTGTAACTAGTAGTAGCAGTAGTAATATGCCCAACACACGCAATGTACATACAGGACACCATGGTATATAGGTTACATGAATCATCACTAACTAGCAGAAACGGAAATATACATTTATTTGCAAACGGTGCATAAAGACCTTTATGCGCCAGCAATTACAAATGATTTAAAATATATATTTTTAAAAATATATTTTGAATATTAAAAGCATTGTTAACTTTGTGGTATGGTAATATAACACTTTCCTTATCATTCATCATTCGCTTTGTGTAATACCACTTAAATGCTCTACTTCATGACCTCACGATTCAGTTGACCTGATGATGAATGGTTATTCCGAAACCGGTGGTCGCGGAGGAGAGTTTTATAGTTTATTCATGCATAATGTTTTGTTAACATTTGTTTATAGATATACTATTTAAAACCTTAGCAATTCTAACATAGACACTAAATACATGATAGATCAGACTCACTGTGCCGTCGCTCTGGGCGCTCAATTACAGGGCTTGTGAGCTGTCATGGGCTGGTTGAGTGATCGCCGTGCACACGTGCAACATTCGCCAATTCTACCCACGATTAACCTATTGACTACGGGTTGCACGCATTGGTGCGTTTCAGTAGGTACCTTCAACTTCACACACAAAAAACACGCTTCGCTGTGTAGCGGATAGGTGTGAATATAGTGAAAACATTCACGGATGGGAACATTGGTATAATAATACCCATTGAATAATACCCCATACGAATAATGCACATTGTTCATATTACCCCCCTTATGTTATGTATGTACTTACACGATTCAATGTCTGCCAGTGAACAAGTCATTTCTGTCTTTCTACCTTCATTCCGCACCAAGATGCCGAGGGTGTCCAGGCTTAATGTACAAGCTCCGCTCTTGTGAAACTATTTTATATTTTTTAATGTTTTTAGGTGTAACACCACTCGACCTGGCTAAAAGATTTGGTCACAAGGAAGTAGTAGCTTGTCTGGAGTTGGAAATAGGCAGTAAGTATAAGCCAGTAAATGTATTCACAACCAGCGGAATGTAAACATTTCCTACCAACTATACACTTTCACATAAGTATACCCACAACAAGTACCTACTTAAATCTAGACTAATATATTTACTAGTAGATGTGTGCACGCTACAAAATAAAACATAAGAAGTAAATACCGTTCCCGAAAATGAGGCGACGTTTTACAGGAAATAAGTAGAGGACTCTTCCTAATACCTGCTGGACTGAACGTGTTATGGATATAGCTAATGTTGTATCGTGCAAAGAATGTGTCATTTAAAGTGATGAATATAAAGCATGTTGGTGTTTGCACTCCCTCGGTGAGTAGCTAGGTTTGTGTCTACCGCCTCTCTATACACCACCAGCATAGCACTATTCACCCGCTAACACTGCGCAATATACTAATCACACGCGTTCTCGGTCTGCCCTCACTCTAGTCCTTCTAACGATACTAGCATGCAGGTCTAAATGACCAATCACAGAGCATGTTATACTAACAATGTTAATATTGCCTTTCCAGACATGCAGTGTGAAGTCTGTTAATAGGAGACCGTAAAGTAGAGACCTAGTCCGACTGGCTTTATCATTATTTTATTTGTAATTTTTCCTTTACATCATCACACTATTTTATAAATATTTAGGCACATCCTGTGCGTGGGTATAAAATATAGTGCAATGTACTTTATGGTTTGAAGCTAATTGTAATCACATTAAACTGGAAAAATAGGTGATTTAATAAGATGAGGAGTAAGAAATATGACGTATTAAGTATTTTCCATATGTTTCTTGTCCTTCCTCTCTCCCTTCCCTACAGACTGCTCCCGACCTGCGGACAGGAGGCTCGGCTGGCGATCCCACTATACCGACTTACTATTTGTTCCTCAGAACGGACGGTGTTGCAACACACTGCACCATTGGAGCCGAAAGTTAAGGAGCTGGAGGACGCTCTGACTGCCCTTACTCTGTCCCTGGAAAGGGTGCAAGCTGAACACGCCGAAACCCTGCAGCAACACCGCCAAGATACGGGTACTGATTCAGAATCACACACACCAAGACAGCTTTCCAACCTGCATACGAGAGATGACAAGTGACTTACTGTTTGATCCTCAGAACGCAAGACGGCCGAGTTGGAGCAGAAAGTTAAGGAGCTGGAGGACGCCCTGACTGCCCGAGCCGCTCCTAGCAGCTCCGCTCTGTCCCTGGAAAGGGTGCAAGCTGAACACGCCGAAACCCTGCAGCAACACCGCCAGGACACGGGTACTGAGTCTTGTTGTTAAGTGCGAGATACTAAATGGACATTTTTACAAACACGATGGACAAATATTACACTCTACATCGGATTTGCAAACAAGGAACATTAGGATTATTTGATATTGATTAATACATTTATAGAAAAGAGAGTGAATGGTGCGCTGAATTCAGTTTTAGCAAATAAAACCCCATCAGGGAAAGCTAAGCAGCACTGTCCCGGTAATGTATGGAAGTGGAGCATAGAAGGATGAGAGTAGACTGAATGCAGTCGGAATGAATCTCTCGGTAGATGTTCCGATGGTGATACGAGGAATGGGGGCAAGGCTGAGATAAGCATTATCCAGCTAACTAAGGAAGGTGGGTGGAGATGGTTTGGGCATGTGACGTTCACCATTCTACCCACGATTGAGAACCCTATTACTCGGATTCAGAGAGTTGTATATACGAGGGGAGGTCAAGAAGTTCGCGGAATGACAGGGAAGGATAACGAAATGAAACATTAAACTATTTTTCCTTAACCCTAATACATTTATTAGATCTGTCAAATAACTTATTAATACCGTCAAAAATAAAAGATTTGTCTTGGGCGTCAAAATAGGCCGAATTTGCCGACTTTACTTCATCGTAGTCGTAATATTTTTCCACGCAGTTCTTTCTGCATTTTTGGTAACAATTGATAGTCGCTTGGGGCCAGGTCTGGGCTGTAGGGTGGGTGGCGCAGTTGTTCAAAACCGCACCGGTGAATGGCAGCCGTCGCAACACGGCTTGTGTGCACGGGTGTATTGTCGTGCAAAACGAGTCGCCTTTTGTAAGCCTTCCTCGCCTTTTTTCTTTAATAGCTTCTTTTAATTGATCTAATAAAGAAGCGTGGTATTCTCCCGTTATTGAAACACCACATTCCTTATAATCAATCAAAAGGATACCTTCTGTATCCCAAAAGATCGTCGCCATGATCTTTCCGGCCGATTGAGACACCTTATACTTCTTAGGAGGGAGTGTGCCTTTTTGATGCCACTGCATCGACTCTTGCTTTGACTCGGATTCATAATGGTGAACCCAAGTTTCATTGCCAATTACAATTTGGGCCATAACTTCCTCCCTTTGCTCTCCACAGCGGTCCAAAAACTCGCGACAACTTTCTACGCGCTCGCGTTTTTTATGGGCAGAAAGCATTCTCGGCACCCATCTTGCACATACTTTAGTCATGTCAAGGTGTTGATGTAGCATGTTTAAAATGGTTGTTTCTGACACTCCAACTAATGCCGCAACTGTTTTTTCTTTAGCCGGGCATCTTCTAATACAACTTTTTTTATTATTTCTGGCGTGGTAGCCTCAATCGGCCGTCCAGGTCGGGGGTCGTCTTCAGTGGAGTCCCTCCCTCGTTTGAAAAGGGCGTGCCATTTATAAATCATGGTTTCCCAGGAGCGGAGTCCCCATAAACAGCTAACTTCTTCTCCGTCTTAATCCTCATTGCTCAGGGTTGTGACCCTTGCAGAAGCAATGACTCTTCTCCAGTTATCCCTTGACTGCGCTGCACGTAGCGCTCCAACCACTGAGGTGCCTGCTGCTGCCTTAATTTGATCGGTCCATCGTGTGGGGGATCTTCCTCTCCCTCTCTTTCCCTCCAGGCTACCGATCGCAACTAGTCGTTCCAGGCTATCCTTGTTGCCACGCGCAACGTGTCCAAAGAACTGGAGAATCCGTCGGGTACAGATATTGGCCAGAGTCAAGCCATCCAAGCGTAGTTCCTGGCGAATGGACTCATTGGTGCGTCTAGCTGTCCATGGAATTCGGAGCATGCGCCTCCAACACCACATTTCGAAGGCATCAATTTTTCTCCTTTCTGCTGCTTTTATAGTCCATGTTTCAGCAGCATAGAGAAAAATGGAGTGGACCAAGCTCCTGACAAGCTTCATCTTGGTGTTGTTACTCACACCCCGGTCTTTCCAGATTTTGTCTAGCTTAGACATGGCACTTTTGGCGATGGCGATACGACGTCTAATCTCTCCTTCACAAGTTCCTTCATTGCTGATTTGAGATCCAAGGAACTGGAACTCGTTTATTATCTCTAAACCTTCGAGTGAGTTCCCGAGATCACCAAACAGCTAACATCTCTTGAAAAATGGTTTGAGGTGTCTTTCCTTGTTTGGTGAGAATCTTAATGACGGCGCGATATTCAATTTTCTCCATAGTGGCTAGTTTCTTCCCGATTGACTTGTTTACTCGTTGATAACTCAAAAGCTAATGACCGGATTAGGCTGAAACTTGGTATATATACTAACAATGAGTCACTCAATTAGCGCCTACCTGGATGAGTAACTCACCCTCGCCAACCCCGCCATTCCGCGAACTTTTTGACCCCCCCTCGTGAGGATGGTTTGGGCTCTAGTGGGGTTGAATATGTATTCTCTGTAGCAGGTATTTCTCCGCTGATGGTGGCTGCCGAGGAGGGAAACTCGGAGGCAGTCGACGTACTACTGGCAGCGGGAGCTGCGGTCGGCCGATCGGATAGCAAAGGTAACCCATCCTCTCCTTGGCCGATTACAGATCTAACTACTCGCACGTCTGACTGCACTGATGTATGTCCTCGGTCGCAGGTCGGACAGCCCTGGTGTATGCGCTGCGAGGGGGTCACCTGGACGTGGTGAAGGCCCTGTTAGCGGCAGGAGCGGATGCCAATCTGTGACCTCAATTAGCAAAGTAACTTTACTTTCGTGAATGTCTACTCGTAATCGGGTTAGTACTTAAATATGACATGAAATGTATTTACATTCAGCGCAAACGTTTGTCTGTTTTCAGGAAATCCACTTGCCGGACTCGCGTTCTTCTCGTGTCAAACTGATCCACCCGATCCACGCCTCGCCTCGGTTGGCGACATATACCATAGTGTACATGCTTTTATATTGTAAATAATAAATACATATATGTAAACAGGGATCTCTACTTATTCTCAATGAAAGCATCAAGCACCCATCTGCCATCTGCAACACGAGTACCCACTCCTGTAAACACGCTGGCCACATAGGCGCTCGCGTACCTGCTGTGGGGGGTTACTACCTGCTATGCACCTACCGTAGCTGTATATTCTATATTTCATCATAATAAAACCCTTATCCGCACCCCAATGGTGCATAGGGCACTGCGTCATATAAACGCAGTGTTATCTTGATGTTTACACATGAAGGAAAGGTGATCAGCCCTCCGCTTCAGGTACCAGTCCAGGGTAATATTGATAAATATTACAGGGAAAAAATCACTCATATTTATTTTACCCCCCCTGGGAATCGAACCTGAGACCTCCAGAACGGTTGCCGAGCGTGCTGACCATTACACTACGGAGGCGGACGCCTCGCCTTTACTTAGCTTACAACATTTTGAGTGTGTCCAAATACTTGTTCACAAAATCTGGATTATCTCCAAGTACAGGAGTTATTTTCATATTATTTTTTGACATCTCATCAAAGATGAAGAAGAATATGGGAGTCTGGGCATTTACGGGGCTGACGACCGTCATAGGCTGGTTTAAGTGATCACTTTACACACGTGTAACATTCACCAATTCTACCCATTATTGACAACCACACACTTAGCTTATATTACATTTAACACAAAATCTTCTCACAGTAAACAAAGGATTTCTTTTTACATTCTTTCAGACTCCTTTCATTCTTCATGCATTTTCAAACCCTCGTACATTAGACAATTTTGCGACTGTCTTATTTTATCCTTATTTCTAGTACTATGTTCAGGAAAATTTTTGTTTAAAATTATTTTCTCCTTAAAATATTTGGGTAATTTATCATTAAATTTTTTATGTATAAAGATAGGCATTATATATATATATATATATCGCTCACTCCTTTCAAGGACGTCGTAAATCAAATCGTCGTCAATTTCAGTTGTGCATGCCTTCAGAATGCCCAGAAAATGTACTACATCCCAGCAAAAGCGGCATATTTTTAACTCAATATTTACCCGCTACAGGACAGAAAATGTTGTTTTTACATTTTGAAGAAAAGGTATTGTTTAATTGAAAGATTAATTTATAGAAGGATGAAAGTAGACTGAATGCAGTCGAAATGCCATCTCTCAGAAGAATGTGCGACAAAACGATGTATGATAGATGTACGAATAGTGAAATAAGGAAGCAATGCAAAGCTGAGATAAGCATTATCGATAAAATCAAGAAAGGTGTGTTGAGATGGTTTGGACATGTAGAACGAATGAGTGAGGAAAGAACGGTAAAACAAATTTATGAGGCGAATGTTAGTGGGAAAAGAAGCAGAGGAAGACCGAGAAAAACATGGCACGATCAGGTATGCCAAATACTTGAAAGTGGTCAGGTTAGGAGTCGTAACAATCGGCGGGTATGTATGAGGAGATGCATGAACGTGGAAGAGGCGAAGAATGTTTGCAAGGACAGAGTGGTGTGGCGCTCTATTCTCTCTGCCTACCCCTGCGGGGAAGCGGCGTGATGGTTAGTTAGTTAGTTATATATATACATAAATATATATATATATATATATATATATATATATATATATATATATATATATATATATATATATATATATATATTATATATATATATATATATATTCTACATTTTAACGGTGTTATAAACCAAACATATTGCCATTGATAGGCCTTTCAAATGAATATCTAAGATTGAAATGAATGCGTAAATATGTTATGGAGGAATAGCTAAAATCTTAGCTGAGTCTTTATTATTTTTATAGAAATATTATGGTTATTAGAAGCAATGTGTACAAGACACACAACACCGGGAAGGGAGGGATAAAGACTGTTTTTCTAAACAATGTGTTTTGGGTTGTTTGATTTTTCAGTGTTTTTGATGTGTTTGATCTTGGGGTTCCGTGTGTGTATTCGCATAGTGTGCTGCTGATTTTGCTGGGACGTTTTCACCAACTCCCCTCTTTTTACATCTTTTTCAATGAAACACATAATTTTTAAGTAGTTTCTTTATTAAGTACATAACAATTGTTTGTTGTATTAAAGACCTTATTTCGTAAAGACATTGATAAATATTTTTTGAAAGCAACTTAGTCTAACTTATTTATCGTAACTGCAGACAGTTGGTGGAATTCCGGGTATTGAATTGTCGGGTAATATATCCCAAATTAAACACGGTTATTGGATTGAATTCTACTTTTATTTACATATATCGCTCACTACTTTCAAGAACGTCATAAATCAAAAAACTTGATTTTTCAGGAGAACGTTTTTAAAGTTTAAAAATATAATGTAATGTATTGAAAATAAATATCAAGCCACTTGTTGAACTTTTCACTGTGCAACAGATCTTCTTAGGTAAAAGCTAAAGGTTTTTTCTCCATTTGAAAAATATTTAGTATATTTGAAAAAACAATTTAACAATACCTTTTCTTCAAAATGCAAAAACAACACTTTCTGCCCTGTAGCGGGTAAATATTAATTTCGTTAATTGATTCCGTAGTCACTTTGTGGTAAAATCTATCCATATTTAATTATTGTTTTACTTAGTAAATACCACTATTTCTTAAAATCTACTGTTAAAACAGTAGGTAAATATTAAGTTAAAAATATGCCGCTTTTGCTGGGATATAGTACATTTTCTGGGCATTCCGAAACATGTGCAACTGAAAATTGTTGATTTTTGATTTATGACGTTTTTGAAAGGAGTGAGCGATATGTATATGATAATATGGGACGCGTTTCCTCTTATTAAGACATTATCAAACACTCAGTGTGTACTGTTTTTGAGTGCTGGACTGTTTTTGCATTCTAATTTATTAATAAATAATATAAATCTAACCATAATCTTGGATTTGCTAACATTCATCAATAAATCACTTTCCTTGCACACATTATACACTTTTGTCACCAACGCCTGCAGGTCTTCTCTGCTATCGTCAAGAAGAACAGCGTCGTCAGCATACAAAAGGCAACAGACAGTCAAATCATTCATTCTAGCTCCAACATTTAAATCTTTCAGTTCTTTCACGCAATTATCCATGTATAGGTTAAACAGCCACGGTGACATTACACATCCTACTTGGAATACTTGAAAGTGGTCAGGTTAGGAGTCGTAACAATCGGCGGGTATGTATGAGGAGATGCATGAACATGGAAGAGGCGAAGAATGTTTGCGAGGACAGAGTGGTGTGGCGCTCTTAAAATTTAAACATCAAGGGGAAGTTGATTTTTTTCATTGAATCGAGAGGAGTTAATAAAAGATACATATTAATAAGAGAAATTAAATTACAGAATTTATTCTAAACATAATTTACAAATGAATCCTCGTCCAAACAGTCGCGTTCTGAATTGTATATATATATATATATATATATATATATATATATATTATTTTTATAGAAATATTATGGTTATTAGAAGCAATGTGTACAAGACACACAACACCGGGAAGGGAGGGATAAAGACTGTTTTTCTAAACAATGTGTTTTGGGTTGTTTGATTTTTCAGTGTTTTTGATGTGTTTGATCTTGGGGTTCCGTGTGTGTATTCGCATAGTGTGCTGCTGATTTTGCTGGGACGTTTTCACCAACTCCCCTCTTTTTACATCTTTTTCAATGAAACACATAATTTTTAAGTAGTTTCTTTATTAAGTACATAACAATTGTTTGTTGTATTAAAGACCTTATTTCGTAAAGACATTGATAAATATTTTTTGAAAGCAACTTAGTCTAACTTATTTATCGTAACTGCAGACAGTTGGTGGAATTCCGGGTATTGAATTGTCGGGTAATATATCCCAAATTAAACACGGTTATTGGATTGAATTCTACTTTTATTTACATATATCGCTCACTACTTTCAAGAACGTCATAAATCAAAAAACTTGATTTTTCAGGAGAACGTTTTTAAAGTTTAAAAATATAATGTAATGTATTGAAAATAAATATCAAGCCACTTGTTGAACTTTTCACTGTGCAACAGATCTTCTTAGGTAAAAGCTAAAGGTTTTTTCTCCATTTGAAAAATATTTAGTATATTTGAAAAAACAATTTAACAATACCTTTTCTTCAAAATGCAAAAACAACACTTTCTGCCCTGTAGCGGGTAAATATTAATTTCGTTAATTGATTCCGTAGTCACTTTGTGGTAAAATCTATCCATATTTAATTATTGTTTTACTTAGTAAATACCACTATTTCTTAAAATCTACTGTTAAAACAGTAGGTAAATATTAAGTTAAAAATATGCCGCTTTTGCTGGGATATAGTACATTTTCTGGGCATTCCGAAACATGTGCAACTGAAAATTGTTGATTTTTGATTTATGACGTTTTTGAAAGGAGTGAGCGATATGTATATGATAATATGGGACGCGTTTCCTCTTATTAAGACATTATCAAACACTCAGTGTGTACTGTTTTTGAGTGCTGGACTGTTTTTGCATTCTAATTTATTAATAAATAATATAAATCTAACCATAATCTTGGATTTGCTAACATTCATCAATAAATCACTTTCCTTGCACACATTATACACTTTTGTCACCAACGCCTGCAGGTCTTCTCTGCTATCGTCAAGAAGAACAGCGTCGTCAGCATACAAAAGGCAACAGACAGTCAAATCATTCATTCTAGCTCCAACATTTAAATCTTTCAGTTCTTTCACGCAATTATCCATGTATAGGTTAAACAGCCACGGTGACATTACACATCCTACTTGGAATACTTGAAAGTGGTCAGGTTAGGAGTCGTAACAATCGGCGGGTATGTATGAGGAGATGCATGAACATGGAAGAGGCGAAGAATGTTTGCGAGGACAGAGTGGTGTGGCGCTCTTAAAATTTAAACATCAAGGGGAAGTTGATTTTTTTCATTGAATCGAGAGGAGTTAATAAAAGATACATATTAATAAGAGAAATTAAATTACAGAATTTATTCTAAACATAATTTACAAATGAATCCTCGTCCAAACAGTCGCGTTCTGAATTGTATATATATATATATATATATATATATATATATATATATATATATATATATATATATATATATATATATATATATATATATATATATATATATATATATATATATATACATATACATATACATATATATATGGCGAATGGACTCATTGAGTCCATTTGCTAGGAACTACGATTGGATGGCGGAGGGAAAGAGAGGGAAAGGAAGATCCCCACACGATGGACCGATCAAATTAAGGCAGCAGCAGGCACCTCGGTGGTTGGAGCGCTACGTGCAGCGCAGGCAAGGGATAACTGGAGAAGAGTCATTGCTTCTGCAAGGCTCACAGCCCTCAGCAATGAGGAATAAGACGGAGAAGAAGAAGAATATATATATATATACACTACTACTACTACTACCATCGCGCTGTTTCCACACAGGGGTAGGCAGAGAGGATGGAACGCCACACTCTTCTGTCCTGACATACACTCCTTCACATCCACACATCTAGTCATACGTGCCCTCCGATTACGCAGACTTTTGACACCGCCAGATTTTAGGTTCTGATTGATCTGATCGTGCCAAGTCTTTTTCGGAGGTCCTCGTTCTGTTTTCCCTCTCACATTCGCCACATATATTTTCTTAGTCATTCTCTCGTTATCCATTCGCTCCACATGTCCTCCACATTCGCTACATATGTATATATGTAAAAAATAATTAATTTAAAAATAATAATTTTCGCTCCAAAAATATTTAATTTGCTGCCCGAAACCATTAAGATTTCCAGGAGTGATCGGGTCTTTAAGAACAGTGTCCGTCGATGGTTACTTAACATTGGAAGGGACAAGGTGGAAAGTGAATTAATTAAAGTCCAGGTGTAATTATCATATTGAAAAACCTTAAAACATAAATTATTTTTGTATCTCCTGTATGTTATGTTTATAATCTAATCATTAAAAAAAATATATATATATTAAAAATTTAAAAAAAATATATAAATAAACTTTGTATTACCATGTTAGTATTCGGCTCAACACAGGCCGTGCCTAAAGAGCCGTAATATGTATAATAAATGTGTATTTGAAATGAATATGTATATTGAATGTATCTATGTTTTATGAAAATAAATAAATAAATATATATATATATGTATATAGTACAACCTTAATTATAATAACTATTATTATTATTATTCTATATTTTTCTATGTATTGTATTTCAGATGTTCCTTAAATATTATTACATTATTTACATAGTTTTACACGTCGATGGTCTTAAACTATAGCATTGTTAGTTTGTTTTGTCGTCTAAATCAGCTTTTTTAGACATCTCAACATAGACGAAGAAGAATATGGAAGTCTGTGTATTTACAGGGCTTCAACAAAACTTCAAATATTTGGAATGATTATTATGAATGAAATGCGCTCCCTCAGACGAATGTGTGCAAAATCATTGTATGACAGAATTAAAAACGACGATATAAGAAAGGAATGTAAGGCTGATAGAGGAATAATTGAAAAGATTAGGAAGAGCTCTTTACGGTGGTATGGACATGTGGAGCGAATGGATAGCGAGAGAATGACTAAGAAAATATATGTGGCGAATGTGAGAGGGAAAACAGAACGTGGACGACCGAAAAAGACTTGGCACGATCAGATCAATCGGAACCTAAAATCTGGCGGTGTCAAAAGTCTGCGCGATCGGAGGGCATGTATGACTAGATGTATGGATGTGAAGGAGGCGAGGAGTGTATGTCAGGACAGAAGAGTGTGGCGTTCCATCCTCTCTGCCTACGTGATGGTAGTAGTAGTAGTAGTAGTAACAACACCTTACTATGTAACTATCTAACTCCATACGAGATTTTTTGAGATTTCTTCAAATTGGCAATGCCGAGAGCGATCCAACTAATACTGTTCAGTACTTTTATAACAACATGCACAACTTACATAATACTTATAGATAATACTTCCATCAATTAAACCATATCCGCTCCCTAGGTAGAGCATATGGAGTCCACAAACTGTCTCCAGGCTTTTCTGTCGGCTGCCAGCTCCCTCGCATCCTCCCAAGTCAGATCCGCGGCCCGAAGTTCTGACGAGAACTGCCGACGAATTGTAGCAGTGGTCGTCCTGGGCGGCGCGAACCTGATGCCTCGTAAAAGAGGCGAGCTTGATGGCGGCTCTCGGGGGGCATGCGGAGTACATGGCCAAGCTGACTGAATCGCCTTTTCTTGACGACAGTTGTGACCAAGATTTGCTGCGTCCTACGCCTTATCTCTTCATTCCTCACAAAGTCAAACCACCTAAAATTCTCGGCAAACACCTATTCTCAAAGCTTAGTACACGGCTGCTCTGGGCCCTTGTAAGGTGGCATGTTTCACAGCCGTATAAGAGAACAGGAGCGATGCAGGCATTGTATGGGCGGCATTTGGTCTTCACCGAGTATAAACCCGATCTCCAGACAGCCTTCATACTGTTAAATGCGGACCCTGCGAGTCCTGATCGCACTCCCAGTTCCTTTTGAAGGCTGCTATTTTCAGTCGCGTACACTCCCAAGTACTTGAGACCCTCGACCCTTTCGATGCGCTGGTTCCTCAACTAATAACAAAGATAATACTTGAGGCCATAAATTTTGTTGATGTAATAAACCGTGTATTACAAATATATCACTGATTTAAATTACATTCTTCATACATGACCGCGGGCCGCGCGTAAGGGCGTCGGGTCGCGGGTTGGCCACCCGTGTTCTAGAGCATTGTTCCGTCGCGTGTGTGCCGCGGCACACTGGTGTACCGCGCTGATTAGTTGGTGTGCCGCAGAAAAAAAGTCTAGTTTTGTGAAAATATTGATTGCCTGCGCTCAGCTAAGTAGACTCACATTTCCCATTAACCGTTTTCCACTTTGACCATTTTTTCTCATAACTGATCATCTACTCTGATCAAAAAAATGCGATGTTTTGAATATTGAAAGCATTAACTTTGTGGATCATATTGATATATTATTTCGAGAAATAAAAATACTTCGTGTTCTGATCCACTCACATTTTTATAAACCAACTAGTTCCGGCAACAACCTGTTGCCCTCTTCAGGGTTTAATTTATGAGAGTCATAAGTTTTCTCGCTTGTCTTTGAGCCTCTGTATCATACATATCGCTCACTCGTTTCAAGAACGTCATAAATAAAAAATCATAAATTTTCAGTTGTGCATGTTTTTGGAATGCCCAGAAAATGTACTGTGGCAACCCACACATCTACTATGGCAACTCAAATCGAGTGAAATAACGAACACACCACGGAGCCCGCAACGAGCGGAAACTAGCTCGTCACACTTCGCCGCCGCCCGTCCTCAGATCGACACGTATTTCAACTGTTCTCATATTAGAATCACGCGATTATTCTTAAGTATTTTCTTGATTGTAATTTTATAGAACTGAATAAATTTGTGTTAAAAGCAATCCGCTTTCATCTTGCTTCCCTTCTGATAAATTAAAGTGGTATTCAACTAGAAACCACAGTACTATATCCCAGCAAAAGAGGCATATTTTAAACTTAATATTTACCCGCGCATTATATTTTTAAACTTTAAAAACGTTCTCCTGAAAAATTAAGTATTTTGATTTATGACGTTCTTGAAAGGAGTGAGCGACATATGTGACAAGTTGTGACAACCCTGACATTTTCAGGGAAGCAAATAAATCGCATATTGAATACATTTGGTAAGTTATTTAAATATCTTTTCAAGGTGTAATGTTTTTAAGTTATAAAAATAAGATTTAAAAATGATTTATTTTGATTAAAAATTCACGGCCTGCTGAGCACAGCTACACTCCATACTACACTACATACCGGCATTTATCTAGCTACGGCTTATGCAGCACCGCTTATCATAACCCTACTCGAACTTCAACTTTTTAAGTTTTATAGCCTTGGTCTACTCGTGAGTGGATTTACTCTTTATGTTTAAACTTACTATAATTTCATGTAATTCATGAGTGAAAATTCTAGGCAAAAACACTCGCTATCTCGCTACAGGCATGAGTTTATACATTTCATTGCATCTTAGTTAGCAGTGAAGTTACTTGGGTGTAGACAAATATCACTTCTGCCGATGTTTCGATAACAAATTGACATTCCCGGCGAATCAACTAGTATATCCTGAAAATGCTCTTTTCATACCTTCAAATCGCTTACTCCTTTTCGCTTTTAAGTCTCGGCGTCCTAAAAATTTGTATATTACATTTAATAATGGTATGATTGATAATCGAATCGGATTGCGGACTGTCGAGGCAACTGTCAGTGTCAGACGAAAAACCACAGACATAGAAGAAATAAACGTAAAATCTATGTAAACAGTAAAACGAGCATAGACTATTCAAGGTACCTACACATCCCCAGAATACCTATTTACTCACAAACCCTTTGGTTACCAATCATTCAGTGGATTTTTATACCTATTTCTGATTTATACCTAAATTGATATATTTGTGTAAATAATAAAATAACAAATATTTCTCTTTCAAAAAAAGTATTGTGCGGGTAGTCCGTGTTGGTGTGCACGCGTGCCATTGTATGCAAGTACTAGAGCTGCTATCGACCGATGGCTATGCATTAGGCACAAATCAAACCCTTTCATCGCGGATCGGATGTCTGGGAACAATTAAAAGGTCGTCTTCTGCAATTCTTTGTACGAAATGATGATTTTAACGCCAACAGAAAGCGCTCACTTCTATTGAATCTTTCAAGTTCAGCTTTTTCGTTGGTATAAGGTTTACACATAAATCATAACGGAAGTTAGTTTTGGAAATATATTCACATCGCGTGAGAGAAAAATTTTATATAGCGCTTTGATTGGCGTTCATGATGAGCCAGGATGAAAATTTTATCTGTAAGATTAAAATCGAAAAGTACTAACTGCCAATTTGGATCTAGATTATATGCAAGTCTAATAGGTATTTCAAAATGGGTTTAAAGGGATGTAGGCCGAAAGAACATTTATTTCATGAAGGGAACGCTTTGAGTTTTCAAAAATGCATTGAAATGGCGTCAACAATCAAACATTTAAATTAAAGAATCGTTCTGAATTTAATCAAAAAATTAATTCAAAAGTCAACAGTTTTAAATATAAAAAAAGGAATCATCATCAGTCAGGAACGGGTTGACAATTGGCAATTCAGCCGAATCGTTCGGTTGGCGATAAGAAATAAAAATAATTGTCACAAATGTTTCAGGTCAGGTATACGAGTAGTTTGTCGTGTAAGTGTAAATAAATGCTACAGGCGTGCTAAACCGGGACATTTTAAAGTAATTGTCATTTTTCTAAGAATAAAAGCGAGAATTTAAAGGCGATATCGGGAAATAACATGGAACAGATAGAACAGAACTATAAATGATACAGTTTTCAGATAATTGTGAATAAAAATAGTAGAGAGTTAAAATTTTTATTGGATTCTGGCGCGTCTGTTTCTGTGGTACCAAAAAATATTTAAAAATCATAAATTATCCAACGATCAAAGGAAATTACTAAGTTTTGACAACTAGCAGTTGCAAGTTGTGGGTAAATGTGTAATACCTGTTGGGTATAAGGAAGTATTGCAGAGGATGTATCGCACCAATGCCATTCAGCTGAGGCACGAAGAAGTCAGTAATCGTGGTTCTGTAGCGCTCTCCATTGGCCGTAGCATTCTGGCCGGCATCGCCTATAAAAAAAACCGGGCCTATGATTTCGCCTGCCCATAAAGCACACCAAGCAGTGACTTTTATCGGATGTAAGGGCGTCTCGACAAAGGCTTCTGGGTTTTCTCCACTCCAAATTCGACAATTCCGCTTAGTGACATTTTGCCTTGGAAAAGAGGATCAAGCTGAATATTGTTTTCGACCCATTCAACAAACCTCGACTCGCATAATCGTCACGCAGTTTCGACTCTTGCAAATGGCAAAACGTACTGACTACAATTCAAGTGTCAACTATCATTGACAGTCTGTGTAAAGAATGTTGCAGTTTAAAAATAAACCATAAAAAATACCCTTTGGAATAAACCAACGTACTTGCAATCTTCTACTGTTCCTCTCCCGCCGTGACCGTGTTTTTTTATTTAATATTTTTTTATATAATTAAATAACAACTTTACAATTTTTCCACATATATTTTGTTTGACCCGTGACCGTGTTCAGTCGTTACCGACATCGTCAGACTTGTGGGAGGCTAGACAAAATTATATGTTATAAACATAAAAAGGAAGGGGTCGAAGTCCATGATTTTAAGTAAAATTTTATGTCAAAATTTATAATAATAATTACACATAAGTTATGGTTTGCAGTATGACTTTATGCAATTTTATTATTGAAATGTATTTTTGTTCGTAAATTGAAATAATGTCTGGGGAATCTGGAACCGTCGGTTGACAACCCTTTCTACTGCCCATTAGTGGGGGAAGTCCTGTCTTCTAAAACTTCGGGTAGTTATTTCTTATCGACATGACATTTGAGTAGCCGTTGTTTGCATTCAACCAGCCTGTGATATCTCGCGGCCATCTTTGATTCCTGCGGTAAGAAGGGTATGAAGGGGAAAAAAATAAATTTTTCGATAGACCTTGCGCAGTAGCTATTTACCGAATGACGTATCCGAGGATCTGAATGGGCTAAATTATGACGTCATGCGCAGAACAATACGAGTTTAAAAATACCTTCTATCATTTCAACTGTGGTTTACCCCCTCCCCAACCATCAAAACATATGATTTCGGTAGGTAAACAAAACTTCACCAAGATGGCCGTTTTCCCGTTGGCTTGCGGACCATTCCATTATCACGGGTATTTTTTTTTGAATCATTTGAAATAAAATGGTTTATACAAATATTATTAGTTTATATCATCTCTGTTTTGTTTCAGGTGTAAGATTTCAACTAGGCATTCTATATCAATCCAAAAGGAATCAATGTTTCACTGCCAAACATATATTGTGCAAGAAACGTAAGTTTAAATTATTTGCTGATGTTTATCATTTCTGCATTATCACTTTCATTATGTTGTGTAACGTTAAACTAATGTTTTTTTAAAATTATTATTTATAGTTTGTATGTAACTCAGAACTTCGTATATTTAATCTTGAATTCAACCGAATTTAGACGGCCATTTTACTACGCACTTGTTTTCTCCGGTTAATTTTAAAATTATTCAAAATATTACATATTTATGTTATTATATTTTAATTGTAATGGTTTTTACAAATTTCTTTTTTATTTCAGGGTGTATGGATAAGATTTCAATCAGGCATTATATAACAAAACGAATCTTCGTTTTTGTTTTTGAGTTTCGAGAATCGAATTTGTTTCGAGAATCCAAATCAAGAATTGATGTTTGAGATATACATTTTCCCTGTGAACGAACGAACAAAGGGATGTTATTTAATATCAGTGCGCTAGATTTAAATTTATCACTAATTGGATCTTTCCTCAACCTGCCTCTGCTAAACGAGTATTCTTTAGCAACGAAATACGACGTAAGTTAATTATCTGTTGATGTTTATTATGCTTATTTTATTAGCTATTTTTTTGTACTATGTTACACGCAATATATATATACAATAACAGATTTGGAAGGGTTTGAATATCCTGATTTCTATAGGACAATACATAACAATGCCGAAGTGGTGAGGAGGATGTTTTACAATGGGTAGTTGCAGTCATCAAGAAGTACTTCTCCTTGTATCATGATTGAAAGTGAAATAGCAGAAAAAGGGAACCTTAGAAGAGAGGATAAAAGCGAAGATAGCAAAGAAGAGACAACACTGCAAAAAATTAAGTTTTCAGTGTTAAGATCGCATCTCGATGATCTAATAACATTTATCAACTACTCGTCAGATAACGAAGTTCTACTATATTGTATGCATTTTCGTAAATTTAGAGGGTTGATTGAAAAAAATTGTTGTTTTTTGAAAGAGTGCAAACAAAACATTTCAAAGCTGGATTACTGAAAGCGTATCGATATCAAACAGCAACATCACTTCACGACGAGTGTTCGAAGACAAATTTTTTTTTTTAGTTTTGCATTGTTTATTTATATCTAAATACAGTGTTCATATTTTGAACAAGAAAAAAATGTTTATTTTAAACCTATTTTCTAACCCATTCTCTCCAATTAGTCCATTTTATCGAGGTTTTATTTCTCATATACATGTATATAGATTCTTGTGGCTCTATTACATACCCAATATTAATTTAATTATATTCTTACAGCTCTCCGTTCCGAGTTATCTAGTGCTAGCGGAGCTCTCTAATTATTATGAGCAGCTAGCAGAGCCTCTTTGTTTACTCTTGAACCCCGGTGTATGTATCTTTTTCTTTTGTGAAATCATTTATTTTACTTCAATAATATTTTAAAATCAATATATTATGTCTTGGTATTAATTAAGTTAAATTTTTCAGCTCTTTATTCCGTGTTACCGAGTACTAGCAGAGCTATCCAATGGAATCAGCAGCTAGCAGACCCTTTTTATTAGCTACTGAACCATGTGGTATGTATCTTCCCATTAATGTAATTATCAAATTTCTTATTCATTCGTTCTCATACACACCTTTTAATATTATACACGTTTCTGTGGAATTCTATGTTAAAATATTTTACTACTTTACATTTGATGCAATATAATTTATTTTAGGAGTACAGCCACCCGTTTTGTCAATTTTATTGGAGAATCGAGAGTTTCTAATCTGACTCCAAGGAATCAAAAGCTGAACATGGGCGATGAAGACGAAGAAGCAACTTCGATATGTTCAAAAGAAATCGACAACATTTGAACAATGGCACATTGCTGCTCGTAGATATTAAGAGGGGAAAGTATTAGTATAATACCTTTCGTTGTTAAATCTGATTCCTTATAGATTTATTTAATGTCAGATCAAACAATCGCATCGCCATAAAAGGTAGATGATATACCTGAAAAGATAAAGCTCTTGCTATCGCTTTATATACAGAAGGACCTAAGGGCTACAGGTTACTGGCTAAACTCTGCTTTGCCTTCTCCAGTAACCATTGAAAAATAACTATACTTAATTAGGCTGAAACCCGGCATTAATGACATATTATTTACCAATTTAAAAACAAAAGAATATAAAATTATATATTATTATTATGATATATCATAATAATGATAGATCAGTAAAAACTTGTACATAATTGTTATATTTTATGAAATGAGTCCTCATGTAAATTTCAATTTACGAAATGGATTTATCGAATTGCAATGTTTTTCGATCACACATTAACTATTAGGATAAAAGGGCTTTACACACCTTACAAGCAACCTCAATAATTTTCTTTTTTTGAAAGTGGTGCTAAACATGCAGATCTGAAGGGTATTGTTCTAACAACAAAGAAATTTATTTTATTTGGCCTTAAGCCTATAGCTATTGTGTGATCAGGGTACCACTGTGTTATTCTAAAATTGTTCAAATGAGGCCGATCTTATTTATTTATATCTAAAAGTACATTTCTATAATATATAGGTCCAAGAAAACTCTTCAGTATTCCTGGTGACTTTACAATTCGATATATGTATTTAACAATATTTCTTTATTGATATGAAACATAAATACAATATTTGGTAATGCCTTAAGCACTTTCGTTTAAAGTAATGCACATTAGTTGTAAACAAGAAGGCTTTTTGGGACCTAGTTTGAGCATTTGAGCACTACACTGAATTTTACTGTCCGGCAGTCAGGTTAGCATGAAAAAACGGATGATTGGCTTGTGCACTTGTCCGTCTTTCTCCGGATCGGTGCGCTCGATCGGTGCACGATCATGGTTAGCATGAACTCGATCACTAAAGCTAAACCGTTGAAATCATTTTTATTTGCAATAACCGGACTGCCAAACAGTAAAATTCCGTGTAGTGCACAAGCACCCTTGGGGCGTTTGTCCACTACACGGCATTTTACCGTCCGGCACGTCAGTTAGCGTTTTTAAACGACGATTGGCTTGGATTGGCTTGTGCTTTACTCCATCTTTCTTCGGATCGGAGCTCTTGATAGGTGCGTGAACACGTTGCGCGTAAATTCGATCACGCTACACTGTCGTAGTCGCTTTCACTTTTCAAAACCTGACTGCCGGAGGGTAAAATTCTGGGTAGTGGACAAGTGCCCTTTGTGTGTGTAATTTTAAGTACAATAATAATTTTATATATTCCTGTAATATTGTAATTTTCTTTGATTTGATCCAGAAGGTTATAGGTTTAAGAGAACTAAGAGTTCTAACAACTCGAGTATGTAATTGGTTCACCTTCCGGTTCAGTCAAAGTATGGATATAATAAACCTTTTTACCAGCTAAATGATTTTTTCATTTTTCAATTTCATTGAATAATGTCAAAATCAATATAGCCTAAATATGTCATCAACATAAAACTCTGTAAAATGCGTATATTGCCATTTTCCTGAAAAGGCGGGAAAATGACGAAACGCATTTTACAGAGTTTCATGTCGATGGCATTTTTAGG
Organism: Brachycentrus maculatus; assembly: GCF_059751285.1. Lineage (NCBI taxonomy): Eukaryota > Metazoa > Arthropoda > Insecta > Trichoptera > Brachycentridae > Brachycentrus > Brachycentrus maculatus. The sequence goes on from NW_028281108.1 coordinate 177,213, forward strand.
TTATTTTGATTTTGACATTTGAGCTTCTTCTTCCTTTTTGTCTCTATAAGGCTGTCGAGTGCATCGATCAGCTGATTTTTCTGCGTAGGTTATTTTTTAGTGTGAATAGTGAGAATATTTAATTTTCTTGATTTTTTTCAACACGTATAATCATTTACCATACTAATTTGACAAAGATATCAATCTTTACTAGTATATAATCTTTGCATTCAACCTTTGCTGCATTCTAGTATATAATCTCCGGGTGAACGCTTGTGTGTGACTTGGCCATTCAATATTCCCTTGTCAGGGTGAGTTTTTACTGTATTTATTTGTAAGATTTGTAACCGATCTAACTTACTAGATGCGTGTAAGGATTGAACGTTTTTATTTGTCCAACTTTTGACGGTTCATTAATCCTTATTCCGCACGACCGTCCTGTTTGCGGCGCGTATGGTGATGGTGATGGTGATCACAATAAATATGAGCCCGAATCGGCCTCTAATATTTAGTCTAAGTTTGATTTATTGTTAACCTTCCGGAACACGCGCTACAAGTTGTAACAATACACCGTGAGACTGTGAGGCATTCATTGCATATATTTGGCACACTTGACGCGCGGATCTCTTCCTCCACTGGATAGTAGCAGTATTTCTAGAAAATCACCATTCAATTAATGCCGGCAATGTTGAACAATGAATAGAAAACTGTGAGCATTCATCATTGTTAGCTAATTGACCCGTTTCGTTTTTTTGTTACTTATGAATGTTGAATCTGATGATGGAATGGCTGTTTTTTATTATAATTTATTGGTTATATTTCTACAGATGTCCGGACAAGGTTTACTGGAGGCAGCGGAAGGGGGAGATGTGGCGAAGGTCAACACTCTCCTTAAACAACATAATATAAACGTAAACTGGACAGCTAGTCGGGGTAAGATATTCCAAGATTATTGAACTAGTGAACCGAGGAATGTAGCAATAATAGGTGATGTTAGTAAAGCGATATGATATACAAGTGGGAGAATATTACTGTATATATTCTACCTTTGCCGGCCAATGTCAAGTGGAAAGCCCCGTGAGTAGCCAGACTTCCATATGGAAGTCTGGGAACAAATAGATGGTCCGCTCTGTTAAGGCACCTATCCCTGCAAGCTAGTTTGGTTCCTCCACATTCCCGGATGATATATATTTGCCGTTCCTAACTTGCGTGCCTCGGACAGTGGTATTGGGAGGACAGTTACTCGCCGCTAATAGCTTCTTCAATATTCTGTCTCCGTTGCGCAGTGGTGAGCGCGTTTGGTTGCCGCGCTCCGGGTCCCCGGTCCGATGGCTAGAATACTGAATACCGTCGGCCTCGCTTCGTGTGAGGCTCAAATTGTAACAAAATTGGGTAACATATAATAATTTTATGTAATAATAAATGTTTTCTTTAAATGTTTAAAATTCCTACAAATATTCCACCGTATATGTCATTGACTTAGAACAATAAACACTAATTAAACATTGTATTCCAGCAAGGTTTCTATTCCAAATTTACAAATCTTCTTGCTGACGAGGTAGAGAACTCATACAGAATAGAAAATCTCCTTATTAGATTATAATTCAAATGTCATTTTTTAAAACGTTATAGAAAAGAACAATAAAAAACTAATGGATAATTATATTTCATAAAATGATGTGAAAATAAGTATTTAGTTATGCCCTTCAAGTGATTTCTCACAAAAACGGCACAATATAAGTTATACAATTAATAAATAATTAAATGCAAGAAAGTAATTAAATGCTTGAAAGGTTACTGGGATAGGTAGTGGGGTCCTGCTACATGGCCTCGCGCTGGCCGTACACCCTGTATATACAGTACATCCTCCGTTACAGGGTGGACTGCACTACACCATGCAGCATACAGGGGCCACCTCCCGGTAGTACGGGCACTCCTGCAGGCAGAGGCTGCAGTAGATCTGCAAGATGTAGTAGGTAAGTGTAACTAGTAGTAGCAGTAGTAATATGCCCAACACACGCAATGTACATACAGGACACCATGGTATATAGGTTACATGAATCATCACTAACTAGCAGAAACGGAAATATACATTTATTTGCAAACGGCGCATAAAGACCTTTTATATATTAAATGTTAAAACAAGCACTGATTATTTGAACTACTTAGTTGCATTTCATAGTTGAAAAACACATAAAAAAAGTGATTTTGTGACATTGTTACGGTCTGACTTTTGTACAAAAAATGAAAATTAAAGACCTTTTAAATATTAAATGCTAAAAAAAGCACTGATTATTTGAATCTACTGAAGACTCGAATTTTTCATGTTCAATGAATTTATTTTTTATTTTTTACCTTATTACAAAAAATTAACTAAAAAAAAACAAAAAACATTAATATTTCAAAATCGATCCGGAGACATAAGATGATTCCGATGTGTATAAAATATTTTCAAAAAAAGTGTCAAATTATGTTTTTACCATATATATATATATATATATATATATATATATGGTAAAAACATAATTTGACACTTTTTTTGCATCGCACGGCCAACTCCAAGGTAGACGAGTCGCGTTCAGACCACCATAGAGATGGATTCACAGCTGGGAATCTACTTCGCTGGAGGCTAATCCCTCTTAAAAACAGGCCACGAGGCCTACACCATGAAGGGGTATAAATGCACATACGTAAAGTGATCACTTAAGTCAGCCAAATGCCAGGTCGTAAGCCCTGGGATGCTCGGATATACGCCTTATTTCGTATAAAACGACAGATGCCATGTCATAAGATAAGACATTTATCGTGTTTATTGGTATCATCCATACGGTGAATAATCCAGTAACTGTCACAGTTTCTAAATTAAATAGGAATTTAAAAAACGTTTAAAATGAAATTAACTAAGCATTTTCTAATATTAACAGTCTCCCGAATTATTTTATTATTATATATATTCACAAAGTCCAATTATAAGATAAAATGTTTCATTAGAATCCGAAACATACTAACCATCGACAACCTGAAGAGAGTTTACTACGCTATCGCTCACTCACTACTGCAGTATGGCATTATTGCATGGGGAGGCTCGTACAACAACATACTGAACTCTGTGAAAATAGTACAGAAAACCATCATTAAAGTCATCTTGAAAAAAAATATATATTTCCAACAAAATTATTATTTAAAAAATTTCAAGTCCCAAATATAGAATCCATTTATAAAAAAACCGCAGTTTTTCAAATACTAAAGGGTGACAACTATTTAAATCTAACAAAAAATTTATCATCGAGATTCTCAAACGATTTTTCTACTCCAAAATGCAACACCAAGCAATTTCAGCAAAACTTCAAATATTTGGCAATCAAACATTTCAATAAACTTACTTCCTAAAGAAATAAAAAAAATAGATGATATAAAAATCCTTAAGAAAAAAATTAAAGCTCTATACATTTAAATCTTTAAAAAAAAAAAAAAAAAAAAACTATTATATCTTTTATTATATAACATTAAACCACGAGTGTAAGTCCCTCTCCAAGCACAAAAGCGCAGACTCTTTTATGGAGAGGCACAGCGAATCGAAATATAAAAGTTCTCCATATGTATAAATGATTCAAATGTATTATGTTATAAATAAAAATGTAAATATATTAAATGAATAAAAAAAAAAAGATAAAATAATAAAAATGAAAAGGATATTTTCTGGAATTTCTCCTGTATGTGATTATAATCCAGGATTCGGACCTCACATACAAATACGAGAGTTTCTGCTCAGTAAAATAGCTTCTTCGTCATACCAATGGATGTCACTAGTGAAAATTCTAGTGATTATAAAGTGTTTAAAGTGTCTAAAGTGATCACTTAAACCTGCCTACGTCGGTCGAAGGCACCTTGAATACCCAGACTTTCATATTCTTCTTCATCTTTGTTGAGATGTAAAAAAATATTTTAATAAATAACTCCTATAAAAATATTTACATAAGTAAAGTAGGGTACATATAAGCCCTTCCAGTGATTTCGTACGAAAACGGCGCTATATAAATTATCCAAGAAGTAGATAATTAAATGTAAACTATTGGTGACTATAACACACTGGGGAGGTTACTGGGATAGGTATTGGGGTCCTGCTACATGGCCTCGCGCTGGCCGTACACCCTGTATATACAGTACATCCTCCGTTACAGGGTGGACTGCACTACACCTGGCAGCAGGGTGGGGCCACCTCCCGGTAGTACGGGCACTCCTGCAGGAGGGGGCTGCAGTAGATCTGCAAGATGTAGTAGGTAAGTGTAACTAGTAGTAGCAGTAGTAATATGCCCAACACACGCAATGTACATACAGGACACCATGGTATATAGGTTACATGAATCATCACTAACTAGCAGAAACGGAAATATACATTTATTTGCAAACGGCGCATAAAGACCTTTTATATATTAAATGTTAAATCAAGCACTGATTTTTTAATCTACTAAAGACTCAATTTTTTTTAGCCTTACTGCAAAAATTAAACTAAAAAACAAAATATCAACATTTCAAAGTCGATCCGGATACATATGATGATTTCCGATATGTTTAAAAGTTTGTATATACGGTAAAAACAATATTTGGGGCTTTTTTTGCACCGCATAGCCAACCCCAAGGTAGACGACTCGCGGTCAGACCACCATAGAGATGAATTAACAGCTGGAAATCGACTTTGCAGGAGGCTAATCCCTCTATAAAGAGGGGGGTATGAATGCACATACATAAAGTGATCACTTGAGTCAGCCAAATGCCAGGTCGTAAGCCCTGGGATGCTCAGATATACATCTTATTTGGAATAATTGATATCATGCATATGGTGAATAATCCAGTAACTGTCAGTTTCTAAATTATTTTAAAAATGTTGATAATGAAATAAATTAAACATTTTCTAGCATTAACTGTCTCCCATTCACCAATTCCAATTATGTATTAGCTAAAATAATAAAAAGGATATTTTCTGGGGTTTCTCCAGGACTCGGACCTCACATACTAATATAAGAGTTTCTGCTCAGTAAAAAAGGTTCTTCGTCTTACCAATAGATGTCACTAGTGAAAATTCTAGTCATTCTCGTACAATGTTTCAAAATTGGATCACTTATACACTCGCTCTGTTTTAAGCGATCACTTTACACTCGCGTGTAAAGTGATCGCTTAAAACAAGCCTACGACGGTCGAAGGCCCCGTAAATGCCCAGACTTTCGTGTTCTTCTTCATCTATGTTGAGATGTAAACAATCATATGATAAATAACTCCTATAATTGGGGAGATAATCTAGATTTGTGAACAAGTATTTGGACACACTCAAAATATTGTTCACATATAATTTTTTCTAAATGTAAAAAAAGTAATGTACAATTATGTTTTATAAAATGATTTGAAAAATAAGTTCAACTTCCCCTAGCCCTTCGAGTGATTTCTCTTGAAAACGGCGCTAGATGAATTGTCCAATAAATACATAATTAAAGGTAAACTATTGGTGACTATAACATACTGGGGAGGTTACTGGGATAGGTATTGAGGTCCTGCTACATGGCCTCGCGCTGGCCGTACACCCTGTATATACAGTACATCCTCCGTTACAGGGAGAACTGCACTACAGCGTGCAGCATATGAGGGCCACCTCCCGGTAGTACGGGCACTCCTGCAGGCGGGGGCTCCAGTAGATCTGCAGGATAAAGGAGGTAAGTGTAACTAGTAGTAGCAGTAGTAATATGCCCAACACACGCAATGTACATACAGGACACCATGGTATATAGGTTACATGAATCATCACCAACTAGCAGAAACGGAAATATACATTTATTTGCAAACGGTGCATAAAGACCTTTATGCGCCAGCAATTACAAATGATTTAAAATATAATAATAATAATAACCATATCCGCTCCCTAGGTGGAGCATATGGAGTCCACAAACTGTCTCCAGGCTTTTCTGTCGGCTGCCAGCTCCCTTGCATCCTCCCAAGTCAGATCCGCGTCGCGAAGTTCTGACGAGAACTGCCGACGAATTGTCAGCAATGGTCTTCCTGGGCGGCGCGAACCTGATGCCTTGTAAAAGAGGCAAGCTTGATTAAGGCTCTCAGGAGGCATGCGGAGTACGTGGCCAAGCCAACTGAATCGCCTTTTTTTGACGACAGTTGTGACCAGGATTTGCTGCGTCCTACGCCTTATCTCTTCATTCCTCACAAAGTCAAACCACCGCACGCCTAAGATTCTCCGCAAACACCTGTTCTCAAAGCTTAGTACACGGCTGCTTTGGGCCCTTGTAAGGTGCCATGTTTCACAGCCGTATAAGAGAACAGGAGCAATGCAGGCATTGTATAGGCGGCATTTGGTTTTCACCGAGTATAAATCCGATCTCCAGACAGCCTTCATACTGTTGAATGCGGACCCAGCGAGTCCTAATCGCACTCCCAGTTCCTTTTGAAGGCTGCCATTTTCAGTCGCGTACACTCCCAAGTACTTGAAACTCTCGACCCTTTCGATGCGCTGGTTACTCAACGTCAAGGGTTGTTGGGCATCTAGGCATGAGCTGTTGCACAACACATGGGTTTTTGCAACATTTATTGTAAGCCCCATGTGCGTAGAGTACCTATTTACCCTGTCGACGATCAATTGAAGACCCTCGACGGAGTCATCAATTAAAACAGCATCATCTGCGTACTCTAGGTCGCAGAGTTTCCGGGAGGGGGAGATGGATATACCTTGATCTCCCCCTCTTGATCCCCACCTTGTCGCGGTGAGGGGGCTTGCGTGCCTCAGTGATTCACCAGGCTATGGCGGTAGTCTAACTACCAGAAGGGTCTCCCATGCCAAGCAGGTTGGTGAAGAGAGGCCAGACAAAGCGGGAAACAAGGTTGAGCCGACCTGTTGAGGGGCCCTCGGACCTCAGGCCTCGGGAGCGCTGGGCCAATCACTCTGCCTCCCTAAACCCTTTGATTACGATAAGTCCACGAAATGCCTCGGACACCGGCTTCTCTGGCACCCCCCGACCCGGCTGTGGTATTAGGACTGCGCTCACTAAACGGCTCCTATCCAACAATTCATCTTTCCGCATTGGAACGTACAATGTGCGGACAATGCAGGTCCACGGAAAAGATATTCACGCGACTCGTATCATGGATGACTACAAGTTAGATATCCTAGGACTGAGCGAGTCGCGATGGAAAGGATCTGGAAAGAGGTTGTTGGATAGTCACATGTGTCTGCACTCCGGCCAAGAACGATATCACCGTCAAGGGGTGGCAATTCTCCTTTCAGAAAGAGCAGCAAAGTGCTTGCTTAGTTGGGAACCAATTTCTGAAAGGCTTATACGCGTCACCCTCCAAACGGCCGATAGTTCTGTCACTGTCCTACAGTGCTACGCGCCTACCGAAATTGCAGATGCCCAAACAAAAGATGCCTTCTACGACTCTCTCCATGCGGTCATCGCCTCTCTCCCAAGAAGAACCCGCGTGGTAGTATTGGGAGATTTTAACGCGAGAGTCGGAACAGACCCATCACTTGCCCCAACGGTGATGGGAAGGCACGGCTATGGGCAAGCCAATGGCAATGGAGAAAGACTGGTCGAGTTCGCTAGTATTAACGACCTTGTCATTGGCGGTACGCTATTTCCCCATAAGTCCATCCATAAGTACACCTGGACCTCCCCTGATGGACGAACAAGAGCGCAGATAGATCACATCCTCTATGGACGTGCTAACCGGCGAGAGCTCCTCGATGTCAGGTCCTACAGAGGGGCCGACATTCATAGTGATCACGAGTTACTCGTCGGAAGAATCTGTCTGCAGCTCAAACGTCTGCCGAGATGTCCTCGGCGGAAGAGAATCAACTTAGACAAGTTGAAGAGTGCCGAAATAAGATTGAGATTCGAGGAAACGGTCGGACAACGTGTCCAGCAAGACACCGATCCTCAGCCCATTAATGTTGACTCGATTGAGGCACAGTGGGCTAGTCTCAAATCGGCTCTCAACTCTTCCGCCAATGAGGTTATTGGCCCCAGGATAGGAGAAAGACCCCATTGGATGTCAGATGAGACCTGGGGAAAGATGGCTGAGCGCGCTCACTTAAAAGCACTGAGGGACAGTGAAAGTGACCCCTACCAACTGGACACCCTCAGAGATGACTACAGGCGCCAAGATCGTATAGTCAAACGATCATGCAGACTCGATAAGCGCCGTCATCTCGATTCTCTTATTGTAACGGCGGAACATGCTGCCCAAGGAAATGACACGCGGAAATTATTCCAAATAACAAGGAAGATCTGCGGAAAGAATTCGGTGACCCCTGGAGCTGTGAAAAACTCAAATGGAGTTACCGAATCTGACGCGGATCGTGTAAAGGAAATATGGCGTGATCATTTCCACAGGGTCTTGAATCGCCCTCCTCCTCCAATCATCCTCGATATTCCCACGGAGGCTGCGTCAAGCATTCCGCGGGCGGTCGCCATACCTGATGGTCCACCGACACAGGCGGAAATTATAGCTGCCGTGTCGAAATTGAAAAATGGGACTGCCCCTGGTGTTGATGGTATCCACCCGGAATTCTTGAAATGCAGCGTTACTGGCATTATTGGCCCTTTACACCAATTAATGTCCAGTGTGTGGGAAGAAGAGCGATGCCCTAGAGACTGGGTAAATGGGGAGATTACCGTGTTACATAAGAAGGGTGATCCACTCAACTGTGACAACTACCGCGGCATTACGCTACTCAGCGTACCTGGGAAGGTGCTTGCCCACGTAATCTTGCAGAGAATCCGAGCCCCCATTATGCAGGTGCTCAGAGAAAACCAGGCAGGGTTTCTGCCTGGCAGGTCCTGTGCGGATCAAATCCATAATATTCGCCACATTCTACAGCAGAGCCAGGAATTTAACAGTTCTCTGGCGATGTGTTTTGTAGACTATGAGAAAGCGTTTGATAGTCCGCACAGGCCCACACTCTGGAAAGTACTGGAAGCTTATGGGGTGCCTGCGAAATTAGTGGAGCTAATTAAGTCCCTTCACCTCAATAGTGAATGTCGAATGAGAGTTGACGATGTTGTCACGGATTGGTTTGGGGTCTCTACCGGAGTCAGACAAGGCTGTGTCCTTGCACCGTTTCTCTTCATCATCCTCATGGATTTCATTCTTCGAAAGTCATTACCATCTGACCGATTTAAAATATAGATTTTTAAAAATATATTTTTAATATTAAAAGCATTGTTAACTTTGTGGTATGGTAATATAACACTCTCCTTATCATTCATCATTCGCTTTGTGTAATACCACTTAAATGCTCTGCTTCTTCAGTTGACCTGATGATGAATGGTTATTCCGAAACCGGTAGTCGCGGAGGAGAGTTTTATAGTTTATTCATGCATAATGTTTTGTTAACATTTGTTTATGGATATACTATTTAAAACCTTAGCAATTCTAACATAGACACTAAATACATGATAGATCAGACTCACTGTGCCGTCGCTCTGGGCGCTCAATTACAGGGCTTGTGAGCTGTCATGGGCTGGTTGAGTGATCGCCGTGCACACGTGCAACATTCGCCAATTCTACCCACGATTAACCTATTGACTACGGGTTGCACGCATTGGTGCGTTTCAGTAGGTACCTTCAACTTCACACACAAAAAACACGCTTCGCTGTGTAGCGGATAGGTGTGAATATAGGGAAAACATTCACGGATGGGAACATTGGTACACGAGTATAATAAATCCAACATAAAAATCCAGTTTCCGGTAAGCGCTGGTTCAAAATGCCCGAATAATGCACATTGTTCATATTACCCCCATTATGTTATGTATGTACTTACACGATTCAATGTCTGCCAGTGAACAAGTCATTTCTGTCTTTCTACCTTCATTCCGCACCAAGATGCCGAGGGTGTCCAGGCTTAATGTACAAGCTCCGCTCTTGTGAAACTATTTTATAATTTTCAATGTTTTTAGGTGAAACACCACTCGACTGCGCTAAAAGACGTGGTCACGAGGAAGTAGTAGCTTGTCTGGAGTTGGAAATAGGCAGTAAGTATAAGCCAGTAAATGTATTCACAACCAGTGGAATGTAAACATTTCCTACCAACTATACACTTTCACATAAGTATACCCACAACAAGTACCTACTTGAATCCAGACTAATATATTTACTAGTAGATGTGTGCACGCTACAAAATAAAACATAAGAAGTAAATACCGTTCCCGAAAATGAGGCGACGTTTTACAGGAAATAAGTAGAGGACTCTTCCTAATACCTGCTGGACTGAACGTGTTATGGATATAGCTAATGTTGTATCGTGCAAAGAATGTGTCATTTAAAGTGTGAATATAAAACATGTTGGTGTTTGCACTCCCTCGGTGAGTAGCTAGGTTTGTGTCTACCGCCTCTCTATACACCACCAGCATAGCACTATTCACCCGCTAACACTGCGCAATATACTAATCACACGCGTTCTCGGTCTGCCCTCACTCTAGTCCTTCTAACGATACTAGCATGCAGGTCTAAATGACCAATCACAGAGCATGTTATACTAACAATGTGAATATTGCCTTTCCAGACATGCAGTGTGAAGTCTGTTAATAGGAGACCGTAAAGTAGAGACCTAGTCCGACTGGCTTTATCATTATTTTATTTGTAATTTTTCCTTTACATCATCACACTATTTTATAAATATTTAGGCACATCCTGTGCGTGGGTATAAAATATAATGCAATGTACTTTATGGTTTGAAGCTAATTGTAATCACATTAAACTGGAAAAATAGGTGATTTAATAAAATGAGGAGTAAAAAATATGACGTATTAAGTATTTTCCATATGTTTCTTGTCCTTCCTCTCTCCCTTCCCTACAGACTGCTCCCGACCTGCGGACAGGAGGCTCGGCTGGCGATCCCACTATACCGACTTACTATTTGTTCCTCAGAACGGACGGTGTTGCAACACACTGCACCATTGGAGCCGAAAGTTAAGGAGCTGGAGGACGCTCTGACTGCCCTTACTCTGTCCCTGGAAAGGGTGCAAGCTGAACACGCCGAAACCCTGCAGCAACACCGCCAAGACACGGGTACTGCCTCAGAATCTTCATAAATAAGTTTATATGTACGAAGACAGCTTTCCAACCTGCAGACAAGATATAACAAGTGACTTACTATTTGTTCCTCAGAACGGGAGATGTTGCAACACATTGCACCATTGGAGCAGAAAGTTAAGGAGCTGGAGGAGGCCCTGACTGCCCGAGCTGGCTCAGCTCTCTCCCTGGAAACCCTGCAGCAACACCGCCAAGACACGGGTACTGATTCAGAATCTTCATAAATAAGTTTGACGTTGCCCACCTTTTATCAAGCTGATATACCTTGGAATATTAGAAGGGGGTGTTTGTGAAATTAGTATAATTGTGAAAACAATCAAAGAGTATGTAGAAATGAACTTAAAACCAATCTTAATCTAACTTAAATTAAACTGATATATAAAACGTTTTGGCAATACGGCTGTTGGAGCAGAGGGTGGCAGGTTACGCGATGGGCTGCTTGGACACAGGAATCCGTCCTCCTTGGCTACCTCCATACGCCGCGCTCTCCGCGTGGGACTCTCCTAACGAGTGACTCCCGGTTCTACCTCCGTATACCGCTTCCATTCCCCTCCTTACACAAGTCTCGTAACCTGGCGTAGGTATGCTGTTCTTCACTCCGCTTCGCTTTCCCGTTCAGACTTGACCGCTCCCGATGCCTCCCGTCTCCAACATCCACTCGCTGACTTCTCGGATGTTGCGGTCTTCCTGTATCTTCTACAGCGGAGTTGTGGACTCCCAACATGACTCGCGTCGCGAGGCCCCACGTGATTTCATCTACTCTTCATGTTGAACTAATCTCCCATCTCCCGATCTCCAATCATCCTCCCGTGTCCGAGTATGGAGTTTTATCCTCTTGCAGAGTCGCCCTCAACTCCACTTCCTATTGGCTGGCGAGGATATGTTACTACCCCCAGAATAAAGCTCAGCCTCCTCGTCCAGCCCTCAGTTGATTGCCACGCCATTTACAAAACTTTAATGCTTAATAATAATAAAAATAAAGTAAGAAACAATATTGCCAGACACGTCGACAAGGAATAAATTAAACGGCTTTAAAAGACCGATAGTGCTTTTGCAAAAAAACTATCTTTCCAGGTTGCAGTAATATTACTTTAACAGAAAATGTCTTTTGGCGGTGCTTTAACTCGGAACTTCTTTACAAGGCAATTCCGAATTTCTTAAGATACACGATCCAGGGATTTATCTCGGCGATATTATACATTATGACGGTTCGGACCATTTAGCAAAATAAAGTATTCGAGGGTGTAATTGAAGAAAGGTTCAAACCTTTCCGCGATCCTATGCAATCGTCGCTGGCTTTGAAAATAAGTAATTTTTACTTTTATAAAATTACAGACCTTTAAAATGTTGTTGTTGGATTGTTTTGCCAGCTTTGTCGGTGCTTTGACAAAATAAAAGTGGATGTATAAAACATACCTCGTCAAGTTTACACACACCAAGACAGCTGTCCAACCCGCAGACGAGAGATGACAAGTGACTTACTGTTTGATCCTCAGAACGCAAGACGGCCGAGTTGGAGCAGAAAGTTAAGGAGCTGGAGGACGCCCTGACTGCCCGAGCCGCTCCTAGCAGCTCCGCTCTGTCCCTGGAAAGGGTGCAAGCTGAACACGCCGAAACTCTGCAGCAACACCGCCAAGACACGGGTACTGATTCAGAATCTTCATAAATAAGTTTATATATACGAAGACAGCTTTCCAACCGCAGACAAGATATGGCAAGTGACTTATTATTTGTTCCTCAGAACGGGAGATGTTGCAACACATTGCACCATTGGAGCAGAAAGTTAAGGAGCTGGAAGAGGCCCTGACTGCCCGAGCTGGCTCAGCCCTCTCCCTGGAAACCCTGCAGCAACACTGCCAAGACACGGGTACTGATTCAGAATCTTCATAAATAAGTTTATATATACGAAGACAGCTTTCCAACCGCAGACAAGATATGGCAAGTGACTTATTATTTGTTCCTCAGAACGGGAGATGTTGCAACACATTGCACCATTGGAGCAGAAAGTTAAGGAGCTGGAGGAGGCCCTGACTGCCCGAGCTGGCTCAGCCCTCTCCCTGGAAACCCTGCAGCAACACCGCCAGGACACGGGTACTGAGTCTTGTTGTTAAGTGCGAGATACTAAATGGACACTTTTACAAACACGATGGACAAATATTATACTCTACATCGGATTTGCAAACAAGGAACATTAGGATCATTTGATATTGATAAATACATTTATAGAAAAGAGAGTGAATGATGCGCTGAATTCAGTTTTAGCAAATTAAACCTAGGATCTACATAAAGAAGAAGAAGAAGAAGAATATTGTTTTTCAACCTGCAGACAAGATATTACAAGTGATCCTACTTTACTGACTTACTGACTTACTATTTGTTCCTCAGAACGGGAGATATTGCAACACACTGCACCATTGGAGCAGAAAGTTAAAGAGCTGGAGGACGCCCTGACTGCCCTAACCGCTCCCAGCAGCTCCGCTCTGTCCCTGGAAACCCTGCAACAATACCGCCAAGACACAGGTACTGATTCAGAATATTCACAAACAAGTTTCAATATTGTTTTCCAACCTGCAGACAAGAGATGACAAGTGATACCGACTTACTACACATTTGTTCCTCAGAATGCAAGACGGCTGAGTTGGAGCAGAAAGTCAAAAAGCTGGAGGACGCCCCGACTGCCCTAACCGCTCCCAGCAGCTCCGCTCTGTCCCTGGAAAGGGTGCAAGCTAAACACGCCGAAACCCTGCAGCAACTCCGCCAAGACACGGGTACTTTGATATTCAGAATATTCTTAAATAAGAGATGACAAGTGATCCCACTTTACCGACTTACTATTTGATCCTCAGAACGCAACATGGCCGAGTTGGAGCAGAAAGTTAAGGAGCTGGAGGACGCCCTGACTGCCCGAGCCGCTCCTAGCAGCTCCGCTCTGTCCCTGGAAAGGGTGCAAGCTGAACACGTCGAAACCCTGCAGCAACTCCGCCAAGACACGGGTACTTTGATATTCAGAATATTCTTAAATAAGAGATGACAAGTGATCCCACTTTACCGACTTACTATTTGATCCTCAGAACGCAACATGGCCGAGTTGGAGCAGAAAGTTAAGGAGCTGGAGGACGCCCTGACTGCCCGAGCCGCTCCTAGCAGCTCCGCTCTGTCCCTGGAAAGGGTGCAAGCTAAACACGCCGAAACCCTGCAGCAACTCCGCCAAGACACGGGTACTTTGATATTCAGAATATTCATAAATAAGAGATGACAAGTGATCCCACTTTACTGACTTACTATTTGATCCTCAGAACGCAACATGGCCGAGTTGGAGCAGAAAGTTAAGGAGCTGGAGGACGCCCTGACTGCCCGAGCCGCTCCTAGCAGCTCCGCTCTGTCCCTGGAAAGGGTGCAAGCTGAACACGCCGAAACCCTGCAGCAACACCGCCAAGACACGGGTACTGATTCAGGATCTTCATAAATAAGTTTATATATACGAAGACAGCTTTCCAACCGCAGACAAGATATGGCAAGTGACTTATTATTTGTTCCTCAGAACGGGAGATGTTGCAACACATTGCACCATTGGAGCAGAAAGTTAAGGAGCTGGAGGAGGCCCTGACTGCCCGAGCTGGCTCAGCCCTCTCCCTGGAAACCCTGCAGCAACACCGCCAGGACACGGGTACTGAGTCTTGTTGTTAAGTGCGAGATACTAAATGGACATTTTTACAAACACGATGGACAAATATTACACTCTACATCGGATTTGCAAACAAGGAACATTAGGATTATTTGATATTGATTAATACATTTATAGAAAAGAGAGTGAATGGTGCGCTGAATTCAGTTTTAGCAAATAAAACCCCATCAGGGAAAGCTAAGCAGCACTGTCCCGGTAATGTATGGAAGTGGATCATAGAAGGATGAGAGTAGACTGAATGCAGTCAGAATGAATCTCTCGGTAGATGTTCCGATGGTGATACGAGGAATGGGGGCAAGGCTGAGATAAGCATTATCCAGCTAACTAAGGAAGGTGGGTGGAGATGGTTTGGGCATGTGACGTTCACCATTCTACCCACGATTGAGAACCCTGTTACTCGGATTCAGAGAGTTGTATATACGAGGGGAGGTCAAAAAGTTCGCGGAATGACAGGGAAGGATAACGAAATGAAACATTTAGTCATTCCAAGGTGTTGATGTAGGATGTTTAAAATGGTTGTTTCTGACACTCCAACTAATGCCGCAAGCTTTTCGATTACGATTACAACTTTTTCGATTATTTCTGGCGTGGTAGCCTCAATCGGCCGTCCAGGTCGGGGGTCGTCTTCAATGGAGTCTCTCCCTCGTTTGAAAAGGGCGTGCCATTTATAAATCATGGTTTCCCAGGAGCGGAGTCCCCATAAACAGCCAACATCTCTCGAAAAATGGTTTGAGGTGTCTTTCCTTGTTTGGTGAGAATCTTAATGACGGCGCGATATTCAATTTTCTCCATAGTGGCTAGTTTCTTCCCGATTGACTTGTTTACTCGTTGATAACTCAAAAGCTAATGACCGGATTAGGCTGAAACTTGGTATATATACTAACAATGAGTCACTCAATTAGCGCCTACCTGGATGAGTAACTCACCCTCGCCAACCCCGCCATTCCGCGAACTTTTTGACCCCCCCTCGTGAGGATGGTTTGGGCTCTAGTGGGGTTGAATATGTATTCTCTGTAGCAGGTATTTCTCCGCTGATGGTGGCTGCCGAGGAGGGAAACTCGGAGGCAGTCGACGTACTACTGGCAGCGGGAGCTGCGGTCGGCCGATCGGATAGCAAAGGTAACCCATCCTCTCCTTGGCCGATTACAGATCTAACTACTCGCACGTCTGACTGCACTGATGTATGTCCTCGGTCGCAGGTCGGACAGCCCTGGTGTATGCGCTGCGAGGGGGTCACCTGGACGTGGTGAAGGCCCTGTTAGCGGCAGGAGCGGATGCCAATCTGTGACCTCAATTAGCAAAGTAACTTTACTTTCGTGAATGTCTACTCGTAATCGGGTTAGTACTTGAATACGCATATGACACGAAATATATTTACATTCAGCGCAAACGTTTGTCTGTTTTCAGGAAATCCACTTGCCGGACTCGCGTTCTTCTCGTGTCAAACTGATCCACCCGATCCACGCCTCGCCTCGGTTGGCGACATATACCATAGTGTACATGCTTTTATATTGTAAATAATAAATAAATACATATATGTAAACAGGGAACTCTACTTATTCTCAATGAAAGCATCAAGCACCCATCTGCCATCTGCAACACGAGTACCCACTCCTCTAAACACGCTGGCCACATAGGCGCTCGCGTACCTGCTGTGGGGGGTTACTACCTGCTATGCACCTACCGTAGCTGTATATTCTATATTTCATCATAATAAAACCCTTATCCGCACCCCAATGGTGCATAGGGCACTGCGTCATATAAACGCAGTGTTATCTCGATGTTTACACATGAAGGAAAGGTGATCAGCCCTCCGCTTCAGGTACCAGTCCAGGGTAATATTGATAAATATTATATATATATATATATATATATATATATATATATTTATATTTTTTTTTAATATTTATTTATTGAACGGCTGAAGCCTTTAAAGTAATACATATAATACATATCGCTCACTCCTTTCAAGAACGTCATAAATCAAAAAACTTGATTTTTCAGGAGAACGTTTTTAAAATTTAAAAATAGAATTCATTGTATTAAAAATAAATATCAAGCCACTTATTAAACTTTTTACTGTGAGACAGATCTTTTTAGGTAAAACGTGAATATTTTTTCTGCATTTGAAAAATATTTAGTATATTTAAAAAAATAATTAAACAATACATTTTTCTCAAAATGCAAAAACAACACTTTCTGCCCTGTAGAGGGTAAATATTAAGTTAAAAATATGCCTCTTTTGCTTGGATATAGTAAATTTTCTGGGCATTCCGAAAACATGCACAACTGAAAATTGACGATTTTTGAATTATGACGTTCTTGAAAGGAGTGGGCGATATATACAGTATCTAATACAAAAAAAAATTAAAAATACACTAATGAATACACTAATAGAGAAACAAAAAATCTTGTAACAAATAGTCTTATAACATAAAATCATAATTAAAAAAATAAAATAACAAGTAGTAAGCACTAGTAAATAAACGTCTCCTACAAACACTATCGGCGAGCAGTAAGAGAGAGTGAAACACAACGTTTACATTTATCCATTATAACATGGAGAAGAAATGCTGAGAAAGTACAGATTTCAAGGAGGATAACAATATATTGAATAAATCTATACTTTCAAAAGCATTGGCTAACATGTGAAGCCGCGGAATCGGAGAGAACATGGCATAGTTTGCATTATGTACAAATACTGCGAATACAGATTTTTGCCTAGTACCTCTTTGGCGCACGCTAAGCTTTATTTGGTTTAGGAGATCAGGGCTGTCCAAAAAATTGTTAATAATTTTATATAACAGAACCAGATCAGTGATTTCCCTTCTATCACTTAGATTTATCAATTTAAGCCGCTTCATTATGCAATTATAATCTAACTCAACAATGGGTATATTTAGTTTAAAATTAATATATCTAAGGAACTTGTGTTGCACTCTCTCTATGCTGTCAGCGTGTATAGCATAATGAGGAGACCAGACTATGGAGCCGTATTCCAACTGACTTCTGATTAGGGCAACATACAAGGACTTCAAAGCATCAATAGATTTAAAATCCCTTGTTGCCCTAATCACAAAACTGAGAGTTTTAGATGCTTTGTTTACCATTTCACTGATATGCGCTGCAAATGACAATTTATCATCAAAGATGACTCCCAAATCTTTTATCCTCTGGACACTTGATAGGGCAGTCCCGCTGATACTATATTGAAAAATGAATGGTTTTTTTATTCTAAAGAATCGCATGATATGGCACTTTTCAAGATTTAGATAAAGTGCATTCCTAGAGCACCACAATTGAAGTTTATCAAGATTTTTTTGAAGAATAAAGTTATCATCAGGAGTTTTGATAAGTCTGTAAATCTTGAGATCATCAGCGAATAAAAGTGTTTGGACATCGTGAAATATACTAGAAATATCATTTACAAATAAAAGAAATAAAATAGGGCCAAGGTGAGATCCTTGTGGGACACCACTCTTAGCAACAAAAGGTGAAGATTCAATGCCTTTAATCTTCACGCACAAGACTCTGTCACATAAATAGCTATCGATCCAGTTTATAAAACTACCTGTTATTCCCATCGCTTTTAGCTTCTCGAGAAGGATATGATGAGAGACTCGGTCGAAGGCTTTGCTAAAATCAGTGTAGATAGAGTCAATTTGATGCCCCCCAGCTATACCTTCAATTACATATATAGTTTTGGTATATTAATAGGTTAGAAACTGTAGATCTACCCTGAGTAAATCCATGTTGTGTAGTTGATATTACTTTAGATACTTCAGGTTGAATGGCATCTAGCACAAGAGACTCGAAAAGTTTAGGTAATGCAGAAAGAATGGAAATTGGACGATAATTTAACTCATTGCCTCTATCTCCCTTTTTAAAGATAGGTGTAAGATAAGATTTTTTCCAATATTTAGGAAAACAACCTGTTGACAAAGAATTATTAAACAATTTACATAAGGGAACAATTAGTGATTCCATACATTTAACTAAGAAAATATTAGGAATATTGTCAGGACCAGGGGACTTCTTACAATCAAGTTTTAAAATTTTCCTTTTGATACTGTCAGGGTGTATACAGCATGTATGTAAATTAAAATAATCCAGAATATCAGTAGATCGTGTATAAGTGTGTCCTGTAGAGTCGTACACACTACCAAAGAATTCTGAAAATAGATTAACTATTATTTCCAGATTGTCACTGGATCTACCGTTCAAGTACATAGTGTTGGGACAACCACAGTCATCATTACGTACTGAATTAGTGAATTTCCAGAGTGCTTTTACATTGTCTTTGACTGAGTTTTCAACGGTATGTATATAATTCGAGTAGCATACTAATGACAGAGACTTGCATTGTGCCCTTAATTTTGAGAATATACTATAATGATTTACGCTATTCGTTCTTTTAAAAATTAAATGAGCAATCTTTTTTTCAGTTATAATGTTAATTGATTCTTTGGTGAACCATTTGGGATAAATATTTGTTTTATAGTTTACAAATGGTACATTTTGTTCAACTACTTTATAAATTATGGAGTAAAATTGTTCAATATGTGTGTTAATGTCATCATTACTATCGAGAAATGACCAATCTGTTGAGAATAAACTATCAGACATCCTCTGGTAGTCGGCTTTTAAGAAATTCATTGAGCGTATTGGTGAAGAAATTGGTCTCACCACAAAGGTATTCACTAATATATCGATGGGTGGATGATATGAGTCCATTGGGAGTAGCAAGTCATGCGACGGATTCACTTTAGTTTGTAGATCACTAGAAAATACAAGATCCAATAAGCGGTTATTAGAACAACATACATGATTAAGCTGATTCATACCCGTTAATAAAGACATATCTAAAATAGAGCGACACTTATCACTAATACTATCCCGGTCATTTTCAATATCATTTGTCCAATTAATATTCTCGGGAAGGTTGTAGTCTCCAATTAGCACGAGTTTAGCTTTAGGATACCGTGCACGGATCAGTTCAACGTCCTCAATATGGTCTTTATATTTCTGGTGATCGGAATCAGGTGGGATGTATACACACCCTACAATTATTTTGATGGCTAGGTTCTTGATTTCTATGAATAGGTGTTCCACACTTTTGTTTTTAGAAGTAATCTTCGCCGAATTTAGTAATTTTGAGGTACATATCATTACTCCTCCTCCTCGTGATTTGTTGCTTGAATGGTTACTCCTGTCACATCTGAAAATATTGTACGATTCCAGTTGTAGTTCGGATGATTTAATTTTGGGTGACAGCCAAGTCTCTGATAAAAGTAGGACGTCGCGAGAAAGGGTTGGGGCAGTGGTTAGAAATTCTTTTATTTTTGTGTTGATACCTCTGACATTCTGATAATAGCACGATACGATTGGTTTTTTGGGGATTTTTAGTTTTTTGGTGCAAATTTTGATATCCTTGGTATCGAATTTATAAATTTTATTCCGATATTCAACTCACCACCCTTTTTTCTGGTTTCGACTTCCTCCCATAATTTTTTTAAATGTTCTCTTTGCATGTCCGTGAGATCATTTTTTAACCTAATACCACTCGGTAGTCTATTTCTATTCATGAAGAATAATTGCACTTCATCACATGAGTCAAGAGTAATCTTTAATGGCCTGTTATTACTCGGGTTTTTGATCCCAAGCCTCTGGACTTTTATAACCTTTGGCCTGTCCTCAGCACTGAAGTTGTTAACTATATCGGAGACTTTGGCTTCATCTTCAATTATCTCAGCAGCTCTGGCATTGGTAGTTGCTTCAGGAATATTCAGTAATAAAATATTTTTAGACCTTATTTGTCTCTCCTGTAATTCTGCAGCCATAGAAGAAAAGTCTGGTGTGTTCGAAGTGGTATTTGTTGTAGGAGGGTGGTTCGAGAGAATGCTTTTATAAGCAGTAACTTCACCTTCGAGAGATCCCATGTACACCGCTATTTCGGAAATGGTACCAGATAATTCTGTGGTTTCTGCCAAAAGTTTGTTTTGTTGATCTTTGGTAAATTTTTCTGACATAATAAGCTGGTGTAATTTCTTGAAAATATCCTTCGATTTCGTAACCAGTTTGCTAGCAGGAGAGATTTCCATTGCGTAAATAGTTAAATTGCGGTAGTTGATGTAAGTACTTTCAGAAGTAGGTGGGTCACGAGCGGCCGAGGCAGGTACGCAGGTACGCAGGTAGGTAGATGGACGGCGCGAGCCGCGTCGCCCAATCAGGCGCTCGGGATTTGCACTGCTCGCGACAAGTGAACTCACCTCCTTGGATTTGTGTACACAATAATTTAATTTAAATAACTTTTATCGCCTTATCTGTGCGACTGTCCAAACAATTAAGTAAATGAAATGTCACTATAACTAAACAATAACTAAATAATGAAACGTCAAAACGACAAAGTTGCACCAGATCACCGCAAATATTCCCGGAGCGCAAATACACGTCTGTGTGCTACTACGAACCTATACTATAACATATATATATATATATATATATATATATATATATATATATATATATATATGTATATATATATATATATTCTACATTTTAACGGTGTTATAAACCAAACATATTGCCATTGATAGGCCTTTCAAATGAATATCTAAGATTGAAATGAATGCGTAAATATGTTATGGAGGAATAGCTAAAATCTTAGCTGAGTCTTTATTATTTTTATAGAAATATTATGGTTATTAGAAGCAATGTGTACAAGACACACAACACCGGGAAGGGAGGGATAAAGACTGTTTTTCTAAACATGTGTTTTGGGTTGTTTGAGTGTTCAGTGTTTTTGATGTGTTTGATCTTGGGGTTCCGTGTGTGTATTCGCATAGTGTGCTGCTGATTTTGCTGGGACGTTTTCACCAACTCCCCTCTTTTTACATCTTTTCAATGAAACACATCATTTTTAAGTAGTTTCTTTATTAAGTACATAACAATTGTTTGTTGTATTAAAGACCTTATTTCGTAAAGACATTGATAAATATTTTTTGAAAGCAACTTAGTCTAACTTATTTATCGTAACTGCAGACAGTTGGTGGAATTCCATATTGAATTGTCGGGTAATATATCCCAAATTAAACACGTTTATTGGATTGAATTCTACTTTTATTTACATATATCGCTCACTACTTTCAAGAACGTCATAAATCAAAAAACTTGATTTTTCAGGAGAACGTTTTTAAAGTTTAAAAATATAATGTAATGTATTGAAAATAAATATCAAGCCACTTGTTGAGCTTTTCACTGTGCAACAGATCTTCTTAGGTAAAAGCTAAAGGTTTTTTCTCCATTTGAAAAATATTTAGTATATTTGAAAAAACAATTTAACAATACCTTTTCTTCAAAATGCAAAAACAACACTTTCTGCCCTGTAGCGGGTAAATATTAATTTCGTTAATTGATTCCGCAGTCACTTTGTGGTAAAATCTATCCATACTTAATTATTGTTTTACTTAGTAAATACCACTATTTCTTAAAATCTACTGTTAAAACAGTAGGTAAATATTAAGTTAAAAATATGCCGCTTTTGCTGGGATATAGTACATTTTCTGGGCATTCCGAAAACATGTACAACTGAAAATTGTTGATTTTTGATTTATGACGTTTTTGAAAGGAGTGAGCGATATGTATATGATAATATGGGACGCGTTTCCTCTTATTAAGACATTATCAAACACTCAGTGTGTACTGTTTTTGAGTGCTGGACTGTTTTTGCATACTAATTTATTAATAAATAATATAAATTGAACTATAATCTTGGATTTGCTAACATTCATCAATAAATCACTTTCCTTGCACACATTATACACTTTTGTCACCAACGCCTGCAGGTCTTCTCTGCTATCGGCAAGAAGAACAACGTCGTCAGCATACAAAAGGCAACAGACAGTCAAATTATTCATTCTAGCTCCAACATTTAAATCTTTCAGTTCTTTCACGCAATAATCCATGTATAGGTTAAACAGCCACGGTGACATTACACATCCTACTTGAAATACTTGAAAGTGGTCAGGTTAGGAGTCGTAACAATCGGCGGGTATGTATGAGGAGATGGATGAACGTGGAAGAGGCGAAGAATGTTTGCGAGGACAGAGTGGTGTGGCGCTCTTAAAATTTAAACATCAAGGGGAAGTTGATTTTTTTCATTGAATCGAGAGGAGTTAATAAAAGATACATATTATTAAGAGAAATTAAATTACAGAATTTATTCTAAACATAATTTACAAATGAATCCTCGTCCAAACAGTCGCGTTCTGAATTGTATATTTATATATATATTTATATATATATATATATATATATATGTATATATATATATATATATATTTATATATATATATATATATATATATATATATATATATATATATATATATATATATATATATATATATATATATATATATATATATGTAATAAAATAACTAGGTACCTACCTATACATTTTATTAAGTACTTACAAATAGTACCCACATAAAACAGTTCTACCACCAGATGTCGCATGCGTCGCTCAGAATAAAACAAAAGACTTCCGATAATATTATTAACTGTCAGAATCAGATAGATAGATTAGATAGATTAGATAGATAGATAGATATAAAATTATTATAAAG
Source organism: Brachycentrus maculatus (assembly GCF_059751285.1). Lineage (NCBI taxonomy): Eukaryota > Metazoa > Arthropoda > Insecta > Trichoptera > Brachycentridae > Brachycentrus > Brachycentrus maculatus. The sequence continues at coordinate 200,598 of NW_028281108.1, forward strand.
ATAAATTAAGAATAAACTTTAATTACAAAGCAACACATTGTTTATTTTATTATTATACACCCACTTTACATATTATTTACACCCAATTTACAAAAGAAAAATATTACCACGTTATATATATATATATGGTAAATGGACTCATCGAGTCCATTCGCCAGGAACTACGATTGGATGGCTTGACGCTGGCCAACATCTGTACCCGACGGATTCTCCAGTTCTTTGGACACGTTGCGCGTGGCCACGAGGATAGCCTGGAGGGAAAGAGAGGGAGATGAAGATGAAGATTCCCCACACGATGGACCGATCAAATTAAGGCAGCAGCAGGCACCTCGGTGGTTGGAGCGCTACGTGCAGCGCAGGCAAGGGATAACTGGAGAAGAGTCATTGCTTCTGCAAGGCTCACAGCCCTCAGCAATGAGGAATAAGACGGAGAAGAAGAAGAATATATATATATACACTACTACTACTACTACCACCATCGCGCTGTTTCCACACAGGGGTAGGCAGAGAGGATGGAACGCCACACTCTTCTGTCCTGACATACACTCCTTCACATCCACACATCTAGTCATACGTGCCCTCCGATTACGCAGACTTTTGACACCGCCAGATTTTAGGTTCTGATTGATCTGATCGTGCCAAGTCTTTTTCGGAGGTCCTCGTTCTGTTTTCCCTCTCACATTCGCCACATATATTTTCTTAGTCATTCTCTCGTTATCCATTCGCTCCACATGTCCTCCACATTCGCTACATATGTATATATATATATATATATATATATATATATATATATATATATATATATATATATATATATATATATATATATATATATATATATATATATATATATATATATATATATATATATATATATATATATATATGTATATAGTACACCCTTAATTGTAATAACTATTATTATTATTCTATATTTTTTCTATGTATTGTATTTCAGATGTTCCTTAAATATTAATACATTATTTACATAGTTTTACACGTCTATGGTCTTAACCTATAGAATTGTTAGTTTGTTTTGTCGCCTAAATCAGCTTTTTTAGACATCTCAACATAGACGAAGAAGAATATGGAAGTCTGTGTATTTACAGGGCTTCAACAAAACTTCAAATATTTGGAATGATTATTATGAATATTATGAATGAAATGCGCTCCCTCAGACGAATGTGTGTAAAAACATTGTATGACAGAATTAAAAACGACGATATAAGAAAGGAATGTAAGGCTGATAGAGGAATAATTGAAAAGATTAGGAAGAGTTCTTTACGGTGGTATGGACATGTGGAGCGAATGGATAGCGAGAGAATGACTAAGAAAATATATGTGGCGAATGTGAGAGGGAAAACAGAACGTGGACGACCGAAAAAGACTTGGCACGATCAGATCAATCGGAACCTAAAATCTGGCGGTGTCAAAAGTCTGCGTGATCGGAGGGCATGTATGACTAGATGTATGGATGTGAAGGAGGCGAGGAGTGTATGTCAGGACAGAAGAGTGTGGCGTTCCATCCTCTCTGCCTACGTGATGGTAGTAGTAGTAGTAGTAGTAACAACACCTTACTATGTAACTATCTAACTCCACACGAGATTTTTTGAGATTTCTTCAAATTGGAAATGCTGAAGACCGACTGAACTAATACTGTTCAGTACTTTTATAACAACATGCACAACTTACATAATACTTATAGATAATACTTCCATCAATTAAACCATATCCGCTCCCTAGGTGGAGCGTATGGAGTCCACAAACTGTCTCCAGGCTTTTCTGTCGGCTGCCAGCTCCCTCGCATCCTCCCAAGTCAGATCCGCGGCCCGAAGTTCTGACGAGAACTGCCGACGAATTGTAGCAGTGGTCGTCCTGGGCGGCGCGAACCTGATGCCTCGTAAAAGAGGCGAGCTTGATGGCGGCTCTCGGGGGGCATGCGGAGTACATGGCCAAGCTGACTGAATCGCCTTTTCTTGACGACAGTTGTGACCGAGATTTGCTGCGTCCTACGCCTTATCTCTTCATTCCTCACAAAGTCAAACCACCTAAAATTCTCGGCAAACACCTATTCTCAAAGCTTAGTACACGGCTGCTCTGGGCCCTTGTAAGGTGGCATGTTTCACAGCCGTATAAGAGAACAGGAGCGATGCAGGCATTGTATAGGCGGCATTTGGTCTTCACCGAGTATAAACCCGATCTCCAGACAGCCTTCATACTGTTAAATGCGGACCCTGCGAGTCCTGATCGCACTGCCAGTTCCTTTTGAAGGCTGCCATTTTCAGTCGCGTACACTCCCAAGTACTTGAGACCCTCGACCCTTGCGATGCGCTGGTTCCTCAACTAATAACAAAGATAATACTTGAGGCCATAAATTTTGTTGATGTAATAAACCGTGTATTACAAATATATCACTGATTTAAATTACATTCTTCATACATGACCGCGGGCCGCGCGTAAGGGCGTCGGGTCGCGGGTTGGCCACCCGTGTTCTAGAGCATTGTTCCGTCGCGTGTGTGCCGCGGCACACTGGTGTACCGCGCTGATTAGTTGGTGTGCCGCAGAAAAAAAGTCTAGTTTTGTGAAAATATTGATTGCCTGCGCTCAGCTAAGTAGACTCACATTTCCCATTAACCGTTTTCCACTTTGACCATTTTTTCTCATAACCGATCATCTACTCTGATCAAAAAAATGCGATGTTTTGAATATTGAAAGCATTAACTTTGTGGATCATATTAATATATTATTTCGAGAAATAAAAACACTTTGTGTTCTGATCCACTCACATTTTTATAAACCAACTAGTTTCGGCAACAACCTGTTGCCCTCTTCAGGGTTTAATTTATGAGAGTCATAAGTTTTCTCGCTTGTCTTTGAGCCTCTGTATCATACATATCGCTCACTCGTTTCAAGAACGTCATAAATAAAAAATCGTAAATTTTCAGTTGTGCATGTTTTTGGAATGCCCAGAAAATGTACTGTGGCAACCCACACATCTACTATGGCAACTCAAATCGAGTGAAATAACGAACACACCACGGAGCCCGCAACGAGCGGAAACTAGCTCGTCACACTTCGCCGCCGCCCGTCCTCAGATCGACACGTATTTCAACTGTTCTCATATTAGAATCACGCGATTATTCTTAAGTATTTTCTTGATTGTAATTTTATAGAACTGAATAAATTTGTGATAAAAGTAATCCGCTTTCATCTTGCTTCCCTTCTGATAAATTAAAGTGGTATTCAACTAGAAACCACAGTACTATAACCCAGCAAAAGAGGCATATTTTAAACTTAATATTTACCCGCGCATTACATTTTTAAACTTTAAAAACGTTCTCCTGAAAAATGAAGTATTTTGATTTATGACGTTCTTGAAAGGAGTGAGCGACATATGTGACATGTTGTGACAACCCTGACATTTTCAGAAAAATTAAAATATGTTTATCTAAGTAAAGGGAAGCAAATAAATCGCACATTGAATAAATTTGGTAAGTTATTTAAATATCTTTTCAAGGTGTAATGCTTTTAAGTTATAAAAATAAGATTTAAAAATGATTTATTTTGATTAAAAATTCACGGCCTGCTGAGCACAGCTACACTCCATACTACACTACATACCGGCATTTATCTAGCTACGGCTTATGCAGCACTGCTTATCATAACCCTACTCGAACTTCAACTTTTTAAGTTTTATAGCCTTGGTCTACTCGTGAGTGGATTTACTCTTTATGTTAAAAGTTACTATAATTTCATGTAATTCATGAGTGAAAATTCTAGGCAAAAACACTCGCTACCTCGCTACAGGCATGAGTTTATACATTTCATTGCATCTTAGTTAGCAGTGAAGTTACTTGGGTGTAGACAAATATCACTTCTGCCGATGTTTCGATAACAAATTGACATTCCCGGCGAATCAACTAGTATATCCTGAAAATGCTCTTTTCATACCTTCAAATCGCTTACTCCTTTTCGCTTTTAAGTCTCGGCGTCCTAAAAATTTGTATATTACATTTAATAATGGTATGATTGATAATCGAATCGGATTGCGGACTGTCGAGGCAACTGTCAGTGTCAGACGAAAAACCACAGACATAGAAGAAATAAACGTAAAATCTATGTAAACAGTAAAACGAGCATAGACTATTCAAGGTACCTACACATCCCCAGAATACCTATTTATTCACAAACCCTTTGGTTACCAATCATTCAGTGGATTTTTATACCTATTTCTAATAATGAGCCGCTTAGGCTCACAAAAATAGTATGAAATTGATATATTTGTGTAAATAATAAAATAACAAATATTTCTCTTTCAAAAAAAGTATTGTGCGGGTAGTCCGTGTTGGTGTGCACGCGTGCCATTGTATGCAAGTACTAGAGCTGCTATCGACCGATGGCTATGCATTAGGCACAAATCAAACCCTTTCATCGCGGATCGGATGTCTGGGAACAATTAAAAGGTCGTCTTCTGCAATTCTTTGTACGAAATGATGATTTTAACGCCAACAGAAAGCGCTCACTTCTATTGAATCTTTCAAGTTCAGCTTTTTCGTTAGTATAAGGTTTACACATAAATCATAACGGAAGTAAGTTTTGGAAATATATTCACATCGCGTGAGAGCGAAATTTTATATAGCGCTTTGATTGGCGTTTATGATGAGCCAGGATGAAAATTTTATCTGTAAGATTAAAATCGAAAAGTACAAACTGCCAATTTGGATCTAGATTATATGCAAGTCTAATAGGTATTTCAAAATGGGTTTAAAGGAATGTAGGCCGAAAGAACGTTTATTTCATGAAGGGAACGATTTGAGTTTTCAAAAATGCGTTGAAATGGCGTCAACAATCAAACATTTAAATTAAAGAATCGTTCTGAACTAAAAAAATATATATATATATTCAAAAGTCAACAGTTTTAAAAATAAAAAAAAGGAACCATCATCAGTCAGGAACGGGTTGACAATTCGCAATTCAGCGATAAGAAATAAAAATAATTGTCACAAATGTTTCAGGTCAGGTATACGAGTAGTTTGTCGTGTAAGTGTAAATAAATGCTACAGGTGTGCTAAACCGGGACATTTTAAAGTAATTGTCATTTTTCTAAGAATAAAAGAGAGAATTTAAAGGCGATATCGGGAAATAACATGGAACAGATAGAATACAACTTTAGATGATATAGTTTTAAGATAATTGTGAATATAAATAGTAGAAAGTTAAAATTTTTATTGGATTCTGGCGCGTCTGTTTCTGTGGTACCAAAAAATATTTAAAAATCATAAATTATCCAACGATCAAAGGAAATTACTAAGTTTTGACAACTAGCAGTTGCAAGTTGTGGGTAAATGTGTAATACCTGTTGGGTATAAGGAAGTATTGCAGAGGATGTATCGCACCAATGCCATTCAGCTGAGGCACGAAGAAGTCAGTAATCGTGGTTCTGTAGCGCTCTCCATTGGCCGTAGCATTCTGGCCGGCATCGCCTACAAAAAAACCCGGGCCAATGATTTCGCCTGCCCATAAAGCACACCAAGCAGTGACTTTTATCGGATGTAAGGGCGTCTCGACAAAGGCTTCTGGGTTTTCTCCACTCCAAATTCGGCAATTCCGCTTAGTGACATTTTGCCTTGGAAAAGAGGGTCAAGCTAAATATTGTTTTCGACCCATTCAACGAAGCTCGACGCGCATAATCGTCACGCGGTTTCGACTCTTGCAAATGGCAAAACGTACTGACTACAAATCAAGAGTCAACTATCATTGACAGTCTGTGTAAACAATGTTGCAGTTTAAAAATAAACCATAAAAAATACCCTTTGGAATAAACCAACGTACTTGCAATCTTCTACTGTTCCTCTCCCCCCATGACCACACAACAATGAACATCGGACATCATCTTTTGCCTCCAGATCGACTTTAAAATATTACATATATATTTTTTTATATAATAAAATAACAACTTTACAATTTTTCCACATATATTTTGTTTCACCCGTGATCGTGTTCCGTCGTTACCGACATCGTCAGACTTGTGGGAGGCTAGACAAAATTATATGTTATAAACATAAAAAGGAAGGGGTCGAAGTCCATGATTTTAAGTAAAATTTTCTGTCAAAATTTATAATAATAATTACACATAAGTTATGGTTTGCAGTATGACTTTATGCAATTTTATTATAGAAATGTATTTTTGTTCGTAAATTGAAATAATGTCTGGGGAATCTGGAACCGTCGGTTGACAACCCTTTCTACTGCCCATTAGTGGGGGAAGTCCTGTCTTCTAAAAGTTCGGGTAGTTATTTCTTATCGACATGACATTTTAGTAGCCGTTGTTTGCATTCAACCTTTGCTGCATTCTAGTATATAATCTCCGGGCAGGGGGGGTCGACTCGTAAACGTCAGATTGTTCAAAAAACGACCAGAAATGACGAGACACGCTAATACACTAACAAAAACACCGAAACGGGAACGAAAAATACGAGATACCAACAAGTTGTTTGAGAAACCAATACGAGATACCAACAAGTTGTTTTTAGAGAATTGTATCTGTAATATACTTGTTTGTAAATTGTTATATATTTTTTGTTTAAAAGGGCAGAAGGAACATTTAATAAATTGTGTGTTTTTCTGGAATTTTTGTCTGAAATATAGTCATTTGAAAATTCTCTTTTTTGTTTTTATTTAAAAGCATTGTATCGATTGCGATGTATCACACAAGTTTGAGTGTGTAATATTTAGTGAATATATAAAAAAATATGTATAAATGTATATATGTTTTTATAAAATATTTATTAATATATACATATATATATATAAAAAAAATAAATATATATATATATATATATATATATATATATATATATATATATATATATATATATATATATATATATAATATATATATATATATATATATATATATATATATATATATATATATTTACATATATATATATATAGATATATATATATATATATATATATATAAATGTATATATATATATAAATATATATATATATATATATATATATATATAAATATATATATATATATATATATTTATATATATAAATATATATATATATATAAATATATATATATATATATATATATATATATATATATATATATATATATATATATATATATATATATATATATATATATATATATATATATATATATATATATATATATATATATATATATATGTATATATATATATATATATGTATATATATATATATGTATATATATATATATGTATATATATATATATTATATATATATATATATATATATATATATATATATATATATATATATATATATATATATATATATATATATATTTATATATTTATATATATATATATATATATATATATATATATATATATATATATATATATATATATATATATATATATATATATATATATATATATATATATATATATATATATATATATATATATATATATATATATATATATATATATATATATATATATATATATATATATATATATATATATATATATATATATATATATATATATATATATATATATAAATATATATTATTTTACATTAAAAAAAGCTAATAAGTCTGATTATTTGAACAGAAGCCTCAATAAGAAAGACCGTAGAATAAAAAAAAAGAAAAATATTTTAGCAATTCGGCGAGTGACGAATAAGTAAAAAGGGTTCGAATGTAATTTATCATTCAGCGGCTGAGTTTAGAAACTACTAATTGCCTGAACTCTTTTCATAAATGTCGCGTTTTAGCCGTGACCTCTATATTTTTGTTTACAATGAAATAAATAAATGTTGGTTATAAAATTCCTTTTTTTAATATTGATATTATAATTATGTTAATATGTAATAAAACAAATTTTAATATAAATATCATTTGGCCTGAAAAATTAATGGTAAAAATTTCGCCGGGTGGATCCGGCCGCGCCCAGCCGGGAGCTAAGTACCTTCAGCCGGGAGCATCGATTACGGTTTTATTATGTTGCTTGCAATATTTTTTTATATTTTTACTGTTGCCATGATATTGTTAGGAAATCGATTTCGCTTTGAGATTTGCTCTATTCCTCTACATACATCTGCTTTGATTAATTTTTATTTTCTATTTTTATATGTTTTATACGTCTATTTTTATTTTCAATGCCTTAAACATCTTTATTAATCTTTTTCGGTCTGCCGGAATTCATTAGGATTTTTTAAAGATAAAATTATTGATCCGTGTCTGCATATGCTTTTATAAATTTTTAACACTACACTACACTTTTCTCTATGTATGTATTTACGTACCCACTACCTACTTACCTGTAAGTATTTATGCGATGGATTTCCTTCTACAAATAAAAATTATTGCGAAATACACAATAAAACACCTTTTTTAATTTTAAATAAAACATGTAACTTAAATTTTTTTTTTTCTTACTTAAAAAAATTAAAGAGATCCTTGAGCGTCATGAGATTGCGCCAATTTCGTTTTATTTGGTTAAAGTTTATCTCCTCTTCGGGTTATTTGTAATCAATTTCGCGTTTTTTTTTAATATATGCATTACTGCACTAAAACCTTTCTCTTCTAAATATGAAGATAGAAAGGCTATTATAGGTAATTTCAATTCTTCCCACAGAATTAGGTATTGATGACGAAAACGTACCCAAAAATCAATATAAACACATTGATTACATATTATTTTGGTTTATTTATTGACTTGGCGTTTAATTTGTAGAACTCCATTTTAATTTATGTATTAATTTTAAATCAAACACAGATTTTTTGAGTCTACTAAGTTGTATTTTATTAATAAAAAACACATAAAAAATTATACTGTGACAATTGTTTCGCCTTGTTAGGGCATTATCAAACGAATGACCATTCGTTATCCATGAATTATCATTCGTTTGATAATGCCCTAACAAGGCGAAACAATTGTCACAGTATAATTTTTATGTGTTTTTTATTAATAAAATACAACTTAGTAGACTCAAAAAATCTGTGTTTGATTTAAAATTAATACATAAAATATTATTTTTGCTTCACAGTCATTTTGCAGATCAATAAATTACTCTTTTAAATTTGGACTAACACTTTCTACGTCTGATAAAAATGGATTGATTAACCAAGCTGATATCAAAAGTTCCTGTTAGTCTTTGAACCGTATTATCATATAGATTTATATTATCCACTGACACTTCGTGATGGAATTGCATTTTTAATTTATTATTAGATTAAAACCAATATTTTTAGCTTTTCCACTTTTTTATTTGACCAGCGACCGGGTTTCGTCGTTACCGACATCATCAGACTGGATCTGATGATGTCGGTAACGACGAAACCCGGTCGCTGGTCAAATAAAAAAGTGGAAAAGCTAAAAATATTGGTTTTAATCTAATAATGTATTATCATATCTTCGATAAGGGCATTAATGTGGCTATGATACTATATGTCTTTTTTAATGGGCCCTTGTTTTATATGAAGAACTTGATAATATTGAGTATTATGCCAAAGTTAAAGTTAAATTTTGCGTATGAAAGTGTAGTTTTTCTTTATTGACACAACGTTCCCTTGAACCTCCCGCTCCCTTCTGCAGCACCCCCCAAATGCGAAAATTTTAAAAACGCCTAGCCAGACTTCCAAAACGTCCAGAAAGGGGCGCTGGCACCCCCGATAAGAAACATAACTTCAGGAAGTGGTGGACACTCCTTCTGTCCTTTTAAAATATTGTGTTTTCTGGAATTTTATATATTGTATATTATAGTAAGTCAAAAAAATTACCATTACCATTTACCGTTGTACGGCTGAGTTGAGTAACCATTATTAAACTGAACTTTTGAACTCAACTAAACGCCTAAACTCTTTTTATAAATGTCGCGTTTTAGCCGTGACCTTTCTATTTTTGTTTACACTGAAATAAATAAATTTAGATAGTGAAATATCTTCTTTGTAATATTAATATTATAATTTTGAAAATATGTAATACAACAAATTTCAATATCAATACCATTTAACCTGAAAAATTAATGACAAATATTTCGGCGGGTGGATTCGACATTCAGCCGCGGCGAAGTCACGCCCAGCCGGGAGCTTAGTACTAGTAGCCGTTTACGTCACTTCCGGCCGCTGGCGAATATCACTTCCAGCCATAAAAAATCGAGGTAGTTGGCGGTCTTTATATAAATAGTTAGTCTGTGCGTTTTTGCCAGGGGGGGTCGACTCGTAAACGTCAGATTGTTCAAAAAACGACCAGAAATGACGAGACACACTAATACACTAACAAAAACACCAAAACGGGAATGAAAAATATGAGATACCAACAAGTTGTTCAAATATTTCAAATAAATATACACAAACTATAGTTATAGACAATTATCGATAGAAAAATAGAAATCCTTATATGAAGAACTTGATAATATTGAGTATTATGCCAAAGTTAAAGTTAAATTTTGCGTATGAAAGTGTAGTTTTTCTTACTTGACACAACGCTCCCTTGAACTTCTGCAGCACCCCCCAAATGCAAAAAATTTAAAAACGCCTAGCCAGACTTCCAAAACGCCCACAAAGGGGCGCTGGCACCCCCGTTAAGAAACATAACTTCAGGAAGTGGTGGGCACTCCTTCCGCCCTTTTAAAATATTGTATTTTCTAGAATTTTAAATATAATATAGTAATTTGAAAATTCTATCGTTTTTGTTTTTGTTGAAAAGCCTTATATTTATACATAGTTTGAGATAATAATTTCAAAAAAAGTTACCATTACCATTTACCATTGTAAGGCTAAGTTGAGTAACCATTATTAATCGCCTGAACTCTTTTTATAAATGTCGCGTTTTAGCCGTGACCTTTCTATTTTTGTTTACACTGAAATAAATAAATTTAGATAGTGAAATATATTCTTTGTAATATTATTATTATAATTTTGAAAATATGTAATACAACAAATTTCAATATAAATACCATTTAACCTGAAAAATGAATGATAAATATTTCGGCGGCTGGATTTGATATTCAGCCGCGGCGAAGTCACGCCCAGCCGGGAGCTTAGTACTTCTAGCCGTTTACGTCACTTCCGGCCGCTGGCGAATATCACTTCCAGCCATAAAAAATCGAGGTAGTTGGCGGTCTTTATATAAATTAGTTAGTCTGTGTCTCCGGGTGAACGCTTGTGTGTGACTTGGCCATTCAATATTCCCTTGTCAGGGTGAGTTTTTACTGTATTTATTTGTAAGATTTGTAACCGATCTAACTTACTAGATGCGTGTAAGGATTGAACGTTTTTATTTGTCCAACTTTTGACGGTTCATTAATCCTTATTCCGCACGACCGTCCTGTTTGCGGCGCGTATGGTGATGGTGATGGTGATCACAATAAATATGAGCCCGAATCGGCCTCTAATATTTAGTCTAAGTTTGATTTATTGTTAACCTCCCGGAACACGCGCTACAAGTTGTAACAATACACCGTGAGACTGTGAGGCATTCATTGTGTAATGGACCTGCCATTCGCCTTAGAATTTAGTACATAAATATCCCATAGACTGATAACCGACATAATATTGATTCTGTAACAGGTGGAATTCCACTTGTAGCTACGTGCAAGTCATCTTGTGACCATGTTTAATTAGAGTCCTTATCAATCTATGGATAGATATACAAACCTGCCACCCACTGTAACACCAGGGACAGTTAAGGGCAGTTATCTAGAAGCGATTCACGCCACTCGTTGCGGTAGTCAAAAGTTGCAAGCTTACGCAATATCAACTTAGAATAATAAAGTTATTCGTTGCATCCAGTGCGTATTATTGACGCGAGTCCGCCTTCCATTCCTGACAATAGGACCTCAGCGTTCTGGAATTGGTCCCATAGCGCTCCCGTTGCGGACCAATACAGCCAATTGACCCGTTTCGTTTTTTTTGTTACTTATGAATGTTGAATCTGATGATGGAATGGCTGTTTTTTATTATAATTTATTGGTTATATTTCTACAGATGTCCGGACAAGATTTACTGAAGGCAGCGCGAGACGGACATGTGGCGAAGGTCAACACTCTCCTTAAACAACATAATATAAACGTAAACTGGACAGATGATAGTTCTGGTAAGATATTCCAAGATTATTGAACTAGTGAACCGAGGAATGTAGCAATAATAGGTGATGTTAGTAAAGCGATATGATATACAAGTGGGAGAATATTACTGTATATATTCTACCTTTGCCGGCCAATGTCAAGTGGAAAGCCCCGTGAGTAGCCAGACTTCCATATGGAAGTCTGGGAACAAATAGATGGTTCGCTCTGTTAAGGCACCTATCCCTGCAAGCTAGTTTGGTTCCTCCACATTCCCGGATGATATATATTTGCCGTTCCTAACTTGCGTGCCTCGGACAGTGGTATTGGGAGGGCAGTTACTCGCCGCTAATAGCTTCTTCAATGTTCCGTGTCCGTTGCGCAGTGGTTAGCGCGTTTGGTTACCGCGCTCCGGGTCCCCGGTCCGATGGCTAGAATACTGAATACCGTCGGCCTCGCTTCGTGTAAAGCTCAAATTGTAACAAAATTAACTAACTAACTAACCATCACGCCGCTTCCCCGCAGGGGTAGGCAGAGAGAATTGAACGCCAAACCACTCGGTCTTTGCAAACATTCTTTGCCTCTTCTACATTCATGCATCTCCTCATACATACCCGACGATTATTACGACTCCTGACCCGGCCGCTTTCAAGTATTTGACATACCTGATTGTGCCAAGTTTTCCTCGGTCGTCCTCTGCTTCTTTTTCCAACTACATTCGCCTCATAAATTTGTTTAACCGTTCTTTCTTCACTCATACGCTCCACATGTCCAAACCATCTCAACACACCTTTCTTAATTTTATCGATAATGCTTATCTCAGCCTTACATTCTTTCCTTATTTCATCATTCGAACATCTATCAAACATCGTTTTGCCACACATTCGTCTGAGCGATCGCATTTCGACTGCATTCAGTCTGCTTTCATCCTTCTTTTGCCAACTCCATGCTTCGCTTCCATACATAAGGGTTGGAACCAGAACTCCATTGTGTACTGCCAGTTTAGCTTCCGCTGATAGATTTTTATTTGCTAAAACTGATTTTAGTGCACCATTCACTCTGTTCCCAGCATTCACTCTCCTTTCTATGTCTATCAATCTTTCCATCCCTAGAAAACATACTACCCAAATATATGAAATCATCTACCTGTTCCTAAATCTCCCCATTTACCAATATTTCACACTCAGATCTACATTCATCTCTTTCAAAAACCATGATTTTGGATTTGCTAACATTCATCAATAAATCACTTTCCTTGCACACATTATACACTTTTGTCACCAACGTTTGCAGGTCTTCTTTGCTATCGGCAAGAAGAACAGCGTCGTCAGCATATAAAAGGCAACAAACGGTCAAATTATTCATTCTAGCTCCAATATTTAAACCTTTCAGCTCTTACATGCAGTTATCCATGTATAGATTAAACAGCCAAGGCGACATTACACATCCCTGTTTTACACCTTTAGAGATGTCAAACCAGGATGTTAACAAAATTAGGTAACATATAATAATTTTATGTAATAATAAATGTTTTTTTTTAATGTTTAAAATTGCTACAAATATTCCACCGTATATGTCATTGACTTAGAACAATAAACACAAATTAAACATTGTATTCCAGCAAGGTTTCTATTCGAAATTTACAAATCTTCTTGCTGACGAGGTAGAGAACTCATACAGAATAGAAAATGTCCTTATTATATTATAATTCAAATGTATTTTTTAAAAATGTTATAGAAAAGAAGAAAAAAAAACTAATGTATAATTATATTTCATAAAATGATGTGAAAATAAGTATTTAGTTATGCCCTTCAAGTGATTTCTCACAAAAACGGCGCAATATAAATTAATTATACAATAAATAAATAATTAAATGCAAGAAAGTAATTAAATGCTTGAAAGGTTACTGGGATAGGTAGTGGGGTCCTGCTACATGGCCTCGCGCTGGCCGTACACCCTGTATATACAGTACATCCTCCGTTACAGGGAGAACTGCACTACACTGTGCAGCATCTGAGGGCCACCTCCCGGTAGTACGGGCACTCCTGCAGGAGGGGGCTGCAGTAGATCTGCAAGCTAAGTGGGGTAAGTGTAACTAGTAGTAGCAGTAGTAATATGCCCAACACACGCAATGTACATACAGGACACCATGGTATATAGGTTACATGAATCATCACTAACTAGCAGAAACGGAAATATACATTTATTTGCAAACGGCGCATAAAGACCTTTTATATATTAAATGTTAAATCAAGCACTGATTATTTAATCTACTAAAGACTCAATTTTGTTTATCTTTATCATTATTTTTTTTTATCTTTTAGCCTTACTGCAAAAATTAAACTAAAAAACAAAATATCAACATTTCAAAGTCGATCCGGATACATATGATGATTTCCGATATGTTTAAAAGTTTGTATATACGGTAAAAACAATATTTGGGTTTTTTTTTGCACCGCATAGCCAACCCCAAGGTAGACGACTCGCGGTCAGACCACCATAGAGATGGATTAACAGCTGGAAATCGACTTCGCAGGAGGCTAATCCCTCTATAAAGAGGGGGGTATGAATGCACATACATAAAGTGATCACTTGAGTCAGCCAAATGCCAGGTCGTAAGCCCTGGGATGCTCAGATATACATCTTATTTGGAATAATTGATATCATGCATATGGTGAATAATCCAGTAACTGTCAGTTTCTAAATTATTTTTAAAATGTTGATAATGAAATAAATTAAACATTTTCTAGCATTAACTGTCTCCCATTCACCAATTCCAATTATGTATTAGCTAAAATAATAAAAAGGATATTTTCTGGGGTTTCTCCAGGACTCGGACCTCACATACTAATATAAGAGTTTCTGCTCAGTAAAAAAGGTTCTTCATCTTACCAATAGATGTCACTAGTGAAAATTCTAGTCATTCTTGTACAATGTTTCAAAATTGGATCATTTATATAAGTTCCTAGAATTTCATTAGTGTGATTGTCAATCATGGGTAGAATTTGTGAATGTTACTCGCGTGTAAAGTGATCGCTTAAAACAAGCCTACGACGGTCGAAGGCCCCGTAAATGCCCAGACTTTCGTGTTCTTCTTCATCTATGTTGAGATGTAAACAATAGTATGATAAATAACTCCTATAATTGGAGATAATCTAGATTTGTGAACAAGTATTTGGACACACTGTTGTTCACATTTAATTTTTTCAAAACGTAAAAAAAGTAATTGACAATTATGTTTTATAAAATGATCTGAAAAATAAGTTCAACTTCCCCTAGCCCTTCGAGTGATTTCTCTTGAAAACGGCGCTAGATGAATTGTCCAATAAATACATAATTAAAGGTAAACTATTGGTGACTATAACATACTGGGGAGGTTACTGGGATAGGTAGTGGGGTCCTGCTACATGGCCTCGCGCTGGCCGTACACCCTGTATATACAGTACATCCTCCGTTACAGGGTGGACTGCACTACACTGGGCAGCAGGGGGGGGCCACCTCCCGGTAGTACGGGCACTCCTGCAGGCGGGGGCTGCAGTAGATCTGCAATCTAAGGAAGGTAAGTGTAACTAGTAGTAGCAGTAGTAATATGCCCAACACACGCAATGTACATACAGGACACCATGGTATATAGGTTACATGAATCATCACTAACTAGCAGAAACGGAAATGTAGATTTTTTTGCAAACGGTGCATAAAGACCTTAATGCGCCAGCAATTACAAATGATTTAAAATATATATTTTTAAAAATATATTTTGAATATTAAAAGCATTGTTAACTTTGTGGTATGGTAATATAACACTCTCCTTATCATTCATCATTCGCTTTGTGTAATACCACTTAAATGATCTATTTATTCAGTTGACCTGATGATGAATGGTTATTCCGAAACCGGTAGTCGCGGAGGGGAGTTTTATAGTTTATTCATGCATAATGTTTTGTTAACATTTGTTTATAGATATACTATTTAAAACCTTAGCAATTCTAACATAGACACTAAATACATGATAGATCAGACTCACTGTGCCGTCGCTCTGGGCGCTCAATTACAGGGCTTGTGAGCTGTCATGGGCTGGTTGAGTGATCGCCGTGCACACGTGCAACATTCGCAAATTCTACCCACGATTAACCTATTGACTACGGGTTGCACACATTGGTGCGTCTCAGTAGGTACCTTCAACTTCACACACAAAAAACACGCTTCGCTGTGTAGCGGATAGGTGTGAATATAGTGAAAACATTCACGGATGGGAACATTGGTATAATAATACCCATTGAATAATACCCCATACGAATAATGCACATTGTTCATATTACCCCCATTATGTTATGTATGTACTTACACGATTCAATGTCTGCCAGTGAACAAGTCATTTCTGTCTTTCTACCTTCATTCCGCACCAAGATGCCGAGGGTGTCCAGGCTTAATGTACAAGCTCCGCTCTTGTGAAACTATTTTATAATTTTCAATGTTTTTAGGTAATACACCACTCGACTGGGCTAAAAGATATGGTCACGAGGAAGTAGTAGCTTGTCTGGAGTTGGAAATAGGCAGTAAGTATAAGCCAGTAAATGTATTCACAACCAGTGGAATGTAAACATTTCCTACCAACTATACACTTTCACATAAGTATACCCACAACAAGTACCTACTTGAATCTAGACTAATATATTTACTAGTAGATGTGTGCACGCTACAAAATAAAACATTAAAAGGAAATACCGTTCCCGAAAATGAGGCGACGTTTTACAGGAAATAAGTAGAGGACTCTTCCTAATATCTGCTGGACTGAATGTGTTATGGATATAGCTAATGTTGTATCGTGCAAAGAATGTGTCATTTTAAAGTGATGAATATAAAGCATGTTGGTGTTTGCACTCCCTCGGTGAGTAGCTAGGTTTGTGTCTACCGCCTCTCTATACACCACCAGCATAGCACTATTCACCCGCTAACACTGCGCAATATACTAATCACACGCGTTCTCGGTCTGCCCTCACTCTAGTCCTTCTAACGATACTAGCATGCAGGTCTAAATGACCAATCACAGAGCATGTTATACTAACAATGTTAATATTCACAACATTTTGAGTGTGTCCAAATACTTGTTCACAAAATCTGGATTATCTCCAATTACAGGAGTTATTTTCATATTATTTTTTGACATCTCATCAAAGATGAAAAAGAATATGGAAGTCTGGGCATTTACGGGGCTTACGACCGTCATAGGCTGGTTTAAGTTATCACTTTACACACGTGTAACATTCACCAATTCTACCCATTATTGACAACCACACTACTCAAATTCTTGGAAGTTCTATATATATGAACCAATTTAGAAACCTTGTTCATGAATCACTAGAACTTCACTTGAGACATCTATTGGTGAGATGAAAAGAAGCTTTTTTATTAAGCAGAAACTCTTATATTGGTATGTGAGATCCATATCCATGTGAGGTTCATATATATAGAACTTCCAAGAATTTGAGTAGTGTGGTTGTCAATAATGGGTAGAATTGGTGAATGTTACACGTGTGTAAAGTGATCACTTAAACCAGCCTATGACGGTCGTAAGCCCCGTAAATGCCCAGACTTCCATATTCTTTTTCATCTTTGATGAGATGTCAAAAAATAAAATGTTAATATTCCCTTTCCAGACATGCAGTGTACGAGACCCTAGTCCCTAAGCTAATTAAATATATTCACAAAATCCCTTCTTCGGGCCGCAGTGTGGCGGGCAGCCGTCTCGCCCGCCGAGCGCCCAGAGTTCCTTTTCTGGGCCGCCGCACGGGGTACGCGATGACGTCGCTTACATGCAGTATGAACTCTGTTAAAAGGAGACCTCCGACTGCCTTTATCATTATTTTATTTGTAATTTTTCCTTTACATCACACTATTTTATAAATATTTAGGCACATCCTGTGCGTGGGTATAAAATATAATGCAATGTACTTTATGGTTTGAAGCTAATTGTAATCACATTAAACTGGAAAAATAGGTGATTTAATAAGATGAGGAGTAAGAAATATGACGTATTAAGTATTTTCCATATGTTTCTTGTCCTTCCTCTCTCCCTTCCCTACAGACTGCTCCCGACCTGCGGACAGGAGGCTCGGCTGGCGATCCCACTATACCGGCTGCTTGGACACAGGAATCCGTCCTCCTTGGCTACCTCCATACGCCGCGCTCTCCGCGTGGGACTCTCCTAACGAGTGACTCCCGTTTCTACCTCCGTATACCGCTTCCATTCCCCTCCTTACACAAGTCTCGTAACCTGGCGTAGGTATGCTGATCTTCACTCCGCTTCGCTTTCCCGTTCAGACTTGACCGCTCCCGATGCCTCCCGTCTCCAACATCCACTCGCTTACTTCTCGGATGTTGCGGTCTTCCTGTATCTTCTACAGCGGAGTTGTGGACTCCCAACATGACTCGCGTCGCGAGGCCCCACGTGATTTCATCTACTCTCCATGTTGAACTAATCTCCCACCTCCCGATCTCCAATCATCCTCCCGTGTCCGAGTATGGAGTTTTATCCTCTTGCAGAATCGCCCTCAACTCCACTTCCTATTGGCTGGCGAGGATATGTTACTACCCCCAGAATAAAGCTCAGCCTCCTCGTCCAGCCCTCAGTTGATTGCCACGCCATTTACAAAACTTTAATGCTTAATAATAATAAAAATAAAGTAAGAAACAATATTGCCAAACACGTCGACAAAGAATAAATTAAACGGCTTTAAAAGACCGATAGTGCTTTTGCAAAAAAACTATCTTTCCAGGTTGAAATAATATTACTTTAACAGAAAATGTCTTTTGGCGGTGCTTTAACTCGGAACTCCTTTACAAGGCAATTCCGAATTTCTTAAGATACACGATCCAGGGATTTATCTCGGCGATATTATACATTATGACGGTTCGGACCATTTAGCAAAATAAAGTATTCGAGGGTGTAATTGAAGAAAGGTTCAAACCTTTCCGCGATCCTATGCAATCGTCGCTGGCTTTGAAAATAAGTAATTTTCACTTTTATATTGCGAGAAGGTTAGTTTAAAAAATTACCCACCTTTAAAATTTTGTTGTTGATGGATTGTTTTGCCAGCTTTGTCGGTGCTTTGACAAAATAAAAGTGGATGTATAAAACATACCTCGTCAAGTTTACACACACCAAGACAGCTGTCCAACCCGCAGACGAGAGATGACAAGTGACTTACTGTTTGATCCTCAGAACGCAAGACGGCCGAGTTGGAGCAGAAAGTTAAGGAGCTGGAGGACGCCCTGACTGCCCGAGCCGCTCCTAGCAGCTCCGCTCTGTCCCTGGAAAGGGTGCAAGCTGAACACGCCGAAACCCTGCAGCAACACCGCCAAGACACGGGTACTGATTCAGGATCTTCATAAATAAGTTTATATATACGAAGACAGCTTTCCAACCGCAGACAAGATATGGCAAGTGACTTATTATTTGTTCCTCAGAACGGGAGATGTTGCAACACATTGCACCATTGGAGCAGAAAGTTAAGGAGCTGGAGGACGCCCAGACTGCCCGAGCCGGCCCCGCCCCGTCCCTGGAAACCCTGCAGCAACACCGCCAAGACACGGGTACTGAGTCTTGTTGTTAAGTGCGAGATACTAAATGGACATTTTTACAAACACGATGGACAAATATTACACTCTACATCGGATTTGCAAACAAGGAACATTAGGATTATTTGATATTGATAAATACATTTATAGAAAAGAGAGTGAATGGTGCGCTGAATTCAGTTTTAGCAAATTAAACCTAGGATCTACATAAAGAAGAAGAAGAAGAAGAAGAAGAATATTGTTTTTCAACCTGCAGACAAGATATGACAAGTGATCCTACTTTACTGACTTACTATTTGTTCCTCAGAACGGGAGATATTGCAACACACTGCACCATTGGAGCAGAAAGTTAAAGAGCTGGAGGACGCCCTGACTGCCCTAACCACTCCCAGCAGCTCCGCTCTGTCCCTGGAAAGGGTGCAAGCTGAACACGCCGAAACCCTGCAGCAACTCCGCCAAGACACGGGTACTTTGATATTCAGAATATTCATAAATAAGAGATGACAAGTGATCCCACTTTACCGACTTACTATTTGATCCTCAGAACGCAACATGGCCGAGTTGGAGCAGAAAGTTAAGGAGCTGGAGGACGCCCAGACTGCCCGAGCCGGCCCCGCCCCGTCCCTGGAAACTCCGCAGCAACACCGCCAAGACACGGGTACTGAGTCTTGTTGTTAAGTGCGAGATACTAAATCATCACCATAACAAATATGATGGACAAATATCATACTCTACAGCGGATTCCCAAACAAGGAACATTAGGATCAATTTATATTGATTAATATATAGAAAGGAGAGTGAATGGTGCCCTGAATTCAGTGTCATCAAATAAAACCCCATCAGGGAAAGCTAAGCAGTACAGTCCCGGTTATATATGGAAGTGAAGCATTGAAGGATGAGAGTAGACTGAATGCAGTCGGAATGAATCTCTCGGTAGATGTTCCGATGGTGATACGAGGAATGGGGCAAGGCTGAGATAAGCATTATCCAGCTAACTAAGGAAGGTGGGTGGAGATGGTTTGGGCATGTGACCTTCACCATTCTACCCACGATTGAGAACCCTATTACTCGGATTCAGAGAGTTGTATATACGAGGGGAGGTCAAGAAGTTCGCGGAATGACAGGGAAGGATAACGAAATGAAACATTAAACTATTTTTCCTTTTCAATATATTTTTCCTTAACCCTAATACATTTATTAGATCTGTCAAATAACTTATTAATACCGTCAAAAATAAAAGATTTGTCTTGGGCGTCAAAATAGGCCGAATTTGCCGACTTTACTTCATCGTAGTCGCCAATATTTTTCCACGCAGTTCTTTCTGCATTTTTGGTAACAATTGATAGTCGCTTGGGGCCAGGTCTGGGCTGTAGGGTGGGTGGCGCAGTTGTTCAAAACCGCACCGGTGAATGGCAGCCGTCGCAACACGGCTTGTGTGCACGGGTGTATTGTCGTGCAAAACGAGCACGCCTTTTGTAAGCCTTCCTCGCCTTTTTTCTTTAATAGCTTCTTTTAATTGATCTAATAAAGAAGCGTGGTATTCTCCCGTTATTGAAACACCACATTCCTTATAATCAATCAAAAGGATACCTTCTGTATCCCAAAAGATCGTCGCCATGATCTTTCCGGCCGATTGAGACACCTTATACTTCTTAGGAGGGGGTGTGCCTTTTTGATGCCACTGCATCGACTCTTGCTTTGACTCGGATTCATAATGGTGAACCCAAGTTTCATTGCCAATTACAATTTGGGCCATAACTTCCTCCCTTTGCTCTCCACAGCGGTCCAAAAACTCGCGACAACTTTCTACGCGCTCGCGTTTTTTATGGGCAGAAAGCATTCTCGGCACCCATCTTGCACATACTTTAGTCATGCCAAGGTGTTGATGTAGCATGTTTAAAATGGTTGTTTCTGACACTCCAACTAATGCCGCAACTGTTTTTTCTTTAGCCGGGCATCTTCTAATACAACTTTTTTTATTATTTTTGGCGTGGTAGCCTCAATCGGCCGTTCAGTGGAGTCCCTCCCTCGTTTGAAAAGGGCGTGCCATTTATAAATCATGGTTTCCCAGGAGCGGAGTCCCCATAAACAGCTAACTTCTTCTCCGTCTTAATCCTCATTGCTCAGGGTTGTGACCCTTGCAGAAGCAATGACTCTTCTCCAGTTATCCCTTGACTGCGCTGCACGTAGCGCTCCAACCACTGAGGTGCCTGCTGCTGCCTTAATTTGATCGGTCCATCGTGTGGGGGATCTTCCTCTCCCTCTCTTTCCCTCCAGGCTACCGATCGCAACTAGTCGTTCCAGGCTATCCTTGTTGCCACGCGCAACGTGTCCAAAGAACTGGAGAATCCGTCGGGTACAGATATTGGCCAGAGTCAAGCCATCCAAGCGTAGTTCCTGGCGAATGGACTCATTGGTGCGTCTAGCTGTCCATGGAATTCGGAGCATGCGCCTCCAACACCACATTTCGAAGGCATCAATTTTTCTCCTTTCTGCTGCTTTTATAGTCCATGTTTCAGCAGCATAGAGAAAAATGGAGTGGACCAAGCTCCTGACAAGCTTCATCTTGGTGTTGTTACTCACACCCCGGTCTTTCCAGATTTTGTCTAGCTTAGACATGGCACTTTTGGCGATGGCGATACGACGTCTAATCTCTCCTTCACAAGTTCCTTCATTGCTGATTTGAGATCCAAGGAACTGGAACTCGTTTATTATCTCTAAACCTTCCAGTGAGTTCCCGAGATCACCAAACAGCTAACATCTCTTGAAAAATGGTTTGAGGTGTCTTTCCTTGTTTGGTGAGAATCTTAATGACGGCGCGATATTCAATTTTCTCCATAGTGGCTAGTTTCTTCCCGATTGACTTGTTTACTCGTTGATAACTCAAAAGCTAATGACCGGATTAGGCTGAAACTTGGTATATATACTAACAATGAGTCACTCAATTAGCGCCTACCTGGATGAGTAACTCACCCTCGCCAACCCCGCCATTCCGCGAACTTTTGACCCCCCCTCGTGAGGATGGTTTGGGCTCTAGTGGGGTTGAATATGTATTCTCTGTAGCAGGTATTTCTCCGCTGATGGTGGCTGCCGAGGAGGGAAACTCGGAGGCAGTCGACGTACTACTGGCAGCGGGAGCTGCGGTCGGCCGATCGGATAGCAAAGGTAACCCATACTCTCCTTGGCCGATTACAGATCTAACTACTCGCACGTCTGACTGCACTGATGTATGTCCTCGGTCGCAGGTCGGACAGCCCTGGTGTATGCGCTGCGAGGGGGTCACCTGGACGTGGTGAAGGCCCTGTTAGCGGCAGGAGCGGATGCCAATCTGTGACCTCAATTAGCAAAGTAACTTTACTTTCGTGAATGTCTACTCGTAATCGGGTTAGTACTTAAATATGACATGAAATGTATTTACATTCAGCGCAAACGTTTGTCTGTTTTCAGGAAATCCACTTGCCGGACTCGCGTTCTTCTCGTGTCAAACTGATCCACCCGATCCACGCCTCGCCTCGGTTGGCGACATATACCATAGTGTACATGCTTTTATATTGTAAATAATAAATAAATACATAATATGTAAACAGGGATCTCTACTTATTCTCAATGAAAGCATCAAGCACCCATCTGCCATCTGCAACACGAGTACCCACTCCTGTAAACACGCTGGCCACATAGGCGCTCGCGTACCTGCTGTGGGGGGTTACTACCTGCTATGCACCTACCGTAGCTGTATATTCTATATTTCATCATAATAAAACCCTTATCCGCACCCCAATGGTGCATAGGGCACTGCGTCATATAAACGCAGTGTTATCTTGATGTTTACACATGAAGGAAAGGTGATCAGCCCTCCGCTTCAGGTACCAGTCCAGGGTAATATTGATAAATATTATACATTGAAAAAATCACTCATATTTATTTTACCCTCCCTGGGAATCGAACCTGAGACCTCCACAACGGTAGCCGAGCGTGCTGACCATTACACTACGGAGGCGGACGCCTCGCCTTTACTTAGCTTACAACATTTTGAGTGTGTCCAAATACTTGTTCACAAAATCTGGATTATCTCCAAATACAGGAGTTATTTTCATATTATTTTTTGACATCTCATCAAAGATGAAGAAGAATACGGGAGTCTGGGCATTTACGGGGCTGACGACCGTCATAGGCTGGTTTAAGTGATCACTTTGCACACGTGTAACATTCACCAATTCTACCCATTATTGACAACCACACACTTAGCTTATATTATATTTAATACAAAATCTTCTCACAGTAAACAAAGGATTTCTTTTTACATTCTTTCAGACTCCTTTCATTCTTCATGCATTTTCAAACCCTCGTACAATAGACAATTTTGCGACTGTCTTATTTTAACCTTATTTCTAGTACTATGTTCAGGAAAATTTTTGTTTAAAATTATTTTCTCCTTAAAATATTTGGGTAATTTATCATTAAATTTTTTATGTATAAAGATAAGCATTATATATATATATATATATATATATATATATATATATATATATATATATATATATATATATATATATATATATATATATATATATATATATATATATATATATATATATATATATATCGCTCACTCCTTTCAAGGACGTCGTAAATCAAATCGTCGTCAATTTCAGTTGTGCATGCCTTCAGAATGCCCAGAAAATGTACTATATCCCAGCAAAAGAGGCATATTTTTAACTCAATATTTACCCGCTACAGGGCAGAAAATGTTGTTTTTACATTTTGAAGAAAAGGTATTGTTTAATTGAGAGATTAATTTATAGAAGGATGAAAGTAGACTGAATGCAGTCGAAATGCGATCTCTCAGAAGAATGTGCGACAAAACGATGTATGATAGATGTACGAATAGTGAAATAAGGAAGGAATGCAAAGCTGAGATAAGCATTATCGATTAAATTAAGAAAGGTGTGTTGAGATGGTTTGGACATGCGGAACAAACGAGTGAGGAAAGAACGGTAAAACAAATTTATGAGGCGAATGTTATTGGGAAAAGAAGCAGAGGAAGACCGAAAAAAACATGGCACGATCAGGTATGCCAAATACTTGAAAGTGGTCAGGTTAGGAGTCGTAACAATCGGCGGGTATGTATGAGGAGATGCATGAACGTGGAAGAGGCGAAGAATGTTTGCAAGGACAGAGTGGTGTGGCGCTCTATTCTCTCTGCCTACCCCTGCGGGGAAGCGGCGTGATGGTTAGTTAGTTAAATATATAAATATATGTATATATATATATATATATATATATATATATATATAATATATATATATATATATATATATATATTCTACATTTTAACGGTGTTATAAACCAAACATATTGCCATTGATAGGCCTTTCAAATGAATATGTAAGATTGAAATGAATGCGTAAATATGTTATGGAGGAATAACTAAAATCTTAGCCGAGTCTTTATTATATTTATAGAAATATTATGGTTATTAGAAGCAATGTGTACAAGACACACAACACCGGGAAGGGAGGGATAAAGACTGTTTTTCTAAACAATGTGTTTTGGGTTGTTTGATTTTTCAGTGTTTTTGATGTGTTTGATCTTGGGGTTCCGTGTGTGTATTCGCATAGTGTGCTGCTGATTTTGCTGGGACGTTTTCACCAACTCCCCTCTTTTTACATCTTTTCAATGAAACACATCATTTTTAAGTAGTTTCTTTATTAAGTACATAACAATTGTTTGTTGTATTAAAGACCTTATTTCGTAAAGACATTGATAAATATTTTTTGAAAGCAACTTAGTCTAACTTATTTATCGTAACTGCAGACAGTTGGTAGAATTCCAAATTGAATTGTCGGGTAATATATCCCAAATTAAACACGGTTATTGGATTGAATTCTACTTTTATTTACATATATCGCTCACTCCTTTCAAGAACGTCATAAATCAAAAAATGATTTTTCAGGAGAACGTTTTTAAAGTTTAAAAATATAATGTAATGTATTGAAAATAAATATCAAGCCACTTGTTGAACTTTTCACTGTGCAACAGATCTTTTTAGGTAAAAGCTAAAGGTTTTTTCTCCATTTGAAAAATATTTAGTATATTTGAAAAAACAATTTAACAATACCTTTTCTTCAAAATGCAAAAACAACACTTTCTGCCCTGTAGCGGGTAAATATTAATTTCATTAATTGATTCGGCAGTCACTTTGTGGTAAAATCTATCCATACTTAATTATTGTTTTACTTAGTAAATACCACTATTTCTTAAAATCTACTGTTAAAACAGTAGGTAAATATTAAGTTAAAAATATGCCGCTTTTGCTGGGATATAGTACATTTTCTGGGCATTCCGAAAACATGTGCAACTGAAAATTGTTGATTTTTGATTTATGACGTTTTTGAAAGGAGTGAGCGATATGTATATGATAATATGGGACGCGTTTCCTCTTATTAAGACATCATCAAACACTCAGTGTGGACTGTTTTTGAGTGCTGGACTGTTTTTGCATACTAATTTATTAATAAATAATATAAATTGAACCATAATCTTGGATTTGCTAACATTCATCAATAAATCACTTTCCTTGCACACATTATACACTTTTGTCACCAACACCTGCAGGTCTTCTCTGCTATCGGCAAGAAGAACAGCGTCGTCAGCATACAAAAGGCAACAGACAGTCAAATCATTCATTCTAGCTCCAACATTTAAATCTTTCAGTTCTTTCACGCAATTATCCATGTATAGGTTAAACAGCCACGGTGACATTACACATCCTACTTGGAATACTTGAAAGTGGTCAGGTTAGGAGTCGTAACAATCGGCGGGTATGTATGAGGAGATGCATGAACGTGGAAGAGGCGAAGAATGTTTGCGAGGACAGAGTGGTGTGGCGCTCTTAAAATTTAAACATCAAGGGGAAGTTGATTTTTTTCATTGAATCGAGAGGAGTTAATAAAAGATACATATTATTAAGAGAAATTAAATTACAGAATTTATTCTAAACATAATTTACAAATGAATCCTCGTCCAAACAGTCGCGTTCTGAATTGTATATATATATATATATATATATATATATATATATATATATATATATATATATATATATATATATATATATATATATATATATATATATATATATATACATATACATATATATATGGCGAATGGACTCATTGAGTCCATTTGCTAGGAACTACGATTGGATGGCGGAGGGAAAGAGAGGGAGAGGAAGATCCCCACACGATGGACCGATCAAATGAAGGCAGCAGCAGGCATCTAGGTGGTTGGAGCGCTACGTGCAGCGCAGGCAAGGGATAACTGGAGAAGAGTCATTGCTTCTGCAAGGCTCACAGCCCTCAGCAATGAGGAATAAGACGGAGAAGAAGAAGAATATATATATATATACACTACTACTACTACTACCATCGCGCTGTTTCCACACAGGGGTAGGCAGAGAGGATGGAACGCCACACTCTTCTGTCCTGACATACACTCCTTCACATCCACACATCTAGTCATACGTGCCCTCCGATTACGCAGACTTTTGACACCGCCAGATTTTAGGTTCTGATTGATCTGATCGTGCCAAGTCTTTTTCGGAGGTCCTCGTTCTGTTTTCCCTCTCACATTCGCCACATATATTTTCTTAGTCATTCTCTCGTTATCCATTCGCTCCACATGTCCTCCACATTCGCTACATATGTATATATGTAAAAAATAATTAATTTAAAAATAATAATTTTCGCTCCAAAAATATTTAATTTGCTGCCCGAAACCATTAAGATTTCCAGGAGTGATCGGGTCTTTAAGAACAGTGTCCGTCGATGGTTACTTAACATTGGAAGGGACAAGGTGGAAAGTGAATTAATTAAAGTCCAGGTGTAATTATCATATTGAAAAACCTTAAAACATAAATTATTTTTGTATCTCCTGTATGTTATGTTTATAATCTAATCATTAAAAAAAATATATATATATATTAAAAATTAAAAAAAAATATATAAATAAACTTTGTATTACCATGTTAGTATTCGGCTCAACACAGGCCATGCCTAAAGAGCCGTAATATGTATAATAAATGTGTATTTGAAATGAATATGTATATTGAATGTATCTATGTTTTATGAAAATAAATAAATAAATAAATATATATATATATATATATATATATATATATATATATATATATATATATATATATATATATATATATATATGTATATAGTACAACCTTAATTATAATAACTATTATTATTATTATTCTATATTTTTTCTATGTATTGTATTTCAGATGTTCCTTAAATATTATAACATTATTTACATAGTTTTACACGTCGATGGTCTTAAACTATAGCATTGTTAGTTTGTTTTGTCGTCTAAATCAGCTTTTTTAGACATCTCAACATAGACGAAGAAGAATATGGAAGTCTGTGTATTTACAGGGCTTCAACAAAACTTCAAATATTTGGAATGATTATTATGAATATTATGAATGAAATGCGCTCCCTCAGACGAATGTGTGGAAAATCATTGTATGACAGAATTAAAAACGACGATATAAGAAAGGAATGTAAGGCTGAACGAGGAATAATTGAAAAGATTAGGAAGAGTTCTTTACGGTGGTATGGACATGTGGAGCGAATGGATAGCGAGAGAATGACTAAGGAAATATATGTGGCGAATGTGAGAGGGAAAACAGAACGAGGACGACCGAAAAAGACTTGGCACGATCAGATCAATCGGAACCTAAAATCTGGCGGTGTCAAAAGTCTGCGCGATCGGAGGGCATGTATGACTAGATGTATGGATGTGAAGGAGGCGAGGAGTGTATGTCAGGACAGAAGAGTGTGGCGTTCCATCCTCTCTGCCTACGTGATGGTAGTAGTAGTAGTAGTAGTAACAACACCTTACTATGTAACTATCTAACTCCATACGAGATTTTTTGAGATTTCTTCAAATTGGCAATGCCGAGAGCGATCCAACTAATACTGTTCAGTACTTTTATAACAACATGCACAACTTACATAATACTTATAGATAATACTTCCATCAATTAAACCATATCCGCTCCCTAGGTAGAGCATATGGAGTCCACAAACTGTCTCCAGGCTTTTCTGTCGGCTGCCAGCTCCCTCGCATCCTCCCAAGTCAGATCCGCGGCCCGAAGTTCTGACGAGAACTGCCGACGAATTGTAGCAGTGGTCGTCCTGGGCGGCGCGAACCTGATGCCTCGTAAAAGAGGCGAGCTTGATGGCGGCTCTCGGGGGGCATGCGGAGTACATGGCCAAGCTGACTGAATCGCCTTTTCTTGACGACAGTTGTGACCAAGATTTGCTGCGTCCTACGCCTTATCTCTTCATTCCTCACAAAGTCAAACCACCTAAAATTCTCGGCAAACACCTATTCTCAAAGCTTAGTACACGGCTGCTCTGGGCCCTTGTAAGGTGGCATGTTTCACAGCCGTATAAGAGAACAGGAGCGATGCAGGCATTGTATGGGCGGCATTTGGTCTTCACCGAGTATAAACCCGATCTCCAGACAGCCTTCATACTGTTAAATGCGGACCCTGCGAGTCCTGATCGCACTCCCAGTTCCTTTTGAAGGCTGCTATTTTCAGTCGCGTACACTCCCAAGTACTTGAGACCCTCGACCCTTTCGATGCGCTGGTTCCTCAACTAATAACAAAGATAATACTTGAGGCCATAAATTTTGTTGATGTAATAAACCGTGTATTACAAATATATCACTGATTTAAATTACATTCTTCATACATGACCGCGGGCCGCGCGTAAGGGCGTCGGGTCGCGGGTTGGCCACCCGTGTTCTAGAGCATTGTTCCGTCGCGTGTGTGCCGCGGCACACTGGTGTACCGCGCTGATTAGTTGGTGTGCCGCAGAAAAAAAGTCTAGTTTTGTGAAAATATTGATTGCCTGCGCTCAGCTAAGTAGACTCACATTTCCCATTAACCGTTTTCCACTTTGACCATTTTTTCTCATAACTGATCATCTACTCTGATCAAAAAAATGCGATGTTTTGAATATTGAAAGCATTAACTTTGTGGATCATATTGATATATTATTTCGAGAAATAAAAATACTTCGTGTTCTGATCCACTCACATTTTTATAAACCAACTAGTTCCGGCAACAACCTGTTGCCCTCTTCAGGGTTTAATTTATGAGAGTCATAAGTTTTCTCGCTTGTCTTTGAGCCTCTGTATCATACATATCGCTCACTCGTTTCAAGAACGTCATAAATAAAAAATCATAAATTTTCAGTTGTGCATGTTTTTGGAATGCCCAGAAAATGTACTGTGGCAACCCACACATCTACTATGGCAACTCAAATCGAGTGAAATAACGAACACACCACGGAGCCCGCAACGAGCGGAAACTAGCTCGTCACACTTCGCCGCCGCCCGTCCTCAGATCGACACGTATTTCAACTGTTCTCATATTAGAATCACGCGATTATTCTTAAGTATTTTCTTGATTGTAATTTTATAGAACTGAATAAATTTGTGTTAAAAGCAATCCGCTTTCATCTTGCTTCCCTTCTGATAAATTAAAGTGGTATTCAACTAGAAACCACAGTACTATATCCCAGCAAAAGAGGCATATTTTAAACTTAATATTTACCCGCGCATTATATTTTTAAACTTTAAAAACGTTCTCCTGAAAAATTAAGTATTTTGATTTATGACGTTCTTGAAAGGAGTGAGCGACATATGTGACAAGTTGTGACAACCCTGACATTTTCAGGGAAGCAAATAAATCGCATATTGAATACATTTGGTAAGTTATTTAAATATCTTTTCAAGGTGTAATGTTTTTAAGTTATAAAAATAAGATTTAAAAATGATTTATTTTGATTAAAAATTCACGGCCTGCTGAGCACAGCTACACTCCATACTACACTACATACCGGCATTTATCTAGCTACGGCTTATGCAGCACCGCTTATCATAACCCTACTCGAACTTCAACTTTTTAAGTTTTATAGCCTTGGTCTACTCGTGAGTGGATTTACTCTTTATGTTTAAACTTACTATAATTTCATGTAATTCATGAGTGAAAATTCTAGGCAAAAACACTCGCTATCTCGCTACAGGCATGAGTTTATACATTTCATTGCATCTTAGTTAGCAGTGAAGTTACTTGGGTGTAGACAAATATCACTTCTGCCGATGTTTCGATAACAAATTGACATTCCCGGCGAATCAACTAGTATATCCTGAAAATGCTCTTTTCATACCTTCAAATCGCTTACTCCTTTTCGCTTTTAAGTCTCGGCGTCCTAAAAATTTGTATATTACATTTAATAATGGTATGATTGATAATCGAATCGGATTGCGGACTGTCGAGGCAACTGTCAGTGTCAGACGAAAAACCACAGACATAGAAGAAATAAACGTAAAATCTATGTAAACAGTAAAACGAGCATAGACTATTCAAGGTACCTACACATCCCCAGAATACCTATTTACTCACAAACCCTTTGGTTACCAATCATTCAGTGGATTTTTATACCTATTTCTGATTTATACCTAAATTGATATATTTGTGTAAATAATAAAATAACAAATATTTCTCTTTCAAAAAAAGTATTGTGCGGGTAGTCCGTGTTGGTGTGCACGCGTGCCATTGTATGCAAGTACTAGAGCTGCTATCGACCGATGGCTATGCATTAGGCACAAATCAAACCCTTTCATCGCGGATCGGATGTCTGGGAACAATTAAAAGGTCGTCTTCTGCAATTCTTTGTACGAAATGATGATTTTAACGCCAACAGAAAGCGCTCACTTCTATTGAATCTTTCAAGTTCAGCTTTTTCGTTGGTATAAGGTTTACACATAAATCATAACGGAAGTTAGTTTTGGAAATATATTCACATCGCGTGAGAGAAAAATTTTATATAGCGCTTTGATTGGCGTTCATGATGAGCCAGGATGAAAATTTTATCTGTAAGATTAAAATCGAAAAGTACTAACTGCCAATTTGGATCTAGATTATATGCAAGTCTAATAGGTATTTCAAAATGGGTTTAAAGGGATGTAGGCCGAAAGAACATTTATTTCATGAAGGGAACGCTTTGAGTTTTCAAAAATGCATTGAAATGGCGTCAACAATCAAACATTTAAATTAAAGAATCGTTCTGAATTTAATCAAAAAATTAATTCAAAAGTCAACAGTTTTAAATATAAAAAAAGGAATCATCATCAGTCAGGAACGGGTTGACAATTGGCAATTCAGCCGAATCGTTCGGTTGGCGATAAGAAATAAAAATAATTGTCACAAATGTTTCAGGTCAGGTATACGAGTAGTTTGTCGTGTAAGTGTAAATAAATGCTACAGGCGTGCTAAACCGGGACATTTTAAAGTAATTGTCATTTTTCTAAGAATAAAAGCGAGAATTTAAAGGCGATATCGGGAAATAACATGGAACAGATAGAACAGAACTATAAATGATACAGTTTTCAGATAATTGTGAATAAAAATAGTAGAGAGTTAAAATTTTTATTGGATTCTGGCGCGTCTGTTTCTGTGGTACCAAAAAATATTTAAAAATCATAAATTATCCAACGATCAAAGGAAATTACTAAGTTTTGACAACTAGCAGTTGCAAGTTGTGGGTAAATGTGTAATACCTGTTGGGTATAAGGAAGTATTGCAGAGGATGTATCGCACCAATGCCATTCAGCTGAGGCACGAAGAAGTCAGTAATCGTGGTTCTGTAGCGCTCTCCATTGGCCGTAGCATTCTGGCCGGCATCGCCTATAAAAAAAACCGGGCCTATGATTTCGCCTGCCCATAAAGCACACCAAGCAGTGACTTTTATCGGATGTAAGGGCGTCTCGACAAAGGCTTCTGGGTTTTCTCCACTCCAAATTCGACAATTCCGCTTAGTGACATTTTGCCTTGGAAAAGAGGATCAAGCTGAATATTGTTTTCGACCCATTCAACAAACCTCGACTCGCATAATCGTCACGCAGTTTCGACTCTTGCAAATGGCAAAACGTACTGACTACAATTCAAGTGTCAACTATCATTGACAGTCTGTGTAAAGAATGTTGCAGTTTAAAAATAAACCATAAAAAATACCCTTTGGAATAAACCAACGTACTTGCAATCTTCTACTGTTCCTCTCCCGCCGTGACCGTGTTTTTTTATTTAATATTTTTTTATATAATTAAATAACAACTTTACAATTTTTCCACATATATTTTGTTTGACCCGTGACCGTGTTCAGTCGTTACCGACATCGTCAGACTTGTGGGAGGCTAGACAAAATTATATGTTATAAACATAAAAAGGAAGGGGTCGAAGTCCATGATTTTAAGTAAAATTTTATGTCAAAATTTATAATAATAATTACACATAAGTTATGGTTTGCAGTATGACTTTATGCAATTTTATTATTGAAATGTATTTTTGTTCGTAAATTGAAATAATGTCTGGGGAATCTGGAACCGTCGGTTGACAACCCTTTCTACTGCCCATTAGTGGGGGAAGTCCTGTCTTCTAAAACTTCGGGTAGTTATTTCTTATCGACATGACATTTGAGTAGCCGTTGTTTGCATTCAACCAGCCTGTGATATCTCGCGGCCATCTTTGATTCCTGCGGTAAGAAGGGTATGAAGGGGAAAAAAATAAATTTTTCGATAGACCTTGCGCAGTAGCTATTTACCGAATGACGTATCCGAGGATCTGAATGGGCTAAATTATGACGTCATGCGCAGAACAATACGAGTTTAAAAATACCTTCTATCATTTCAACTGTGGTTTACCCCCTCCCCAACCATCAAAACATATGATTTCGGTAGGTAAACAAAACTTCACCAAGATGGCCGTTTTCCCGTTGGCTTGCGGACCATTCCATTATCACGGGTATTTTTTTTTGAATCATTTGAAATAAAATGGTTTATACAAATATTATTAGTTTATATCATCTCTGTTTTGTTTCAGGTGTAAGATTTCAACTAGGCATTCTATATCAATCCAAAAGGAATCAATGTTTCACTGCCAAACATATATTGTGCAAGAAACGTAAGTTTAAATTATTTGCTGATGTTTATCATTTCTGCATTATCACTTTCATTATGTTGTGTAACGTTAAACTAATGTTTTTTTAAAATTATTATTTATAGTTTGTATGTAACTCAGAACTTCGTATATTTAATCTTGAATTCAACCGAATTTAGACGGCCATTTTACTACGCACTTGTTTTCTCCGGTTAATTTTAAAATTATTCAAAATATTACATATTTATGTTATTATATTTTAATTGTAATGGTTTTTACAAATTTCTTTTTTATTTCAGGGTGTATGGATAAGATTTCAATCAGGCATTATATAACAAAACGAATCTTCGTTTTTGTTTTTGAGTTTCGAGAATCGAATTTGTTTCGAGAATCCAAATCAAGAATTGATGTTTGAGATATACATTTTCCCTGTGAACGAACGAACAAAGGGATGTTATTTAATATCAGTGCGCTAGATTTAAATTTATCACTAATTGGATCTTTCCTCAACCTGCCTCTGCTAAACGAGTATTCTTTAGCAACGAAATACGACGTAAGTTAATTATCTGTTGATGTTTATTATGCTTATTTTATTAGCTATTTTTTTGTACTATGTTACACGCAATATATATATACAATAACAGATTTGGAAGGGTTTGAATATCCTGATTTCTATAGGACAATACATAACAATGCCGAAGTGGTGAGGAGGATGTTTTACAATGGGTAGTTGCAGTCATCAAGAAGTACTTCTCCTTGTATCATGATTGAAAGTGAAATAGCAGAAAAAGGGAACCTTAGAAGAGAGGATAAAAGCGAAGATAGCAAAGAAGAGACAACACTGCAAAAAATTAAGTTTTCAGTGTTAAGATCGCATCTCGATGATCTAATAACATTTATCAACTACTCGTCAGATAACGAAGTTCTACTATATTGTATGCATTTTCGTAAATTTAGAGGGTTGATTGAAAAAAATTGTTGTTTTTTGAAAGAGTGCAAACAAAACATTTCAAAGCTGGATTACTGAAAGCGTATCGATATCAAACAGCAACATCACTTCACGACGAGTGTTCGAAGACAAATTTTTTTTTTTAGTTTTGCATTGTTTATTTATATCTAAATACAGTGTTCATATTTTGAACAAGAAAAAAATGTTTATTTTAAACCTATTTTCTAACCCATTCTCTCCAATTAGTCCATTTTATCGAGGTTTTATTTCTCATATACATGTATATAGATTCTTGTGGCTCTATTACATACCCAATATTAATTTAATTATATTCTTACAGCTCTCCGTTCCGAGTTATCTAGTGCTAGCGGAGCTCTCTAATTATTATGAGCAGCTAGCAGAGCCTCTTTGTTTACTCTTGAACCCCGGTGTATGTATCTTTTTCTTTTGTGAAATCATTTATTTTACTTCAATAATATTTTAAAATCAATATATTATGTCTTGGTATTAATTAAGTTAAATTTTTCAGCTCTTTATTCCGTGTTACCGAGTACTAGCAGAGCTATCCAATGGAATCAGCAGCTAGCAGACCCTTTTTATTAGCTACTGAACCATGTGGTATGTATCTTCCCATTAATGTAATTATCAAATTTCTTATTCATTCGTTCTCATACACACCTTTTAATATTATACACGTTTCTGTGGAATTCTATGTTAAAATATTTTACTACTTTACATTTGATGCAATATAATTTATTTTAGGAGTACAGCCACCCGTTTTGTCAATTTTATTGGAGAATCGAGAGTTTCTAATCTGACTCCAAGGAATCAAAAGCTGAACATGGGCGATGAAGACGAAGAAGCAACTTCGATATGTTCAAAAGAAATCGACAACATTTGAACAATGGCACATTGCTGCTCGTAGATATTAAGAGGGGAAAGTATTAGTATAATACCTTTCGTTGTTAAATCTGATTCCTTATAGATTTATTTAATGTCAGATCAAACAATCGCATCGCCATAAAAGGTAGATGATATACCTGAAAAGATAAAGCTCTTGCTATCGCTTTATATACAGAAGGACCTAAGGGCTACAGGTTACTGGCTAAACTCTGCTTTGCCTTCTCCAGTAACCATTGAAAAATAACTATACTTAATTAGGCTGAAACCCGGCATTAATGACATATTATTTACCAATTTAAAAACAAAAGAATATAAAATTATATATTATTATTATGATATATCATAATAATGATAGATCAGTAAAAACTTGTACATAATTGTTATATTTTATGAAATGAGTCCTCATGTAAATTTCAATTTACGAAATGGATTTATCGAATTGCAATGTTTTTCGATCACACATTAACTATTAGGATAAAAGGGCTTTACACACCTTACAAGCAACCTCAATAATTTTCTTTTTTTGAAAGTGGTGCTAAACATGCAGATCTGAAGGGTATTGTTCTAACAACAAAGAAATTTATTTTATTTGGCCTTAAGCCTATAGCTATTGTGTGATCAGGGTACCACTGTGTTATTCTAAAATTGTTCAAATGAGGCCGATCTTATTTATTTATATCTAAAAGTACATTTCTATAATATATAGGTCCAAGAAAACTCTTCAGTATTCCTGGTGACTTTACAATTCGATATATGTATTTAACAATATTTCTTTATTGATATGAAACATAAATACAATATTTGGTAATGCCTTAAGCACTTTCGTTTAAAGTAATGCACATTAGTTGTAAACAAGAAGGCTTTTTGGGACCTAGTTTGAGCATTTGAGCACTACACTGAATTTTACTGTCCGGCAGTCAGGTTAGCATGAAAAAACGGATGATTGGCTTGTGCACTTGTCCGTCTTTCTCCGGATCGGTGCGCTCGATCGGTGCACGATCATGGTTAGCATGAACTCGATCACTAAAGCTAAACCGTTGAAATCATTTTTATTTGCAATAACCGGACTGCCAAACAG
The DNA here is from genome assembly GCF_059751285.1 of Brachycentrus maculatus. NCBI lineage: Eukaryota > Metazoa > Arthropoda > Insecta > Trichoptera > Brachycentridae > Brachycentrus > Brachycentrus maculatus. Next base: position 237,211 of record NW_028281108.1, read on the forward strand.
TAAAATTCCGTGTAGTGCACAAGCACCCTTGGGGCGTTTGTCCACTACACGGCATTTTACCGTCCGGCACGTCAGTTAGCGTTTTTAAACGACGATTGGCTTGGATTGGCTTGTGCTTTACTCCATCTTTCTTCGGATCGGAGCTCTTGATAGGTGCGTGAACACGTTGCGCGTAAATTCGATCACGCTACACTGTCGTAGTCGCTTTCACTTTTCAAAACCTGACTGCCGGAGGGTAAAATTCTGGGTAGTGGACAAGTGCCCTTTGTGTGTGTAATTTTAAGTACAATAATAATTTTATATATTCCTGTAATATTGTAATTTTCTTTGATTTGATCCAGAAGGTTATAGGTTTAAGAGAACTAAGAGTTCTAACAACTCGAGTATGTAATTGGTTCACCTTCCGGTTCAGTCAAAGTATGGATATAATAAACCTTTTTACCAGCTAAATGATTTTTTCATTTTTCAATTTCATTGAATAATGTCAAAATCAATATAGCCTAAATATGTCATCAACATAAAACTCTGTAAAATGCGTATATTGCCATTTTCCTGAAAAGGCGGGAAAATGACGAAACGCATTTTACAGAGTTTCATGTCGATGGCATTTTTAGGTTATTTTGATTTTGACATTTGAGCTTCTTCTTCCTTTTTGTCTCTATAAGGCTGTCGAGTGCATCGATCAGCTGATTTTTCTGCGTAGGTTATTTTTTAGTGTGAATAGTGAGAATATTTAATTTTCTTGATTTTTTTCAACACGTATAATCATTTACCATACTAATTTGACAAAGATATCAATCTTTACTAGTATATAATCTTTGCATTCAACCTTTGCTGCATTCTAGTATATAATCTCCGGGTGAACGCTTGTGTGTGACTTGGCCATTCAATATTCCCTTGTCAGGGTGAGTTTTTACTGTATTTATTTGTAAGATTTGTAACCGATCTAACTTACTAGATGCGTGTAAGGATTGAACGTTTTTATTTGTCCAACTTTTGACGGTTCATTAATCCTTATTCCGCACGACCGTCCTGTTTGCGGCGCGTATGGTGATGGTGATGGTGATCACAATAAATATGAGCCCGAATCGGCCTCTAATATTTAGTCTAAGTTTGATTTATTGTTAACCTTCCGGAACACGCGCTACAAGTTGTAACAATACACCGTGAGACTGTGAGGCATTCATTGCATATATTTGGCACACTTGACGCGCGGATCTCTTCCTCCACTGGATAGTAGCAGTATTTCTAGAAAATCACCATTCAATTAATGCCGGCAATGTTGAACAATGAATAGAAAACTGTGAGCATTCATCATTGTTAGCTAATTGACCCGTTTCGTTTTTTTGTTACTTATGAATGTTGAATCTGATGATGGAATGGCTGTTTTTTATTATAATTTATTGGTTATATTTCTACAGATGTCCGGACAAGGTTTACTGGAGGCAGCGGAAGGGGGAGATGTGGCGAAGGTCAACACTCTCCTTAAACAACATAATATAAACGTAAACTGGACAGCTAGTCGGGGTAAGATATTCCAAGATTATTGAACTAGTGAACCGAGGAATGTAGCAATAATAGGTGATGTTAGTAAAGCGATATGATATACAAGTGGGAGAATATTACTGTATATATTCTACCTTTGCCGGCCAATGTCAAGTGGAAAGCCCCGTGAGTAGCCAGACTTCCATATGGAAGTCTGGGAACAAATAGATGGTCCGCTCTGTTAAGGCACCTATCCCTGCAAGCTAGTTTGGTTCCTCCACATTCCCGGATGATATATATTTGCCGTTCCTAACTTGCGTGCCTCGGACAGTGGTATTGGGAGGACAGTTACTCGCCGCTAATAGCTTCTTCAATATTCTGTCTCCGTTGCGCAGTGGTGAGCGCGTTTGGTTGCCGCGCTCCGGGTCCCCGGTCCGATGGCTAGAATACTGAATACCGTCGGCCTCGCTTCGTGTGAGGCTCAAATTGTAACAAAATTGGGTAACATATAATAATTTTATGTAATAATAAATGTTTTCTTTAAATGTTTAAAATTCCTACAAATATTCCACCGTATATGTCATTGACTTAGAACAATAAACACTAATTAAACATTGTATTCCAGCAAGGTTTCTATTCCAAATTTACAAATCTTCTTGCTGACGAGGTAGAGAACTCATACAGAATAGAAAATCTCCTTATTAGATTATAATTCAAATGTCATTTTTTAAAACGTTATAGAAAAGAACAATAAAAAACTAATGGATAATTATATTTCATAAAATGATGTGAAAATAAGTATTTAGTTATGCCCTTCAAGTGATTTCTCACAAAAACGGCACAATATAAGTTATACAATTAATAAATAATTAAATGCAAGAAAGTAATTAAATGCTTGAAAGGTTACTGGGATAGGTAGTGGGGTCCTGCTACATGGCCTCGCGCTGGCCGTACACCCTGTATATACAGTACATCCTCCGTTACAGGGTGGACTGCACTACACCATGCAGCATACAGGGGCCACCTCCCGGTAGTACGGGCACTCCTGCAGGCAGAGGCTGCAGTAGATCTGCAAGATGTAGTAGGTAAGTGTAACTAGTAGTAGCAGTAGTAATATGCCCAACACACGCAATGTACATACAGGACACCATGGTATATAGGTTACATGAATCATCACTAACTAGCAGAAACGGAAATATACATTTATTTGCAAACGGCGCATAAAGACCTTTTATATATTAAATGTTAAAACAAGCACTGATTATTTGAACTACTTAGTTGCATTTCATAGTTGAAAAACACATAAAAAAAGTGATTTTGTGACATTGTTACGGTCTGACTTTTGTACAAAAAATGAAAATTAAAGACCTTTTAAATATTAAATGCTAAAAAAAGCACTGATTATTTGAATCTACTGAAGACTCGAATTTTTCATGTTCAATGAATTTATTTTTTATTTTTTACCTTATTACAAAAAATTAACTAAAAAAAAACAAAAAACATTAATATTTCAAAATCGATCCGGAGACATAAGATGATTCCGATGTGTATAAAATATTTTCAAAAAAAGTGTCAAATTATGTTTTTACCATATATATATATATATATATATATATATATATGGTAAAAACATAATTTGACACTTTTTTTGCATCGCACGGCCAACTCCAAGGTAGACGAGTCGCGTTCAGACCACCATAGAGATGGATTCACAGCTGGGAATCTACTTCGCTGGAGGCTAATCCCTCTTAAAAACAGGCCACGAGGCCTACACCATGAAGGGGTATAAATGCACATACGTAAAGTGATCACTTAAGTCAGCCAAATGCCAGGTCGTAAGCCCTGGGATGCTCGGATATACGCCTTATTTCGTATAAAACGACAGATGCCATGTCATAAGATAAGACATTTATCGTGTTTATTGGTATCATCCATACGGTGAATAATCCAGTAACTGTCACAGTTTCTAAATTAAATAGGAATTTAAAAAACGTTTAAAATGAAATTAACTAAGCATTTTCTAATATTAACAGTCTCCCGAATTATTTTATTATTATATATATTCACAAAGTCCAATTATAAGATAAAATGTTTCATTAGAATCCGAAACATACTAACCATCGACAACCTGAAGAGAGTTTACTACGCTATCGCTCACTCACTACTGCAGTATGGCATTATTGCATGGGGAGGCTCGTACAACAACATACTGAACTCTGTGAAAATAGTACAGAAAACCATCATTAAAGTCATCTTGAAAAAAAATATATATTTCCAACAAAATTATTATTTAAAAAATTTCAAGTCCCAAATATAGAATCCATTTATAAAAAAACCGCAGTTTTTCAAATACTAAAGGGTGACAACTATTTAAATCTAACAAAAAATTTATCATCGAGATTCTCAAACGATTTTTCTACTCCAAAATGCAACACCAAGCAATTTCAGCAAAACTTCAAATATTTGGCAATCAAACATTTCAATAAACTTACTTCCTAAAGAAATAAAAAAAATAGATGATATAAAAATCCTTAAGAAAAAAATTAAAGCTCTATACATTTAAATCTTTAAAAAAAAAAAAAAAAAAAAACTATTATATCTTTTATTATATAACATTAAACCACGAGTGTAAGTCCCTCTCCAAGCACAAAAGCGCAGACTCTTTTATGGAGAGGCACAGCGAATCGAAATATAAAAGTTCTCCATATGTATAAATGATTCAAATGTATTATGTTATAAATAAAAATGTAAATATATTAAATGAATAAAAAAAAAAAGATAAAATAATAAAAATGAAAAGGATATTTTCTGGAATTTCTCCTGTATGTGATTATAATCCAGGATTCGGACCTCACATACAAATACGAGAGTTTCTGCTCAGTAAAATAGCTTCTTCGTCATACCAATGGATGTCACTAGTGAAAATTCTAGTGATTATAAAGTGTTTAAAGTGTCTAAAGTGATCACTTAAACCTGCCTACGTCGGTCGAAGGCACCTTGAATACCCAGACTTTCATATTCTTCTTCATCTTTGTTGAGATGTAAAAAAATATTTTAATAAATAACTCCTATAAAAATATTTACATAAGTAAAGTAGGGTACATATAAGCCCTTCCAGTGATTTCGTACGAAAACGGCGCTATATAAATTATCCAAGAAGTAGATAATTAAATGTAAACTATTGGTGACTATAACACACTGGGGAGGTTACTGGGATAGGTAGTGGGGTCCTGCTACATGGCCTCGCGCTGGCCGTACACCCTGTATATACAGTACATCCTCCGTTACAGGGAGAACTGCACTACACTGTGCAGCATCTGAGGGCCACCTCCCGGTAGTACGGGCACTCCTGCAGGAGGGGGCTGCAGTAGATCTGCAAGATGTAGTAGGTAAGTGTAACTAGTAGTAGCAGTAGTAATATGCCCAACACACGCAATGTACATACAGGACACCATGGTATATAGGTTACATGAATCATCACTAACTAGCAGAAACGGAAATATACATTTATTTGCAAACGGCGCATAAAGACCTTTTATATATTAAATGTTAAATCAAGCACTGATTTTTTAATCTACTAAAGACTCAATTTTTTTTAGCCTTACTGCAAAAATTAAACTAAAAAACAAAATATCAACATTTCAAAGTCGATCCGGATACATATGATGATTTCCGATATGTTTAAAAGTTTGTATATACGGTAAAAACAATATTTGGGGCTTTTTTTGCACCGCATAGCCAACCCCAAGGTAGACGACTCGCGGTCAGACCACCATAGAGATGAATTAACAGCTGGAAATCGACTTTGCAGGAGGCTAATCCCTCTATAAAGAGGGGGGTATGAATGCACATACATAAAGTGATCACTTGAGTCAGCCAAATGCCAGGTCGTAAGCCCTGGGATGCTCAGATATACATCTTATTTGGAATAATTGATATCATGCATATGGTGAATAATCCAGTAACTGTCAGTTTCTAAATTATTTTAAAAATGTTGATAATGAAATAAATTAAACATTTTCTAGCATTAACTGTCTCCCATTCACCAATTCCAATTATGTATTAGCTAAAATAATAAAAAGGATATTTTCTGGGGTTTCTCCAGGACTCGGACCTCACATACTAATATAAGAGTTTCTGCTCAGTAAAAAAGGTTCTTCGTCTTACCAATAGATGTCACTAGTGAAAATTCTAGTCATTCTCGTACAATGTTTCAAAATTGGATCACTTATACACTCGCTCTGTTTTAAGCGATCACTTTACACTCGCGTGTAAAGTGATCGCTTAAAACAAGCCTACGACGGTCGAAGGCCCCGTAAATGCCCAGACTTTCGCGTTCTTCTTCATCTATGTTGAGATGTAAACAATAGTATGATAAATAACTCCTATAATTGGAGATAATCTAGATTTGTGAACAAGTATTTGGACACACTGTTGTTCACATTAAATTTTTTCAAAACGTAAAAAAAGTAATTGACAATTATGTTTTATAAAATGATCTGAAAAATAAGTTCAACTTCCCCTAGCCCTTCGAGTGATTTCTCTTGAAAACGGCGCTAGATGAATTGTCCAATAAATACATAATTAAAGGTAAACTATTGGTGACTATAACACACTGGGGAGGTTACTGGGATAGGTAGTGGGGTCCTGCTACATGGCCTCGCGCTGGCCGTACACCCTGTATATACAGTACATCCTCCGTTACAGGGAGCACTGCACTACACCTGGCAGCATGTGAGGGCCACCTCCCGGTAGTACGGGCACTCCTGCAGGAGGGGGCTGCAGGAGATCTGCAAACTAAGGAAGGTAAGTGTAACTAGCAGTAGAAGAAGTAATGTGACCAACACATTCAAAGAAAATATAGAGGACTTGGGATATAGATTTGGCATTAGTGGTGCATAAGGCACCGCATCAAACTCTTTTATAACTATACAAAAGCGGGGTGATCAGATCGGTGGCAACCAGTTGACGTAGGTGAAGGAACTTAGAAATGGAGGAGGAATAGAAGGTCTCGGAAGGGTTTTTGGATAGGTATTGAGGTCCCGCTACGCGGACTCTGTGACATGTGTGCGTATGTGTATGACACAAACCCGTGTATGTATTATCTCCCTCGTTTAGAATAACTAACTAACTAACTAACCATCCCGCCACCCCGCAGGGGTAAGCAGAGAGAATAGAACGCCACACCACTCTGTCTTTGCAAACTTCCTTCGCCTCTTCCACGTTCATGCATCTCCTCATACATACCTGCCGATTGTTACGACTACTAACCTGACCACTTTCAAGTATTTGGAATACCTGATTCCACATTCTTCTGAGAGATCGCATTTCGACTGCATTCAGTCTACTTTCATCCTTCTTTTGCCAACTCCATGTTTCACTTCCATACATTAGAGTTGGAACCAGGACTCCGTTGTGCACTGCCAGTTTAGCTTCCGCTGATAGGTTTTTATTTGCCATAACTGATTTCAGTGCACCATTCACTTTGTTCCCGAATTATTTATTTGTTATTATCATTCATTTCTTCTTTTATTGAACTTCCTTTATAAAAAATGTGCAAACGTCGCGGCCTACACGCGATACGAGTGAAGTCCTTAAGTTTCACTTAAAAAACAAAATAAATGCAACAACTATAAACTATTGGTGACTATAACATACTGGGGAGGTTACTGGGATAGGTAGTGGGGTCCTGCTACATGGCCTCGCGCTGGCCGTACACCCTGTATATACAGTACATCCTCCGTTACAGGGCTCACTGCACTACACTGTGCAGCACTGAGGGACCACCTCCCGGTAGTACGGGCACTCCTGCAGGCGGGGGCTGCAGTAGATCTGCAAGATAATACAGGTAAGTGTAACTAGTAGTAGCAGTAGTAATATGCCCAACACACGCAATGTACATACAGGACACCATGGTATATAGGTTACATGAATCATCACTAACTAGCAGAAACGGAAATATACATTTATTTGCAAACGGTGCATAAAGACCTTTATGCGCCAGCAATTACAAATGATTTAAAATATATATTTTTAAAAGTATATTTTGAATATTAAAAGCATTGTTAACTTTGTGGTATGGTAATATAACACTCTCCTTATCATTCATCATTCGCTTTGTGTTATACCACTTAAATGCTCTACTTCATGACCTCACGATTCAGTTGACCTGATGATGAAATGGTTATTCCGAAACCGGTAGTCGCGGAGGAGAGTTTTATAGTTTATTCATGCATAATGTTTTGTTCACATTTGTTTATAGATATACTATTTAAAACTTAGCAATTCTAACATAGACACTAAATACATGATAGATCAGACTCACTGTGCCGTCGCTCTGGGCGCTCAATTACAGGGCTTGTGAGCTGTCATGGGCTGGTTGAGTGATCGCCGTGCACGCGTGCACATTCGCCAATTCTACCCACGATTAACCTATTGACTACGGGTTGCACGCATTGGTGCGTTTCAGTAGGTACCTTCAATTTCACACACAAAAAACACGCTTCGCTGTGTAGCGGATAGGTGTGAATATAGGGAAAACATTCACGGATGGGAACATTGGTACACGAGTATAATAAATCCAACATAAAAATCTAGTTTCCGGTAAGCGCTGGTTCAAAATGCCCGAATAATGCACATTGTTCATATTACCCCCCTTATGTTATGTATGTACTTACACGATTCAATGTCTGCCAGTGAACAAGTTATTTCTGTCTTTCTATCTTCATTCCGCACCAAGATGCCGAGGGTATCCAGGCTTAATGTACAAGCTCCGCTCTTGTGAAACTATTTTATATTTTTTAATGTTTTTAGGTGTAACACCACTCGACTGGGCTAAAAGATTTGGTCGCAAGGAAGTAGTAGCTTGTCTGGAGTTGGAAATAGGCAGTAAGTATAAGCCAGTAAATGTATTCACAACCAGTGGAATGTAAACATTTCCTACCAACTATACACTTTCACATAAGTATACCCACAACAAGTACCTACTTGAATCTAGACTAATATATTTACTAGTAGATGTGTGCACGCTACAAAATAAAACATAAGAAGTAAATACCGTTCCCGAAAATGAGGCGACGTTTTACAGGAAATAAGTAGAGGACTCTTCCTAATACCTGCTGGACTGAACGTGTTATGGATATAGCTAATGTTGTATCCTGCAAAGAATGTGTCATTTTAAAGTGATGAATATAAAGCATGTTGGTGTTTGCACTCCCTCGGTGAGTAGCTAGGTTTGTGTCTACCGCCTCTCTATACACCACCAGCATAGCACTATTCACCCGCTAACACTGCGCAATATACTAATCACACGCGTTCTCGGTCTGCCCTCACTCTAGTCCTTCTAACGATACTAGCATGCAGGTCTAAATGACCAATCACAGAGCATGTTATACTAACAATGTTAATATTGCCTTTCCAGACATGCAGTGTGAAGTCTGTTAATAGGAGACCGTAAAGTAGAGACCTAGTCCGACTGCCTTTATCATTATTTTATTTGTAATTTTTCCTTTACATCATTACACTATTTTATAAATATTTAGGCACATCCTGTGCGTGGGTATAAAATATAATGCAATGTACTTTATGGTTTGAAGCTAATTGTAATCACATTAAACTGGAAAAATAGGTGATAAAATGAGGAGTAAAAAATATGACGTATTAAGTATATTCCATATGTTTCTTGTCCTTCCTCTCTCCCTTCCCTACAGACTGCTCCCGACCTGCGGACAGGAGGCTCGGCTGGCGATCCCACTATACCGACTTACTATTTGTTCCTCAGAACGGACGGTGTTGCAACACACTGCGCCATTGGAGCCGAAAGTTAAGGAGCTGGAGGACGCTCTGACTGCCCTTACTCTGTCCCTGGAAAGGGTGCAAGCTGAACACGCCGAAACCCTGCAGCAACACCGCCAAGATACGGGTACTGATTCAGAATCACACACGCCAAGACAGCTTTCCAACCTGCAGACGAGAGATGACAAGTGACTTACTGTTTGATCCTCAGAACGCAAGACGGCCGAGTTGGAGCAGAAAGTTAAGGAGCTGGAGGACGCCCTGACTGCCCGAGCCGCTCCTAGCAGCTCCGCTCTGTCCCTGGAAAGGGTGCAAGCTGAACACGCCGAAACCCTGCAGCAACACCGCCAAGACACGGGTACTGATTCAGGATCTTCATAAATAAGTTTATATATACGAAGACAGCTTTCCAACCGCAGACAAGATATAACAAGTGACTTACTATTTGTTCCTCAGAACGGGAGATGTCGCAACACATTGCACCATTGGAGCAGAAAGTTAAGGAGCTGGAGGAGGCCCTGACTGCCCGAGCTGGCTCAGCCCTCTCCCTGGAAACCCTGCAGCAACACCGCCAGGACACGGGTACTGAGTCTTGTTGTTAAGTGCGAGATACTAAATGGACATTTTTACAAACACGATGGACAAATATTACGCTCTACATTGGATTTGCAAACAAGGAACATTAGGATTATTTGATATTGATAAATACATTTATAGAAAAGAGAGTGAATGGTGCGCTGAATTCAGTTTTAGCAAATTAAACCTAGGATCTACATAAAGAAGAAGAAGAAGAAGAATATTGTTTTTCAACCTGCAGACAAGATATGACAAGTGATCCTACTTTACTGACTTACTATTTGTTCCTCAGAACGGGAGATATTGCAACACACTGCACCATTGGAGCAGAAAGTAAAAGAGCTGGAGGACGCCCCGACTGCCCTAGCCACTCCTAGCAGCTCCGCTCTGTCCCTGGAAAGGGTGCAAGCTAAACACGCCGAAACCCTGCAGCAACTCCGCCAAGACACGGGTACTTTGATATTCAGAATATTCATAAATAAGAGATGACAAGTGATCCCACTTTACCGACTTACTATTTGATCCTCAGAACGCAACATGGCCGAGTTGGAGCAGAAAGTTAAGGAGCTGGAGGACGCCCTGACTGCCCGAGCCGCTCCTAGCAGCTCCCCTCTGTCCCTGGAAAGGGTGCAAGCTGAACACGCCGAAACCCTGCAGCAACTCCGCCAAGACACGGGTACTTTGATATTCAGAATATTCATAAATAAGAGATGACAAGTGATCCCACTTTACCGACTTACTATTTGATCCTCAGAACGCAACATGGCCGAGTTGGAGCAGAAAGTTAAGGAGCTGGAGGACGCCCAGACTGCCCGAGCCGGCCCCTCCCCGTCCCTGGAAACTCCGCAGCAACACCGCCAAGACACGGGTACTGAGTCTTGTTGTTAAGTGCGAGATACTAAATGGACATTTTTACAAACACGATGGACAAATATTACACTCTACATCGGATTTGCAAACAAGGAACATAAGGATCATTTGAATGATAAATACATTTATAGAAAAGAGAGTGAATGGTGCGCTGAATTCAATTTTAGCTAATAAAACCCCATCAGGGAAAGCTAAGCAGCACTGTCCCGGTAATGTATGGAAGTGGAGCATAGAAGGATGAGAGTAGACTGAATGCAGTCGGAATGAATCTCTCGGTAGATGTTCCGATGGTGATACGAGGAATGGGGGCAAGGCTGAGATAAGCATTATCCAGCTAACTAAGGAAGGTGGGTGGAGATGGTTTGGGCATGTGACGTTCACCATTCTACCCACGATTGAGAACCCTATTACTCGGATTCAGAGAGTTGTATATACGAGGGGAGGTCAAGAAGTTCGCGGAATGACAGGGAAAGATAACGAAATGAAATATTAAACTATTTTTCCTTTTCAATGTATTTTCCCTTAACCCTAATACATTTATTAGATCTGTCAAATAACTTATTAATACCGTCAAAAATAAAAGATTTGTCTTGGGCGTCAAAATAGGCCGAATTTGCCGACTTTACTTCATTGTAGTCGCCAAATTTTTTTCCACACAGTTCTTTCTTTATTTTTGGTAACAATTGATAGTCGCTTGGGGCCAGGTCTGGGCTGTAGGGTGGGTGGCGCATTTGTTCAAAACCGCACCGGTGAATGGCAGCCGTCGCAACACGGCTTGTGTGCACGGGTGTATTGTCGTGCAAAACGAGCACGCCTTTTGTAAGCCTTCCTCGCCTTTTTTCTTTAATAGCTTCTTTTAATTGATCTAATAAAGAAGCGTGGTATTCTCCCGTTATTGAAACACCACGTTCCTTATAATCAATCAAAAGGATACCTTCTGTATCCGAAAAGATCATCGCCATGACGTTTCCGGCCGATTGAGACACCTTATACTTCTTAGGAGGGGGTGTGCCTTTTTGATGCCACTGCATCGACTCTTGCTTTGACTGGGATTCATAATGGTGAACCCAAGTTTCATTGCCAATTACAATTTGGGCCATAACTTCCTCCCTTTGCTCTCCACAGCGGTCCAAAAACTCGCGACAACTTTCTACGCGCTCGCGTTTTTTATGGGCAGAAAGCATTCTCGGCACCCATCTTGCACATACTTTAGTCATGCCAAGGTGTTGATGTAGCATGTTTAAAATGGTTGTTTCTGACACTCCAACTAATGCCGCAAGCTGTTTTTTCTTTAGCCAGGCATCTTCTAATACAAGTTTTTCAACTTTTTTTATTATTTCTGGCGTGGTAGCCTCAATCGGCCGTCCAGGTCGGGGGTCGTCTTCAGTGGAGTCCCTCCCTCGTTTGAAAAGGGCGTGCCATTTATAAATCATGGTTTCCCAGGAGCGGAGTCCCCATAAACAGCTAACTTCTTCTCCGTCTTAATCCTCATTGCTCAGGGTTGTGACCCTTGCAGAAGCAATGACTCTTCTCCAGTTATCCCTTGACTGCGCTGCACGTAGCGCTCCAACCACTGAGGTGCCTGCTGCTGCCTTAATTTGATCGGTCCATCGTGTGGGGATCTTCCTCTCCCTCTCTTTCCCTCCAGGCTACCGATCGCAACTAGTCGTTCCAGGCTATCCTTGTTGCCACGCGCAACGTGTCCAAAGAACTGGAGAATCCGTCGGGTACAGATATTGGCCAGAGTCAAGCCATCCAAGCGTAGTTCCTGGCGAATGAACTCATTGGTGCGTCTAGCTGTCCATGGAATTCGGAGCATGCGCCTCCAACACCACATTTCGAAGGCATCAATTTTTCTCCTTTCTGCTGCTTTTATAGTCCATGTTTCAGCAGCATAGAGAAAAATGGAGTGGACCAAGCTCCTGACAAGCTTCATCTTGGTGTTGTTACTCACACCCCGGTCTTTCCAGATTTTGTCTAGCTTAGACATGGCACTTTTGGCGATGGCGATACGACGTCTAATCTCTCCTTCACAAGTTCCTTCACTGCTGATTTGAGATCCAAGGAACTGGAACTCGTTTATTATCTCTAAACCTTCGAGTGAGTTCCCGAGATCACCAAACAGCTAAAATCTCTTGAAAAATGGTTTGAGGTTTCTTTCCTTGTTTGGTGAGAATCTTAATGACGGCGCGATATTCAATTTTCTCCATAGTGGCTAGTTTCTTCCCGATTGACTTGTTTACTCGTTGATAACTCAAAAGCTAATGACCGGATTAGGCTGAAACTTGGTATATATACTAACAATGAGTCACTCAATTAGCGCCTACCTGGATGAGTAACTCACCCTCGCCAACCCCGCCATTCCGCAAACTTTTTGACCCCCCCTCGTGAGGATGGTTTGGGCTCTAGTGGGGTTGAATATGTATTCTCTGTAGCAGGTATTTCTCCGCTGATGGTGGCTGCCGAGGAGGGAAACTCGGAGGCAGTCGACGTACTACTGGCAGCGGGAGCTGCGGTCGGCCGATCGGATAGCAAAGGTAACCCATCCTCTCCTTGGCCGATTACAGATCTAACTACTCGCACGTCTGACTGCACTGATGTATGTCCTCGGTCGCAGGTCGGACAGCCCTGGTGTATGCGCTGCGAGGGGGTCACCTGGACGTGGTGAAGGCCCTGATAGCGGCAGGAGCGGATGCCAATCTGTGACCTCAATTAGCAAAGTAACTTTACTTTCATGAATTTCTACTCGTAATCGGGTTAGTACTTAAATATGTCATGAAATGTATTTACATTCAGCACAAATGTTTGTCTGTTTTCAGGAAATCCACTTGCCGGACTCGCGTTCTTCTCGTGTAAAACTGATCCACCCTGGTCCACGCCTCGCCTCGGTTGGCGACATATACCATATTGTACATACTTATATATTGTAAATAATAAATACATATATGTAAACAGGGAACTCTACTTATTCTCAATGAAAGCACCCATCTAGATCATGAATACCCACTCGTGTAAATATGCTGGCCACATAGGCGCCCTGAATGCTCGCGTACCTGCAATGGGGGTTTACTGATAAGTGCACCTACCGTAGCTATATGGGCAACTTGCATAAACGCCAGCCTGCTATGGGTGTAGACTGGGTACCACACCACACCAGTGCAGAAAGCTGCATGCAAGGTACCCATATGGGCACTGTATGTACACTACTGGAAGCAGCTTATGAAGCAGGGTTGCCAATCTGTGGGGAATTCCCCAAACGGCGGGGAGTTTCAACTCGATCGGGGAATTTGTGGGGATTGATGAGATGTCAAAAAATAATATGAAAAATAGCTCTTGTAATTGGAGATAATCCATATTTGTGCACAAGCATTTGGACACACTCAAAATGTTGGAAATAAATTAACTGGTCAAATCTTATGCTAAGGTAATAAAAATAAAAATTATATTTTCTGGCGATTTTCATTTATGTGATCATAATCCAGGATTCGGACCTCACATAAAGCAGTTTGTGTTCAAACAGTCAGCTCAGTAAAAGCTTTTTTTTCATTTCACCAATAGATGTCTCTAGTGAAGTTCTGGTGATTCAAGAACAATGTTTCAATATTGGTTCATATATATATATATAGAGCTTCCAAGAATTTGAGTAGTGTGGTTGTCAATAATGGGTAGAATTGGTGAATGTTACGCGTGCGTAAAGTGATCACTTAGACCAGCCTATTACTGTCGTCAGCCCCGTAAATGCCCAGACTTCCATATTCTTCTTCATCTTTGATGAGATGTCGAAAAAAATACAAAATAAAATTGATAATTTTTTTTATTTATGTGTCCTAATTAAAAATTTTGGTTTTAAAATTTTTTCAAAATGTTCATAAGCACACAATTTTTTGTTGCTGTTGGTTCATTGTGTGTTTTCTTCTCTCGTCTGGTCGTAGGAATGCTTTTTTTAACATTCACCCTGATTTTACTTTTTGATTACCTTGATATTCTGCTATTTTGTAGTTGATAAAAATCTGCCACCAAAAGAAAAAAAAAAACCATTTAATGTTCTTGTAGATTCATGTCGGAAACGCTCTCGTCAATCTGGCAACGTAGCTACTGATAAGGGTTGTCTTGGCCGGCTAACGGTAAAATTGCACAATAGACTTGGCCGGCGACGGACGTAACGGGAAAAGGAGAACAAAGGAGGTTTCGTCCCGGAAACTGACCTAACGGGAAATAAAACGACCGTCGCTCGGGATACAAGGCCAAATGTCACTACCTGAACGGCTAACCTTCAGCCGTTTTCACACCCTAGAGATTTTAACGCAATCGTAAATAATTATCGTAAAATTATTCGGTAGGCTACGTACAGATTCGAGACTACTAATACCATCTAGCGTTAGCAAGTATCAACAATTACCATTTTGTAGGGGATAGGTGCGTTTCCCAGGTAAAACTGGGAAACTAATAAAGCTTTGCCAATAATTTAACAGAAATCGCTAAAAGAAAAAAAATACTATTTTATAGAATTAATGAGTTTAATTAGTTTTCTTAGTCTTTAAAGGCGTTTTTTTTTAAATAAAATTATCATGACTACATGCAATCCTCATATTACCAATAGCTACAGAATCCTATTAAATATTAATTATGTATTATTAGCAATTGATATATCTGCATATTAAAATAGATCAGGAATAAATAAACATCTCAGGCAATTCAATTAATAAACAATGGTTAATGTACCTATATATGTGTATATATATATATGTGTGTATATGTGTATGTGTGTGTGTATGTATATATAAATGTATAGTTAAATATATATATATTTATACTTGTAAATATGATTATAAGTATGTAATAAGTTAGATATGTAATATACATAATATCCTAGTTAATTGTAATCCTAGTAATTAATTGTCATTTAAGATGTCAATCACCACTGTGTGAGATGTATGTAAATTTTGAAGGAAAGGACAATATTTTGTAATTTTAATTCTACTTTACCTAATGTTACCATTGTAATCCTATTAAATGTAATTAGTTCATAAATTGGCACTAAATTACTAATTAAGTATTAATTATTAATTATAATTAATCAATTATTATTATTTTCTTAATTTTATTATAAATATGTAATCTTAACTAATTATTAGATAGCTTTTATTAATAAAGTGTGTGTTAATTATATGTATTTTATCTTAGTTACTTTAATTATATTATTAATTTAATCATAACTTTTAAATAGGCTAGGGAAATAATGATATAAATTTTGAAGGGAAGGAAGTTTTTTTATATAAAGGAATAATTAATTATTAATAATTATAATGAATGGTAGATTGTAGTAATCATGGTAGAAATGCAACATTGCAAAACTGAATGAAGGGAACTGACCAATAGGAGATGCAGGCACACCCCCACCTAAGGCCTAGGAAAGGGGATGAATAAAAAGGCTGGACACACAGTCACAGCTCTCTCTGCTCTCTGTTAGCTCTCTGCTCTCTGTTAGCTCTCTGCTCTCTGTTAGCTCTCTGCTCTCTGTTAGCTCTCTGCTCTCTGTTAGCTCTCTGCTCTCTGTTAGCTCTCTGCTCTCTGTTAGCTCTCTCTGCTCTCTGTTAGCTCTCTGCTCTCTGTTAGCTCTCGGCTCTCTGTTAGCTTCTCTCAAGCTGGTTGGTGAACCAACACTACTCACGAGTATCTTGACACGAGTCGCCTCTTATGGACTGACTTACGTTCAACGGTAACTTCACCTCAGTGCCTACGTCCTGGACCCGTCTGCATCTTTGCTGCCAGCCGCCCTTGCATCCTAACGGTTGAACGGAACATGGAAAGACTGGACTGTGACATCTTTACGAAGACGGACAATTGCTGCCAGCGGCCCTCCAGATAACCCTTCGCCACCGCCTACCCGAAGCAGCTGCCAGAATCCAGTCCCGCACCATCATCACCGACGACCAGTATGATTACCACACTGCCAATTTTATTACTTACCTTCACAGACTTTAATATTTTAATTTTCCGCCTTCCCTAGAGTCATAGCATAAGTAAGCTAGATTAAGTAAATCTTAGGTTAAGTTGTAACCTTTTTTTTTAATTACAAATGTAAAACCATTTATTATTTTTTTCTCTTCCCCATCCTCTCTATCATCTCACCACTTGCTCACTTATAACTTAATCAGCCTTTAACCCTTTTGATCACCTTAATCTGTCGATTACCGTTCGGTAATCGCATAATTCCTTGATCGATAATTTAAGGGGGTGATAATATAAAGACCGCCAACTGCCTCAACTGGCTAGAAGTGATATTCGCCAGCGGCCGGAAGTGACGTAAACGGCTAGAAGTACTAAGCTCCCGGCTGGGCGTGACTTCGCCGCGGCTGAATGTCAAATCCACCCGCCGAAATATTTATCATTCATTTTTCAGGTTAAATGGTATTTATATTGAAATTCGTTGTAAAACATATTTTCAAAATAATAATATTAATATTACAAAGAAGATATTTCACTATCTAAATTTATTTATTTCAGTGTAAACAAAAATAGAAAGGTCACGGCTAAAACGCGACATTTATAAAAAGAGTTCAGGCGATTAATAATGGTAACTCAACTCAGCCTTACAATGGTAAAAGGTAATGGTAACTTTTTTGAAATTATTATCTCAAACTATGTATAAGGCTTTTCAACAAAAACAAAAACGATAGAATTTTCAAATTACTATATTATATATAAAATTCTAGAAAATACATTATTTTAAAAGGGCGGAAGGAGTGCCCACCACTTCCTGAAGTTATGTTTCTTAACGGGGGTGCCAGCGCCCCTTTGTGGGCGTTTTGAAAGTCTGGCTAGGCGTTTTTAATTTTTTTGCATTTGGGGGGTGCTGCAGAAGTTCAAGGGAGCGTTGTGTCAAGTTAGAAAAACTACACTTTCATACGCAAAATTTAACTTTAACTTTGGCATAATACTCAATATTATCAAGTTCTTCATATACGGATTTCTATTTTTCTATCGATAATTGTCTATAACCATAGTTTGTCTATACTTATTTGAAATATTTGAACAACTTGTTGATATCTCGTATTTTTCGTTCCCGTTTTTGTGATTTTGTTAGTGTATTAGTGTGTCTCGTCATTTCTGGTCGTTTTTTGAATAATCTGACGTTTACGAGTCGACCCCCCCTGGCACAGACTGACTAATTTATATAAAGACCGCCAACTGCCTCGATTTTTTATGGCTAGAAGTGATATTCGCCAGCGGCCGGAAGTGACGTAAACGGCTAGAAGTACTAAGTTCCCGGCTGGGCGTGACTTCGCCGCGGCTGAATGTCAAATCCACCCGCCGAAATATTTATCATTCATTTTTCAGGTTAAATGGTATTTATATTGAAATTCGTTGTATTACATATTTTCAAAATTATAATATTAATATTACAAAGAAGATATTTCACTATCTAAATTTATTAATTTCAGTGTAAACAAAAAAAGAAAGGTCACGGCTAAAACGCGACATTTATAAAAAGAGTTCAGGCGATTAATAATGGTTACTCAACTCAGCCTTACAATGGTAAATGGTAATGGTAACTTTTTGAAATTATTATTTCAAACTATGTATAAATATAAGGCTTTTCAACAAAAACAAAAACGATGGAATTTTCAAATTACTATATTATATTTAAAATTCTAGAAAATACAATATTTTTAAAGGGCAGAAGGAGTGCCCACCACTTTCTGAAGTTATGTTTCTTAACGGGGGTGCCGCCCCTTTGTGGGCGTTTTGGAAGTCTGGCTAGGCGTTTTTAATTTTTTTGCATTTGGGGGGTGCTGCAGAAGTTCAAGGGAGCGTTGTGTCAAGTAAGAAAAACTACACTTTCATACGCAAAATTTAACTTTAACTTTGGCATAATACTCGATGTTATCAAGTTCTTCATATACGGATTTCTATTTTTCCATCGATAATTGTCTATAACCATAGTTTGTCTACATTTATTTGAAATATTTGAACAACTTGTCGGTATCTCGTATTTTTCGTTCCCGTTTTGGTGTTTTTGTTAGTGTATTTGTGTGTCTCGTCATTTCTGGTCGTTTTTTGAACAATCTGACGTTTACGAGTCGACCCCCCCTGCTGTATTCTAGTATATAATCTCCGAGTGAACGCTTGTGTGTGACTTGGCCATTCAATATTCCCTTGTCAGGGTGAGTTTTTACTGTATTTATTTGTAAGATTTGTAACCGATCTAACTTACTAGACGCGTGTAAGGATTGAACGTTTTTATTGTTGCCTTTTTATTTGTCCAACTTTTGACGGTTCATTAATCCTTATTCCGCACGACCGTCCTGTTAGCGGCGCGTATGGTGATGGTGATGGTGATCACAATAAATATGAGCCCGAATCGGCCTCTAATATTTAGTCTAAGTTTGATTTATTGTTAACCTTCCGGAACACGCTCTACAAGTTGTAACAATACACCGTGAGACTGTGAGGCATTCATTGTGTAATAGACCTGCCATTCGCCTTAGAATTTAGTACATAAATATCCCATAGACTGATAACCGACATAATATTGATTCTGTAACAGGTGGAATTCCACTTGTAGCTACGTGCAAGTCATCTTGTGACCATGTTTAATTGGAGTCCTTATCAATCTATGGATAGATATACAAACCTGCCACCCACTGTAACACCAGGGACAGTTAAGGACAGTTATCTAGAAGCGATTCACGCCACTCGTTACGGTAGTCAAAAGTTGCAAGCTTACGCAATATCAACTTTGAATAATAAAGTTATTCGTTGCATCCAGTGCGTATTATTGACGCGAGTCCGCCTTCCATTCCTGACAATAGGACCTCAGCGTTCTGGAATTGGTCCCATAGCGCTCCCGTTGCGGACCAATACAGCTAATTGACCCGTTTCGTTTTTTTGTTACTTATGAATGTTGAATCTGATGATGGAATGGCTGTTTTTTATTATAATTTATTGGTTATATTTCTACAGATGTCCGGACAAGATTTACTGAAGGCAGCGAAAGGGGGATATGTGGCGAAGGTCAACACTCTCCTTAAACAACGTAATATAAACGTCAACTGGACAGATTGTGTAGGTAAGATATTCCAAGATTATTGAACTAGTGAACCGAGGAATGTAGCAATAAGAGGTGATGTTAGTAAAGCGATATGATATACAAGTGGGAGAATATTACTGTATATATTCTACCTTTGCCGGCCAATGTCAAGTGGAAAGCCCCGTGAGTAGCCAGACTTCCATATGGAAGTCTGGGAACAAATAGATGGTCCGCTCTGTTAAGGCACCTATCCCTGCAAGCTAGTTTGGTTCCTCCACATTCCCGGATGATATATATTAGCCGTTCCTAACTTGCGTGCCTCGGACAGTGGTATTGGGAGGGCAGTTACTCGCCGCTAATAGCTTCTTCAATATTCCGTCTCCGTTGCGCAGTGGTTAGCGCGTTTGGTTACCGCGCTCCGGGTCCCCGGTCCGATGGCTAGAATACTGAATACCGTCGGCCTCGCTTCGTGTAAAGCTCAAATTGTAACAAAATTAACTAACTAACTAACCATCACGCCGCTTCCCCGCAGGGGTAGGCAGAGAGAATCGAACGCCAAACCACTCGGTCTTTGCAAACATTCTTTGCCTCTTCTACATTCATGCATCTCCTCATACATACCCGACGATTATTACGACTCCTGACCCGGCCGCTTTCAAGTATTTGACATACCTGATTGTGCCAAGTTTTCCTCGGTCGTCCTCTGCTTCTTTTTCCAACTACATTCGCCTTATAAATTTGTTTAACCGTTCTTTCTTCACTCATACGCTCCACATGTCCAAACCATCTCAACACACCTTTCTTAATTTTATCGATAATGCTTATCTCAGCCTTACATTCTTTCCTTATTTCATCATTCGAACATCTATCAAACATCGTTTTGCCACACATTCGTCTGAGCGATCGCATTTCGACTGCATTCAGTCTGCTTTCATCCTTCTTTTGCCAACTCCATGCTTCGCTTCCACACATAAGGGTTGGAACCAGAACTCCATTGTGTACTGCCAGTTTAGCTTCCGCTGATAGATTTTTATTTGCTAAAACTGATTTTAGTGCACCATTCACTCTGTTCCCAGCATTCACTCTCCTTTCTATGTCTTTATCAATCTTTCCATCCCTAGAAAACATACTACCCAAATATATGAAATCATCTACCTGTTCCTAAATCTCCCCATTTACCAATATTTCACACTCAGATCTACATTCATCTCTTTCAAAAACCATGATTTTGGATTTGCTAACATTCATCAATAAATCACTTTCCTTGCACACATTATACACTTTTGTCACCAACGTTTGCAGGTCTTCTTTGCTATCGGCAAGAAGAACAGCGTCGTCAGCATATAAAAGGCAACAAACGGTCAAATTATTCATTCTTGCTCCAATATTTAAACCTTTCAGCTCTCACATGCAGTTATCCATGTATAGATTAAACAGCCAAGGCGACATTACACATCCCTGTTTTACACCTTTAGAGATGTCAAACCAGGATGTTAACAAAATTAGGTAACATATAATAATTTTATGTAATAATAAATGTTTTTTTTTAATGTTTAAAATTGCTACAAATATTCCACCGTATATGTCATTGACTTAGAACAATAAACACAAATTAAACATTGTATTCCAGCAAGGTTTCTATTCGAAATTTACAAATCTTCTTGCTGACGAGGTAGAGAACTCATACAGAATAGAAAATGTCCTTATTATATTATAATTCAAATGTATTTTTTAAAAATGTTAAAGAAAAGAAGAATAAAAAACTAATGGATAATTATATTTCATAAAGTGATGTGAAAATAAGTATTTAGTTTTGCCCTTCAAGTGATTTCTCACAAAATCGGCGCAATATAAGTTATACAATAAATAAATAATTAAATGCAAGAAAGTAATTAAATGCTTGAAAGGTTACTGGGATAGGTAGTGGGGTCCTGCTACATGGCCTCGCGCTGGCCGTGCACCCTGTATATACAGTACATCCTCCGTTACAGGGGACACTGCACTACACCGTGCAGCATGGCAGGGCCACCTCCCGGTAGTACGGGCACTCCTGCAGGAGGGGGCTCCAGTAGATCTGCAAACTAAGCTCGGTAAGTGTAACTAGTAGTAGCAGTAGTAATATGCCCAACACACGCAATGTACATACAGGACACCATGGTATATAGGTTACATGAATCATCACTAACTAGCAGAAACGGAAATATACATTTATTTGCAAACGGCGCATAAAGACCTTTTATATATTAAATGTTAAATCAAGCACTGATTTTTTAATCTACTTAAGACTCAATTTTGTTTATCTTTATCATTATTTTTTTTTACTTTTTAGCCTTACTGCAAAAATTAAACTAAAAAACAAATTATCAACATTTCAAAGTCGATCCGGATACATATGATGATTTCCGATATGTTTAAAAGTTTGTATATACGGTAAAAACAATATTTGGGGCTTTTTTGCACTGCATAGCCAACCCCAAGGTAGACGACTCGCGGTCAGACCTCCATAGAGATGAATTAACAGCTGGAAATCGACTTCGCAGGAGGCTAATCCCTCTATAAAGAGGGGGGTATGAATGCACATACATAAAGTGATCACTTGAGTCAGCCAAATGCCAGGTCGTAAGCCCTGGGATGCTCAGATATACATCTTATTTGGAATAATTGATATCATGCATATGGTGAATAATCCAGTAACTGTCAGTTTCTAAATTATTTTAAAAATGTTGATAATGAAATAAATTAAACATTTTCTAGCATTAACTGTCTCCCATTCACCAATTCCAATTATGTATTAGCTAAAATAATAAAAAGGATATTTTCTGGGGTTTCTCCAGGACTCGGACCTCACATACTAATATAAGAGTTTCTGCTCAGTAAAAAAGGTTCTTCGTCTTACCAATAGATGTCACTAGTGAAAATTCTAGTCATTCTTGTACAATGTTTCAAAATTGGATCATTTATATAAGTTCCTAGAATTTCATTAGTGTGATTGTCAATCATGGGTAGAATTTGTGAATGTTACTCGCGAGTAAAGTGATCGCTTAAAACAAGCCTACGACGGTCGAAGGCCCCGTAAATGCCCAGACTTTCGTGTTCTTCTTCATCTATGTTGAGATGTAAACAATAGTATGATAAATAACTCCTATAATTGGAGATAATCTAGATTTGTGAACAAGTATTTGGACACACTCAAAATGTTGTTCACATTTAATTTTTTCAAAACGTAAAAAAAGTAATTGACAATCATGTTTTATAAAATGATCTGAAAAATAAGTCCAACTTCCCCTAGCCCTTCGAGTGATTTCTCTTGAAAACGGCGCTAGATGAATTGTCCAATAAATACATAATTAAAGGTAAACTATTGGTGACTATAACATACTGGGGAGGTTACTGGGATAGGTAGTGGGGTCCTGCTACATGGCCTCGCGCTGGCCGTGCACCCTGTATATACAGTACATCCTCCGTTACAGGGTTCACTGCACTACACTGTGCAGCATGGGGGGGCCACCTCCCGGTAGTACGGGCACTCCTGCAGGAGGGGGCTCCAGTAGATCTGCAAACTAAGCAAGGTAAGTGTAACTAGTAGTAGAAGTAGTAATATGACCAACACATTCAAAGAAAATATAGAGGACTTGGGATATAGATTTGGCATTAACAGGGTGCATAAGGCACCGCATCAAACTCTTTTATAACTATACAAAAGCGGGGTGATCAGATCGGTGGCAACCAGTTGACGTAGGTGAAGGAGCTTAGAAATGGAGGAAGAATAGAAGGTCTTGGAAGGGTTTTTGGATAGGTATTGAGGTCCCGCTACGCGGACTCTGTGACATGTGTGCGTATGTGTATGACACAAACCCGTGTATGTATTATCTCCCTCGTTTAGAATAACTAACTAACTAACCATCACGCCGCTTCCCCGCAGGGGTAGGCAGAGAGAATAGAGCGCCACACCACTCTGTCCTTGCAAACATTCTTCGCCTCTTCCACGTTCATGCATCTCCTCATACATACCCGCCGATTGTTACGACTCCTAACCTGACCACTTTCAAGTATTTGGCATACCTGATCGAGCCATGTTTTTCTCGGTCTTCCTCTGCTTCTTTTCCCACTAACATTCGCCTCATAAATTTGTTTTACCGTTCTTTCCTCACTCATTCGTTCTACATGTCCAAACCATCTCAACACACCTTTCTTAATTTTATCGATAATGCTTATCTCAGCTTTGCATTCCTTCTTTATTTCACTATTCGCACATCTATCATACATCGTTTTGTCGCACATTCTTCTGAGAGATCGCATTTCGACTGCATTCAGTCTACTTTCACCCTTTTGCCAACTCCATGTACCACTTCCATACATTAGAGTTGGAACCAGGACTCCGTTGTGAACTGCCAGTTTAGCTTCCGCTGATAGGTTTTTATTTGCTATAACTAATTTCAGTGCGCCATTCACTTTGTTCCCAGCATTCACTCTCCTTTCTATGTCTTTATCAATCTTTCCATCCCTAGAAAACATACTACCCAAATATACGAAATCATTTACCTGTGTCAAAATCTCTCCGTTTACCAATATTTCACACTCAGATCTACATTCTTCTCTTTCAAAAACCATAATTTGGGATTTGCTAACATTCATCAATAAATCACTTTCCTTGCACACATTATACACTTTTGTCACCAACGCCTGCAGGTCTTCTCTGCTATCGGCAAGAAGAACAGCGTCGTCAGCATACAAAAGGCCCCAGACAGTCAAATTATTCATTCTAGCTCCAACATTTAAATCTTTCAGTTCTTTCATGCAATTATCCATGTATAGGTTAAACAGCCACGGTGACATTACACATCCCAGTTTAACACCTTTACAGATGCTAAGCCAGGACGAAAATGAGCCATTTACCCTTATGCATGCAGTGCTGTCCTCGTACAAGGATGCAATGCCTTGGATAGGTTTACTGCTTACCCCATACTCAGATAACACCTTCCATAGCTTCGTTCTATCAACTCGGTCATACGCTTTCTGCAAATCCACAAAAGCACAGAAAAGCCTTTGGTTTTTGGCCAAAAACTTTTCCGTAATGTTGCGCAAGGCAAAAATTTGATCCGTACATCCTCTCCCATTCATAAATCCACTCTGGACATCCCACACTTTGTCCTTTGTTATGGTTCTCACTCTTTCAATAAGGATTCGACCGTACATCTTGCCAACAGCACTCAATAGACTGATTGCTCTATAGTTCCCACATTCCACCCTAGAACCTTTCCCCTTGTAGAGAGGCATTATAACTGCCCTTCTCCAATCCACGGCAGTACAACTCTCCTCCAGACAACGGTTAAAGAGCCTATGCAACCATGTGAGAACTATTTCGCCACCATTAAATCGAATCCTAGAGCCTCTCCATTTTTCAAGGACTTAGTGGCATTCTTAATTTCTCCCATACTTATCTCTCTTGAAACATCATTCACACATATTGGAGGAAACGTACTTACGTCACTAACGTTTTTAATCGTATGTGTTTCATACTTCTCCTCGAAATACTCTTTCCATCTCTCTTTTATATCTTTTTCACTCGTCACCATTTTTCCGTCTTTCGCTGCAATCGATTTTGTACATCCATTCAAGCTTAGACTTCTTTCCAGAAATTGTTTAAATTTTCTTGGAAATTTTTTGTCATTTTTACTCCTTCTTCCTTCCTCAACATACGTTTTCTTCACTCACCCCTTGCTTAACTTTCATTTTACATTCCTTGTACACTTTTTTAACCGATTCATACTCAGCGGAACTTTTATTTTATTTAACCACGCATTCTTCTTCTCTTTCACTAAATCTTTGATATCATCATCCCACCACGCATCGCCTTTTTTCCTTCCTTGTACCGCTGTACCACACACTACCTTTCAGATGTTCCCACATTTCATTTATACTAAGTTCATTTACATCTTCCGCAATCAACCTGTTGCATACGTCTGTTTCAAACTTAACTCTTATGTCATCATTCTGTAGTTTTTCTACTTACTTACTTACTCTAGAGGGAGCCGCCACCTTGTTCGCTTTGGCCCTCCACCCTTGGACCAGGATCACTCTTGAAACCACCAAAAAGTGATCTGTTTCCATTTCGGCCCCCCTGAACACTCTTGTGTCTACTGTGGCGGATCTCAACCTACAGTCAATGACGACATAATCGATAATAGACCTTTCATCACATCTCTCCCAAGTATATTGATGGATTCCCTTGTGTGCAAAAAAAGTATTTGACACAAAGAGATTCCATTCCAGACACACCTCTAGCAATCTCTTCCCATTATCGTTCACTCTCGCATCTCCATACAAACCGAGCGCTGATTCAAAACCGTCTCTCCTTGTACCAACCCAGCCATTCAAATCACCGGCCAGAATTATCTTTTCATTATTCATTTTTCCATTCATCACACTCTCATTACATTCAACCGAAACTCATCCTTCTCAGACTCGCTGTCGGAGTTAACGGGAGCATATCCTATTAAAACAAGTAGTTTTGTTAGCCCGACTTTGAATCTGACAAACACGAGTCTTGCGTTGACGAACACATACTCTCATACATTCTGCCATCCTGGGTGATAGAAACGCGGCGACGCCCCGACAAGTGCCGTCGCGCTCCATCGATCCATTACCTTTTTTCCAGCTTTCAGTCACACATAAATCCAAACACTTACTTTCCATCACATCACACAGTTCATTCATCTTATCATCCATACGTCCTCTTACATTTCACGTCGCAATCCTGTATTCGTGCGCTATCGGGAAACGCGGCCAACTGGGTGGCGAACCTCAGCGTGGCCATTTACAGGCATTTTCCCGCATTCGTCCACAAACCTAGTTCACTATTATAAATTACATAGTTAAGTAATTATGTCACAGCGCAACACCACTGGGTAATACCCTGTCACAGGGGTCACACCGAAGAACAAATCACTTATGATAATGGTACTTATGGTAATGATAGGTAAAACCCAAACTTATCGTATCGGCACTTAACGCGGGTGAAAACCCGGAGCGTATCGGCACACGACTGTCCCGTTCGGCGGTCGGTGAGGTACTCTCACATAAAATCTCTCCTTTAGAATAACTTGCATAAACAATATTCCGGCAGGGTTTGGTTTTGACATTTCCAAATGGACTTGCTGACGAGGTAGAGAACTTATGCATAATAGAAGATCTTATTATTATAATTTATTTCTTCTTTTATTGAACTTCCTTTGTACAAAACGTGCGAACGTCGCGGCGTACACGCGATACGAGTGAAACATAATAAATAAATAATTAGAGAAATTCCTTGCGAGGACGGAGAGAGGGAGAGAGATCTCAAAATAGCATCCTTAAAGAAATACATGGATACAAAATTATATATATATTTATATCGAATATTTCCACGGCCATGGATTGGTGCTTCAATTGTGGTGATACTGATAGCAATGGTTTGGGATAACAAAGTATGGGATGGCTTATACGCCGGTGAGTCCATACTCTGCAGATGACGAGAACACATTGCACCTATTGCAGTACCGGAGTTAGCTCAGCTGTTCATATATAGCGGCTGACGTGTACATCTACATAGCATGCACGACATTACCTTCTTCTACTGATTTGTATCCTTGTGTATACATCATTCTCTTTTGCTCCACTCCACATCGGAATGTATAGCTCTCTTTCTCTTTCTCTCTACGTTGCATCATTCTTCTCTCTCATGTTACAAAATGTGCCCAACAAACGTGACGCGTCCTTGAGTTTCACATAAAAAACAAAATAAATGCAACAACTATAAACCATTGGTGACTATAACATACTGGGGAGGTTACTGGGATAGGTATTGGGGTCCTGCTACATGGCCTCGCGCTGGCCGTACACCCTGTATATACAGTACATCCTCCGTTACAGGGCTCTCGGCACTACACTATGCAGCACTGAAGGACCACCTCCCGGTAGTACGGGCACTCCTGCAGGCAGGGGCTGCAGTAGATCTGCAAGATATTGATGGTAAGTGTAACTAGTAGTAGCAGTAGTAATATGGCCAACACACGCAATGTACATACAGGACACCATGGTATATAGGTTACATGAATCATCACTAACTAGCAGAAACGGAAATATACATTTATTTGCAAACGGTGCATAAAGACCTTTATGCGCGCCAGCAATTACAACTGATATAAATATGTATTTTTAAAAGTATATTTTGAATATTAAAAGCATTGTTAACTTTGTGGTATGGTAATATAACACTCTCCTTATCATTCATCATTCGCTTTGTGTAATACCACTTAAATGCTCTACTTCATGACCTCACGATTCAGTTGACCTGATGATGAAATGGTTATTCCTAAACCGGTAGTCACGGAGGAGAGTTGTATAGTTTATTCATGCATAATGTTTTGTTAACATTTGTTTATAGATATACTATTTAAAACCTTAGCAATTCTAACATAGACACTAAATACATGATAGATCAGACTCACTGTGCCGTCGCTCTGGGCGCTCAATTACAGGACTTGTGAGCTGTCATGGGCTGGTTGAGTGATCGCCGTGCACACGTGCAACATTCGCCAATTCTACCCACGATTAACCTATTGACTACGGGTTGCACGCATTGGTGCGTTTCAGTAGGTACCTTCAACTTCACACACAAAAAACACGCTTCGCTGTGTAGCGGATAGGTGTGAATATAGTGAAAACATTCACGGATGGGAACATTGGTACACGAGTATAATAAATCCAACATAAAAATCCAGTTTCCGGTAAGCGCTGGTTCAAAATGCCCGAATAATGCACATTGTTCATATTACCCCCATTATGTTATGTATGTACTTACACGATTCAATGTCTGCCAGTGAACAAGTCATTTCTGTCTTTCTACCTTCATTCCGCACCAAGATGCCGAGGGTATCCAGGCTTAATGTACAAGCTCCGCTCTTGTGAAACTATTTTATAATTTTCAATGTTTTTAGGTGAAACACCACTCGACTGCGCTAAAAGACGTGGTCACGAGGAAGTAGTAGCTTGTCTGGAGTTGGAAATAGGCAGTAAGTATAAGCCAGTAAATGTATTCACAACCAGTGGAATGTAAACGTTTCCTACTAACCATACACTTTCACATAAGTATACCCACAACAAGGACCTACTTGAATCTAGACTAATATATTTACTAGTAGATGTGTGCACGCTACAAAATAAAACATAAGAAGTAAATACCGTTCCCGAAAATGAGGCGACGTTTTACAGGAAATAAGTTGAGAACTCTTCCTAATATCTGCTGGACTGAACGTGTTATGGATATACCTAATGTTGTATCGTGTCATTTTAAAGTGATGAATATAAAGCATGTTGGTGTTTGCACTCCCTCGGTGAGTAGCTAGGTTTGTGTCTACCGCCTCTCTATACACCACCAGCATAGCACTATTCACCCGCTAACACTGCGCAATATACTAATCACACGCGTTCTCGGTCTGCCCTCACTCTAGTCCTTCTAACGATACTAGCATGCAGGTCTAAATGACCAATCACAGAGCATGTTATACTAACAATGTTAATATTGCCTTTCCAGACATGCAGTGTGAAGTCTGTTAATAGGAGACCGTAAAGTAGAGACCTAGTCCGACTGCCTTTATCATTATTTTATTTGTAATTTTTCCTTTACATCATCACACTATTTTATAAATATTTAGGCACATCCTGTGCGTGGGTATAAAATATAGTGCAATGTACTTTATGGTTTGAAGCTAATTGTAATCACATTAAACTGGAAAAATAGGTGATTTAATAAGATGAGGAGTAAGAAATATGACGTATTAAGTATTTTCCATATGTTTCTTGTCCTTCCTCTCTCCCTTCCCTACAGACTGCTCCCGACCTGCGGACAGGAGGCTCGGCTGGCGATCCCACTATACCGACTTACTATTTGTTCCTCAGAACGGACGGTGTTGCAACACACTGCACCATTGGAGCCGAAAGTTAAGGAGCCGGAGGACGCCCTGACTGCCCTTACTCTGTCCCTGGAAAGGGTGCAAGCTGAACACGCCGAAACCCTGCAGCAACACCGCCAAGATACGGGTACTGATTCAGAATCACACACACCAAGACAGCTTTCCAACCCGCAGACGAGAGATGACAAGTGACTTACTGTTTGATCCTCAGAACGCAAGACGGCCGAGTTGGAGCAGAAAGTTAAGGCGCTGGAGGACGCCCTGACTGCCCGAGCCGCTCCTAGCAGCTCCGCTCTGTCCCTGGAAAGGGTGCAAGCTGAACACGCCGAAACCCTGCAGCAACTCCGCCAAGACACGGGTACTTTGATATTCAGAATATTCATAAATAAGAGATGACAAGTGATCCCACTTTACCGACTTACTATTTGATCCTCAGAACGCAACATGGCCGAGTTGGAGCAGAAAGTTAAGGAGCTGGAGGACGCCCAGACTGCCCGAGCCGGCCCCGCCCCGTCCCTGGAAACTCTGCAGCAACACCGCCAGGACACGGGTACTGAGTCTTGTTGTTAAGTGCGAGATACTAAATGGACATTTTTACAAACACGATGGACAAATATTACGCTCTACATTGGATTTGCAAACAAGGAACATTAGGATCATTTGATATTGATAAATACATTTATAGAAAAGAGAGTGAATGGTGCGCTGAATTCAGTTGCAGCAAATAAAACCCCATCAGGGAAAGCTAAGCAGCACTGTCCCGGTAATGTATGGATGTGGAGCATAGAAGGATGAGAGTAGACTGAATGCAGTCGGAATGAATCTCTCGGTAGATGTTCCGATGGTGATACGAGGAGTGGGGGCAAGGCTGAGATAAGCATTATCCAGCTAACTAAGGAAGGTGGGTGGAGATGGTTTGGGCATGTGACCTTCACCATTCTACCCACGATTGAGAACCCTATTACTCGGATTCAGAGAGTTGTATATACGAGGGGAGGTCAAAAAGTTCGCGGAATGACAGGGAAGGATAACGAAATGAAGCATTTAGTCATTCCAAGGTGTTGATGTAGCATGTTTAAAATGGTTGTTTCTGACACTCCAACTAATGCCGCAAGCTGTGTTTTCTTTAGCCAGGCATCTTCTAATACAACTTTTTCGATTATTTCTGGCGTGGTAGCCTCAATCGGCCGTCCAGGTCGGGGGTCGTCTTCAATGGAGTCCCTCCCTCGTTTGAAAAGGGCGTGCCATTTATAAATCATGGTTTCCCAGGAGCGGAGTCCCCATAAACAGCCAACATCTCTCAAAAAATGGTTTGAGGTGTCTTTCCTTGTTTGGTGAGAATCTTAATGACGGCGCGATATTCAATTTTCTCCATAGTGGCTAGTTTCTTCCCGATTGACTTGTTTACTCGTTGATAACTCAAAAGCTAATGACCGGATTAGGCTGAAACTTGGTATATATACTCACAATGAGTCACTCAATTAGCGCCTACCTGGATGAGTAACTCACCCTCGCCAACCCCGCCATTCCGCGAACTTTTTGACCCCCCCTCGTGAGGATGGTTTGGGCTCTAGTGGGGTTGAATATGTATTCTCTGTAGCAGGTATTTCTCCGCTGATGGTGGCTGCCGAGGAGGGAAACTCGGAGGCAGTCGACGTACTACTGGCAGCGGGAGCTGCGGTCGGCCGATCGGATAGCAAAGGTAACCCATCCTCTCCTTGGCCGATTACAGATCTAACTACTCGCACGTCTGACTGCACTGATGTATGTCCTCGGTCGCAGGTCGGACAGCCCTGGTGTATGCGCTGCGAGGGGGTCACCTGGACGTGGTGAAGGCCCTGTTAGCGGCAGGAGCGGATGCCAATCTGTGACCTCAATTAGCAAAGTAACTTTACTTTCGTGAATGTCTACTCGTAATCGGGTTAGTACTTGAATACGCATATGACACGAAATATATTTACATTCAGCGCAAACGTTTGTCTGTTTTCAGGAAATCCACTTGCCGGACTCGCGTTCTTCTCGTGTCAAACTGATCCACCCGATCCACGCCTCGCCTCGGTTGGCGACATATACCATAGTGTACATGCTTTTATATTGTAAATAATAAATAAATACATATATGTAAACAGGGAACTCTACTTATTCTCAATGAAAGCATCAAGCACCCATCTGCCATCTGCAACACGAGTACCCACTCCTCTAAACACGCTGGCCACATAGGCGCTCGCGTACCTGCTGTGGGGGGTTACTACCTGCTATGCACCTACCGTAGCTGTATATTCTATATTTCATCATAATAAAACCCTTATCCGCACCCCAATGGTGCATAGGGCACTGCGTCATATAAACGCAGTGTTATCTCGATGTTTACACATGAAGGAAAGGTGATCAGCCCTCCGCTTCAGGTACCAGTCCAGGGTAATATTGATAAATATTATATATATATATATATATATATATATATATATATATATATTATATTTTTTTTTAATATTTATTTATTGAACGGCTGAAGCCTTTAAAGTAATACATATAATACATATCGCTCACTCCTTTCAAGAACGTCATAAATCAAAAAACTTGATTTTTCAGGAGAACGTTTTTAAAATTTAAAAATAGAATTCATTGTATTAAAAATAAATATCAAGCCACTTATTAAACTTTTTACTGTGAGACAGATCTTTTTAGGTAAAACGTGAATATTTTTTCTGCATTTGAAAAATATTTAGTATATTTAAAAAAATAATTAAACAATACATTTTTCTCAAAATGCAAAAACAACACTTTCTGCCCTGTAGAGGGTAAATATTAAGTTAAAAATATGCCTCTTTTGCTTGGATATAGTAAATTTTCTGGGCATTCCGAAAACATGCACAACTGAAAATTGACGATTTTTGAATTATGACGTTCTTGAAAGGAGTGGGCGATATATACAGTATCTAATACAAAAAAAAATTAAAAATACACTAATGAATACACTAATAGAGAAACAAAAAATCTTGTAACAAATAGTCTTATAACATAAAATCATAATTAAAAAAATAAAATAACAAGTAGTAAGCACTAGTAAATAAACGTCTCCTACAAACACTATCGGCGAGCAGTAAGAGAGAGTGAAACACAACGTTTACATTTATCCATTATAACATGGAGAAGAAATGCTGAGAAAGTACAGATTTCAAGGAGGATAACAATATATTGAATAAATCTATACTTTCAAAAGCATTGGCTAACATGTGAAGCCGCGGAATCGGAGAGAACATGGCATAGTTTGCATTATGTACAAATACTGCGAATACAGATTTTTGCCTAGTACCTCTTTGGCGCATGCTAAGCTTTATTTGGTTTAGGAGATCAGGGCTGTCCAAAAAATTGTTAATAATTTTATATAACAGAACCAGATCAGTGATTTCCCTTCTATCACTTAGATTTATCAATTTAAGCCGCTTCATTATGCAATTGTTACGGCGTAATATTTGTAGCAAGATGAACTATGACCCTGTGCGCCCGCTAGGGGCAGGGCGGGGTGTACGCGGGGAATGCTTACGTTATATCCCTTATGAGATTGAGGCTACAATTGAGGCAGGGAAGACTGCACACACTTGTCATTGTACTGTCATGGCGACCTGTTGAATAAACCGATTGCATCCTAATTACGAGTTATTATTATCTATACCCAAGCCACGTAATAATTCAGAAGTGGGATACGATACGATACGAAGTTCGATAAATGAACAGCAAGTTTGTGAAAAGTGATTGCAAGTCGTAATTTAAAATTTTGTGCTTTTCGGACCAACTTTCGTAATATAAACAAAACAGATGCGAATGCGTCCTTTGTTTGCCGAATTCAACAAAGCCATGTGATAAATAACTTTTGGAATTGAATATTGTGCATCATTAATTACATTGTTTTACGTCATACGTGTGTGTGGACGTTTTTGAATTCTAAATTTCGGATAATTTTGTAAAATTGTGGATGTGTTCCTTCGTAATGTAAACAAACCGAATGCGTCCTTTGTTTAAGGAGTGAAACAAAGCTTTGTGTTGAATAACACTTGGAGTTGAACTTTCTTCATCTTGGATTACATTATTTTATGCCACATTTTTGAAACGGACGTTGTTGAATTCCAAGATTTCGAACTTTTCGTCAAATTTTAGGCGTTTTTACGTAATATAAACAAACAAAAACTGAGTGCTTCCTTTGTTCAAAAAGTGAAACAAAGCATTGGGTTGAATAAAACTTGGAATTAACTTTTGTTCATCTTTAATTCAATTATTTTACGTCACATCGTGTGTTTGGACGTTTTCGAATTTAAAGATTTCGAACAATTTTGCCAAATTTTGAGAACTTTCAATTTGGACGTTTCCTTTGCTCCGTGTTATGTTATGAAAACGCGTACAGGATAAGGCATGTTCCGACGAGAGCCATGGAACTGAGAGCAACGTGGATCTGAACGTCCTGCTGCAGCATCACATAGACCAGATATTTGAGGAAATTATGGAATTGTACTTCTCGCGGGTGCATTTCGCGCCCCTAAGATTGTCACGGCGGGCTAAATGCGGGGCGACGACCCCGAGGACAAAGGGACGAATATCGAGGCATGGTTGGAGAAGATCGATCAGCTGGGCTTTATCTACGGATGGAGTGACTACTCCAAATTGTTCTTTATGCAGGCGAAACTGGCCGGAGAGGTCACTGATGGGTCGGAGAAATGAAGAAACAATGACCCATTATTTCCATGCGAAGATGGCACTGGTGCATGAGTGCCGGATTAATAGCCAGGAGGCTTAAATTGGATTTGACAGGGGGGGAGAGAGCTCCTCATTGAGTGTGGGTGATATAAATTTTATTTTAGGTGAAGTCATACTCCGTCTGCAGATTGATGGAGTTGAGATGGGCACTTGTATCTGATGCAGACAAAGGAAATGCTGATCTCATTGTTGGGAGATGAATACATGGGCACTTGTATTGAATGCAGACAAAGGAAATGCTGATGTGAGTATTGGGAGGTGGATACATGGGCACTTGTATCCGATGAAAAAAAAAAGGAAATGCTGATATGAGTATTGGGAGGTGGATACATGGGCACTTGTATCCGATGAATACAAAGGAAATGCTGATATGAGTATTGGGAGGTGGATACATGGGCACTTGTATCCGATGAATACAAAGGAAATGCTGATATGAGTATTGGGAGGTGGATACATGGGCACTTGTATCCGATGAATACAAAGGAAATGCTGATATGAGTATTGGGAGGTGGATACATGGGCACTTGTATCCGATGAATACAAAGGAAATGCTGATATGAGTATTGGGAGATGGATACATGGGCACTTGTATCCGATGAATACAAAGGAAATGCTGATATGAGTATTGGGAGGTGGATACATGGGCACTTGTATCCGATGAATACAAAGGAAATGCTGATATGAGTATTGGGAGGTGGATACATGGGCACTTGTATCCGATGAATACAAAGGAAATGCTGATATGAGTATTGGGAGGTGGATACATGGGCACTTGTATCCGATGAATACAAAGGAAATGCTGATATGAGTATTGGGAGATGGATACATGGGCACTTGTATCCGATGAATACAAAGGAAATGCTGATATGAGTATTGGGAGGTGGATACATGGGCACTTGTATCCGATGAATACAAAGGAAATGCTGATCGCATTGTTGGTAAACCCATTTTTAACTAATCACAGAAAAGTTATTTTACAGCGAGCCAAAGTGTGGCTCAATTAGAACTGGATCCGGTACATCATCTGGTGGTGATTGCTGTGTGGGAGAACTTAAGATGTACTATTACTGAATAATCATATTTGTTACAGATGAAAGTTATAAAACTTGTGGGAGAACTTAAGATGTACTATTACTGAATAATCATATTTGTTACAGATAAAAGTTATAAAACTTGTGGGAGAACTTAAGATGTACTATCACTGCATAATCATATTTGTTACAGATGAAAGTTATAAAACTTGTGTGAGAACTAATGATGTACTATCACTGCATAATCATATTTGTTACTGATGAAAGTTATAGAACTTGTGTGAGAACTAATGATGTACTATCACTGCATAATCATATTTGTTACAGATGAAAGTTATAAAATTTGTGTGAGAATAAATGATGTTCTATCACTGCATAATCATATTTGTTACAGATGAAAGTTATAAAACTTGTGTGAGAACTAATGATGTACGATCACTGCATAATCATATTTGTACAGATGAAAGTTATAAAACTTGTGTGAGAACTAAAGATGTACTAACATTGCATAATCATATTTGTTACGGATGAAAACTACAGAATCCATTTGCCAAGCGATTTGCCTTTGTGGAGGGTATACAGAGCATGTCTTGGTCCATTCGGGGTCTTTGTATGAGCATCACTCATCACTGAAGTGAAGTGTACATGGTGTGCCGTGTACATGGTGTGTCATTATGAGAGTTGTAGTTCTCAATTTGTGGTACTTTTTCATTTCTCCAGTATATTGAACTTACCGTTGGGGCGTATAACATACGGGTTTCAAATGTGAGGCTTACATTTGTTGAATCGTGATACGTCTCGGGTTCATACATCGGTTTTTGCTCACCGCATTGAAGTGTAAACATGTAAACGCATTGAGCCGTAATCCAGAACGGTTAGATACAAATATTTTAATGATTTATAATGATTATATTGGACATCCGGGCTAAGGCAGATGTGAGAAGCTAATTTCAAGCGAATTTTGGTTTCCAAAGATGACTCGCTTTAATAGAAAAAATGTGTCAGCGCATTCGTTGTGCATTTGCTAAGGGTGTTTAAGGTTTGCCAGAATTTGTTTGAGTCGTAAATAATACTGTAAACGTCAGTACTAAGTTCACTCCTTATCATTTAGTGTTTGGACATGAAAGTAGTATTTTGGGTGATTTAAGAGGTGAAGTGGAAGATATTGAACCTGTTAATAGCACAAACCACGTCAGCTCTTCCTGTATCATTATACGGGAGCACAAAATCACATCAGCTAGCACAAACCACGTCAGCTCTTCCTGTATCATTATACGGGAGCACAAACCACATAAGCTAGCACAAACCACGTCAGCTCTTCCTGTATCATTATACGGGAGCACAAACCACATAAGCTAGCACAAATCACATCAGCTCTACCTGTATCAGTATACGGGAGCACAAAACCCACGATAACCGGTTATCTGCAGTCCACACTCTGGACACACATTACATTACCCCAATGTAATTACAATAATCCACTGCTGATTAAGTCCACTCAGGACACAAACATTACATTACACAAATGTAATTAAAATAATCCATCGCTTATTCAGTACACACAGGACAAACATTACATTACACAAATGTAATTAAAATAATCCATCGCTTATTCAGTACACACAGGACAAACATTACATTACACAAATGTAATTAAAATAATCCATCGCTTATTCAGTACACACAGGACAAACATTACATTACGCAAATGTAATCGCAATAAGGATACCATGCTAGTGATATCGTAACACCTCAGTATTTACTAGGATAAAACAAACTACTTATATCCATTACACATCATACTTAAAAGAACACCTTGTACCCATTATGTTCATAATTTTTACTGGTTTATGTTGTACCTAAACTTCCCATATAGTATGTGAACTAGTATCCACCAAATATATCCCAATAGCTGTTACACCCCTTACACAGTAATCATTCTCAGGTTCTTATATAAAGTCCAACTCGGTAGATGAGTTAAGACTCACTGTACTTGTACCCATACAGCTGCTTCTACAGCACTAACTTTCCCATAGGTCTACCAAATCATCTCAATCTACTTCACTTCCATCCATGGGTGTCTGACTCACTTGAGTCCTTTGGATCTCCCTTACAACGCATCAAAGCATCAACTACCCCTATTGCACTGAACTTTTTATAACCTGGCATACATTTGATGCGTCTGATAGTATACCGGTAAATGTCGGCAAACACTTTAGCAACCATATACGGCCCACTTTACAACTGAGCTATCTGATGATTGATCCCTGATCCCTCCTTTGTAATTTATTACTTCCATAAAACAAGATCTCCCTTCTTATGCATTTACGCTGCTTATTATACTATGCCTTCCTACGCTAGCTACTATCTCTATTTTACTCTGAGCCTCTTTCTCCCTAGTTTTTAGTTGTTACGCCCTATTAACAGGTTCAATATCTTCCACTTCACCTCTTAAATCACCCAAAATACTACTTTCATGTCCAAACACTAAATGATAAGGAGTGAACTTAGTACTGACGTTTACAGTATTATTTACGACTCAAACAAATTCTGGCAAACCTTAAACACCCTTAGCAAATGCACAACGAATGCGCTGACACATTTTTTCTATTAAAGCGAGTCATCTTTGGAAACCAAAATTCGCTTGAAATTAGCTTCTCACATCTGTCTAAGCCCGGATGTCCTATATAATCATTATAAATCATTAAAATATTTGTATCTAACGGTTCTGGATTACGGCTCAATGCGTTTACATGTTTACACTTCAACGCGGTGAGCAAAAACCGATGTATGAACCCGAGACGTATCACGACTCAACAAATGTAAGCCTCACATTTGAAACCCGTATGTTCTACACCCCAACGGTAAGTTCAATATACTGGAGAAATGGAGAAGTATCACAAATTGAGAACTACAACTCTCATAATGATACACCATGTACACGACACACCATGTACACTTCACTTCAGTGATGAGTGATGCTCATACAAAGACCCCGAATGGACCAAGACATGCTCTGTATACCCTCCACAAAGGCAAATCGCTTGGCAAATGGATTCTGTAGCTTTCATCCGTAACAAATATGATTATGCAATGTTAGTACATCTTTAGTTCTCACACAAGTTTTATAACTTTCATCTGTAACAAATATGATTATGCAGTGATAGTACATATTTAGTTCTCACATAAGTTTTAATACATTCATCTGTAACAAATATGATTATTCAGTAATAGTACATCCTAAGTTCTCCCACAAGTTTTATAACTTTCATCTGTAAGAAATATTATTATTCAGTAATAGTACATCTTATGTTCTCCCACAAGTTTTATAACTTTCATCTGTAATAAATATGATTATTCAGTAATGGTACATCTTAAATTCTCCCACAAGTTTTATAACTTTCATCTGTAATAAATATGATTATTCAGTAATAGTACATCTTAAGTTCTCCCACACATCAATCACCACCAGATGATGTACCGGATCCAGTTCTAATTGAACCACACTTTGGCTTGCTGTAAAATAACTTTTCTGTGATTAGTTAAAAATGGGTTTACCAACAATGCGATCAGCATTTCCTTTTTTATTCATCGAATACAAGTGCCCATGTATCCACCTCCCAATACTCATATCAGCATTTCCTTTGTATTCATCGGATACAAGTGCCCATGTATCCACCTCCCAATACTCAAATCAGCATTTCCTTTTTTTTCATCGGATACAAGTGCCCATGTATCCACCTCCCAATACTCATATCAGCATTTCCTTTGTCTGCATTGAATACAAGTGCCCATGTATTCATCTCCCAACAATGAGATCAGCATTTCCTTTGTCTGCATCAGATACAAGTGTCCATCTCAACTCCATCAATCTGCAGACGGAGTATGACTTCACCTAAAATAAAATTTATATCACCCACACTCAATGAGGAGCTTTCTCCCCCCCTGTCAAATCCAATTTAAGCCTCCTGGCTATTAATCCGGCACTCATGCACCAGTGCCATCTTCGCATGGAAATAATGGGTCATTGTTTCTTAATTTCTCCGACCCATCAGTGACCTCTCCGGCCAGTTCGCCTGCATAAAGAACAATTTGGAGTAGTCACTCCATCCGTAGATAAAGCCCAGCTGATCGATCTTCTCCAACCATGCCTCGATATTCGTCCCTTT
This sequence comes from Brachycentrus maculatus, assembly GCF_059751285.1. Taxonomy (NCBI): domain Eukaryota; kingdom Metazoa; phylum Arthropoda; class Insecta; order Trichoptera; family Brachycentridae; genus Brachycentrus; species Brachycentrus maculatus. Next base: position 276,875 of record NW_028281108.1, read on the forward strand.
GTCCTCGGGGTCGTCGCCCCGCATTTAGCCCGCCGTGACAATCTTAGGGGCGCGAAATGCACCCGCGAGAAGTACAATTCCATCATTCCCTCAAATATCTGCTCTATGTGATGCTGCAGAAGGATGTTCAGATCCACGTTGCTCTCAGTTCCATGGCTCTCATCGGAGCATGCCTTATCCTGTCCGCGTCTCCATAACATAACACGTAACAAAGGAAACGTCCAAATTGAAAGTTCTCAAAATTTGGCAAAATTGTTCGAAATCTTTAAATTCGAAAACGTCACACACGATGCGAAGTAAAATAATTGAATTAAAGATGAACAAAAGTTAATTCCAAGTTTTATTCAACTCAATGCTTTGTTTCACTTTTTGAACAAAGGAAGCACTCAGTTTTTGTTTGTTTATATTACGTAAAAACGCCTAAAATTTGACAAAAAGTCCGAAATCTTGGAATTCAACAACGTCCAAACACACGTATGACGTAAAACAATGTTATTAACGATGCACAACAATTCAATTCCAAAAGTTATTTAGCACATAGCTTTGTTGAACTCGGCAAACAAAGGACGCATTCGGTTTGTTTACGTTACGAAGGAACATATCCACAATTTTTACAAAATTATTTGAAATTTGTAATTCAAAAACGTCCAAACTTCCAGAATTCTGTATGACGTAAAACAATGTTATTAATGATGCACAATATTCAATTCCAAAAGTTATTTATCACATGGCTTTGTTGAATTCGGCAAACAAAGGAAACACTCCGATCTGTTTTGTTTATATTACGAAAGTTTGTCCAAAAATCACAAAATTCGAAATGATCACTTTTCACAACTTGTTGTCCATTTGTCGAACGTCGTATCGTATCGTATCCCACTTCTGAATTATTACGTGGCTTGGGTATAGGTAATAATAACTCGTAATTAGGATGCAATCGGTTTATTCAACAGGTCGCCATGACAGTACAATGACAAGTGTATGCAGTCTTCCCTGCCTCAATCTCACAAGGGATATAACGTAAACATTCCCCTCGTACACCCCGCCCTGCCCCTAGCGGGCGCTTGGGGTCATAGTTCATCTTGCTACAAATATTACGCCGTAACATATATATATATATATATATATATATATATATATATATATATATATATATATATATATATATATATATATATATATATATATATATATATATATATATATATATATATATATATATATACAGTGGGTGGCCATATTATTAGGGACACTTCAAATTTCCTGTAATTTTCATTATTAAATGAATTTAATGAGCAAATAATTAGGTTTTTTGAATATTTTTTTATTGATTGGGGTGCTTTATTTAGAATTTAGAAACTATATTATCATGGATTTAATAATACCAATTTATTTTTATCATAATAAGTGATTATTCAACAATTTCGAAAAAATCTTAATTTTTAGTAATAACACCCTTTGCTGCGATTACAACCTCCAAACGTCAGGGCATACTTTTTAATGCAGATTTCTGCATTATGCCAGAGATTAGGGTTATTATGCCATACTCTGATAAGAGTTTCTATCATTTGCCGCTTAGTGGTGATGACTTTTTTTGCAATCTCGCGTTTCGTTAGTTCCCAAAGGTTTTCAATGGGGTTCATATCCAGCTAATTCCCCGGGTAAGGCAAAACACAGAGGTTTTTTTCAGCCAGGAATATGATAACACTCTTGGCTTTATGACACAATACCGAGTCATGCATTAACACATACTTTTCATCGCCAGGGAACCATTCTTGAGCCTCGGCTGGAGTCGACTTTTCAGTACTCGCTGGTACTATTCTTGCCTCATGGTCCCTTCCATGATACAGAGGCATCCCATACCCTTAAATGAGATTACGGACCACAACATTATGCTAACAGGGTATTTTTAACCATCTCCACAAGGCAGTCTGGGTGGAATTTTTCTCCTGGGCCACGTCGGAAAAATGAAGTTTTTCCCACCAAAATTTTTAATGTTGACTCGTCCAAGAAGCAGACCTGTAATGTATTACCATAATTGCAATAATACATATATTTTTTATCTTCTTAATTTATTATACGAATACAAGCCATAAATATTCGAATCTAGTCCGAAACAGTTACATTCCGGTGTTCTTTGGCCCATAGGAGTCGTTTTTTCTTCATGCCTCAGTCAGGCGTAGTTTTTTGGTTGGACGTCGACCCATTAGATTTACTTCAACTAACCGTCTCTGAACTGTCCTTTTGGATACGTTGATTCCTTCATCGTTTATCAACAGAAATCAACAACAATTAGACAATCAACAGACTTTTTACGATTTTGGAAATAGATGTCCCTGATTTTATGGGCACCACGCGGAGTTGTGATGCTTTTTCTGCCTTTTTTTCCGACGCGGGCTGATTCTAGACGCAGGTTTTTATCAATTTTTCTTTAAATCCGATGGACTTCTGACTTCAAAACATCTGTAAGTGCTGCTATTTCTCTCTAGAAATATGTGGAATGAAGTAGTAAGGTTATAACTTCCCTATATTTTCTCGGAGATATGTTTGAAGACTTGCCCATACTTAAATTGAGAATAATATGGTTCAGTTCAAACTAAATAGAATTTTATTTAAAAATTCATTGAAATTAACTTATTAAATTAGCAAAACTAATAAATTATTAAACAACACTTACGTTTTTATGGTCTTGAACTCAAAAAACTAACAGAAAAATGGTTTAAAAAAATATTAACTGACCTCACACCAATATCATTTTTCACTAATCAACATCCAAATGAAAAAAAAATACTTTTTTGATATTTCACAGTATTGATACATCTTCAAAACAATAATTATGATACCAGCAACAAAAATACATAAGAAAAAATAATTTAAACTTATTAATTTGACCAAAAAATTCATTTAAACTTGAAAATTACAAAAAAGTACAAGTGTCCCTAATAATTTGGCCACCCACTGTATATATATATATATATATATATATATATATATATATATATATATATATATATATATATATATATATATATATATATATATATATATATATATATATATATATATATATATATATATATATATATATATATATATATATATATATATATATATATATATATATATATATATATATATATATATATATATATATATATATATATATATATATATATATATATATATATATATATATATATATATATATATATATATATATATATATATATATATATATATATATATATATATATATATATATATATATATATATATATATATATATATATATATATATATATATATATATATATATATATATATATATATATATATATATATATATATATATATATATATATATATATATATATATATATATATATATATATATATATATATATATATATATATATATATATATATATATATATATATATATATATATATATATATATATATATATATATATATATATATATATATAAATATATATATATATATATATATATATATATATATATATATATATATATATATATATATATATATATATATATATATATATATATATATATATATATATATATATATATATATATATATATATATATATATATATATATATATATATATATATATATATATATATATATATACATATATATATATATATATATATATATATATATATATATATATATATATATATATATATATATATATATACATATATATATATATGGCGAATGGACTCATTGAGTCCATTTGCCAGGAACTACGATTGGATGGCGGAGGGAAAGAGAGGGAAAGGAAGATCCCCACACGATGGACCGATCAAATGAAGGCAGCAGCAGGCACCTCGGTGGTTGGAGCGCTACGTGCAGCGCAGGCAAGGGATAACTGGAGAAGAGTCATTGCTTCTGCAAGGCTCACAACCCTCAGCAATGAGGAATAAGACGGAGAAGAAGAAGAATATATATAAATATATATATACACTGCCACTACTACCATCGCGCCGTTTCCACACAGGGGTAGGCAGAGAGGATGGAACGCCACACTCTTCTGTCCTGACATACACTCCTTCACATCCACACATCTAGTCATACGTGCCCTCCGATTATGCAGACTTTTGACACGGCCAGATTTTAGGTTCTGATTGATCTGATCGTGCCAAGTCTTTTTCGGAGATCCTCGTTCTGTTTTCCCTCTCACATTCGCCACATATATTTTCTTAGTCATTCTCTCGTTATCCATTCGCTCCACATGTCCTCCACATTCGCTACATATGTATATATATATATATATATATATATATATATATATATATATATATATATATATATATATATATATATATATATACATATGTATATAGTACACCCTTAATTATAATAACTATTATTATTATTATTCTATATTTCTCTACGTATTGTATTTCAGATGTTCCTTAAATATTATTACATTATTTACATAGTTTTACACGTCTATGGTCTTAACCTATAGCATTGTTAGTTTGTTTTGTCGTCTAAATCAGCTTTTTTACACGTCTCAACATAGACGAAGAAGAATATGGAAGTCTGTGTATTTACAGGGCTTCAACAAAACTTCAAATATTTGGAATGATTATTATGAATGAAATGCGCTCCCTCAGACGAATGTGTGCAAAATCATTGTATGACAGAATTAAAAACGACGATATAAGAAAGGAATGTAAGGCTGAACGAGGAATAATTGAAAAGATTAGGAAGAGCTCTTTACGGTGGTATGGACATGTGGAGCGAATAGCGAGAGAATGACTAAGAAAATATATGTGGCGAATGTGAGAGGGAAAACAGAACGTGGACGACCGAAAAAGACTTGGCACGATCAGATCAATCGGAACCTAAAATCTGGCGGTGTCAAAAGTCTGCGTGATCGGAGGGCATGTATGACTAGATGTATGGATGTGAAGGAGGCGAGGAGTGTATGTCAGGACAGAAGAGTGTGGCGTTCCATCCTCTCTGCCTACGTGATGGTAGTAGTAGTAGTAGTAGTAACAACACCTTACTATGTAACTATCTAACTCCACACAAGATTTTTTGAGATTTCTTCAAATTGGCAATGCCGAAGAGCAATCCAACTAATACTGTTCAGTACTTTTATAACAACATGCACAACTTACATAATACTTATAGATAATACTTCCATCAATTAAACCATATCCGCTCCCTAGGTGGAGCATATGGAGTCCACAAACTGTCTCCAGGCTTTTCTGTCGGCTGCCAGCTCCCTCGCATCCTCCCAAGTCAGATCCGCGGCCCGAAGTTCTGACGAGAACTGCCGACGAATTGTAGCAGTGGTCGTCCTGGGCGGCGCGAACCTGATGCCTCCTAAAAGAGGCGAGCTTGATGGCGGCTCTCGGGAGGCATGCGGAATACACAGCCAAGCCAACTGAATCCCTTTTCTTGACGACAGTTGTGACCGAGTTTTGCTGCGTCCTACGCCTTATCTCTTCATTCCTCACAAAGTCAAACCACCTAAAATTCTCCGCAAACACCTATTCTCAAAGCTTAGTACACGGCTGCTCTGGGCCCTTGTAAGGTGCCATGTTTCACAGCCCTATAAGAGAACAGGAGCGACGCAGGCATTGTATGGGCGGCATTTGGTCTTCACCGAGTATAAATCCGATCTCCAGACAGCCTTCATACTGTTAAATGCGGACCCTGCGAGTCCTAATCGCACTCCCAGTTCCTTTTAAAGGCTGCCATTTTCAGTCGCGTACACTCCCAAGTACTTGAGACTCTCGACCCTTTCGATGCGCTGGTTCCTCAACTAATAACAAAGACAATACTTGAGGCCATAAATTTTGTTGATGTAATAAACCGTGTATTACAAATATATCACTGATTTAAATTACATTCTTCATACATGACCGCGGGCCGCGCGTAAGGGCACGGGTCGCGGGTTGGCCACCCGTGTTCTAGAGCATTGTTCCGTCGCGTGTGTGCCGCGGCACACTGGTGTACCGCGCTGATTAGTTGGTGTGCCGCAGAAAAAAAGTCTAGTTTTGTGAAAATATTGATTGCCTGCGCTCAGCTAAGTAGGCTCACATTTCCCATTAACCGTTTTCCACTTTGACCATTTTTTCTCATAACTGATCATCTACTCTGATCAAAAAAATGCGATGTTTTGAATATTGAAAGCATTAACTTTGTGGATCATATTAATATATTATTTTGAGAAATAAAAATACTTTGTGTTCTGATCCACTCACATTTTTATTAACCAACTAGTTCCGGCAACAACCTGTTGCCCTCTTCAGGGTTTAATTTATGAGAGTCATAAGTTTTCTCGCTTGTCTTTGAGCCTCTGTATCATACATATCGCTCACTCGTTTCAAGAACGTCATAAATAAAAAATCGTAAATTTTCAGTTGTGCATGTTTTTGGAATGCCCAGAAAATGTACTGTGGCAACCCACACATCTACTATGGCAACTCAAATCGAGTGAAATAACGAACACACCACGGAGCCCGCAACGAGCGGAAACTACCTCGTCACACTTCGCCGCCGCCCGTCCTCAGATCGACACGTATTTCAACTGTTCTCATATTAGAATCACGCGATTATTCTTAAGTATTTTCTTGATTGTAATTTTATAGAACTGAATAAATTTGTGTTAAAAGCAATCCGCTTTCATCTTGCTTCCCTTCTGATAAATTAAAGTGGTATTCAACTAGAAACCACAGTACTATATCCCAGCAAAAGAGGCATATTTTTAACTTAATATTTACCCGCGCATTATATTTTTAAACTTTAAAAACGTTCTCCTGAAAAATGAAGTATTTTGATTTATGACGTTCTTGAAAGGAGTGAGCGACATATGTGACAAGTTGTGACAACCCTGACATTTTCAGAAAAATTAAAATATGTTTATCTAAGTAAAGGGAAGCAAATAAATCGCACATTGAATAAATTTGGTAAGTTATTTAAATATCTTTTCAAGGTGTAATGTTTTTAAGTTATAAAAATAAGATTTAAAAATGATTTATTTTGATTAAAAATTCACGGCCTGCTGAGCACAGCTACACTCCATACCGGCATTTATCTATCTACGGCTTATGCAGCACCGCTTATCATAACCCTACTCGAACTTCAACTTTTTAAGTTTTATAGCCTTGGTCTACTCGTGAGTGGATTTACTCTATGTTTAAAGTTACTATAATTTCATGTAATTCATGAGTGAAAATTCTAGGCAAAAACACTCGCTATCTCGCTACAGGCATGAGTTAACAAATATTTCTCTTTCAAAAAAAGTATTGTGCGGGTAGCCCGTGTTGGTGTGCACGCGTGCCATTGTATGCAAGTACTAGAGCTGCTATCGACCGATGGCTATGCATTAGGCACAAATCAAACCCTTTCATCGCGGATCGGATGTCTGGGAACAATTAAGAGGTCGTCTTCTGCAATTCTTTGTACGAAATGGTGATTTTAACGCCAACAGAAAGCGCTCACTTCTATTGAATCTTTCAAGTTCAGCTTTTTCGTTAGTATAAGGTTTACACATAAATCATAACGGAAGTAAGTTTTGGAAATATATTCACATCGCGTGAGAGAAAAATTTTATATAGCGCTTTGATTGGCGTTCATGATGAGCCAGGATGAAAATTTTATCTGTAAGATTAAAATCGAAAAGTACTAACTGCCAATTTGGATCTAGATTATATGCAAGTCTAATAGGTATTTCAAAATGGGTTTAAAGGGATGTAGGCCGAAAGAACATTTATTTCATGAAGGGAACGCTTTGAGTTTTCAAAAATGCATTGAAATGGCGTCAACAATCAAACATTTAAATTAAAGAATCGTTCTGAATTTAATCAAAAAATTAATTCAAAAGTCAACAGTTTTAAATATAAAAAAAGGAATCATCATCAGTCAGGAACGGGTTGACAATTCGCAATTCAGCCGAATCGTTCGGTTGGCGATAAGAAATAAAAATAATTGTCACAAATGTTTCTAGTCAGGTATACGAGTAGTTTGTCGTGTAAGTGTAAATAAATGCTACAGGCGTGCTAAACCGGGACATTTTAAAGTAAATGCAATTTTTCTAAGAATAAAAGCGTGATTTTAAAGGCGAAATAACATGGAACAGATAGAACAGAACTATAGATGATATAATTTTCAGATAATTGTGAATATAAATAATAGAGAGTTAAAAATTTTATTGGATTCTGGCGCGTCTGGTTCTGTAGAACTGAATAATATTTAAAAAATATAAATTATCCAACGATCAAAGCAAATTACTTAGTTTTGACAAGCAGTTGCAAGTTGTGGATAAATGTGTAATACATGTTGGGTATAAGGAAGTATTGCAAAGGATCTATCGCACCAATGCCATTCAGCTGAGGCACGAAGAAGTCAGTAATCATGGTTCTGTAGCGCTCTCCATTGGCAGTAGCATTCTGGCCGGCATCGCCTATAAAAAAACCCGGGCCAATGATTTCGCCTGCCCATAAAGCACACCAAACAGTGACTTTTAACGGATGCAAGGGCGTCTCGACAAAGGCTTCTGTGTATTCTCCACTCCGAATTCGGCAATACCGCTTAGCACATCCGCATATCAGTTTTCTTTCAAAACATGTAAATAAAGACACTAATTGAATGTATCCCCGCAAGTAAGAAAGTTGCCCCGCCCGGAGAGGAGGTGATATGGGGTTGTCAAACAAGGAGGCGCTAATATTTTGCACCCGATAAAACGAGAACAAACAGAAATAATCTTTAATGCAGAAAAAGGTACCGCGCACTCAACATTTGATGTTTAGTGCGCGGTCCAACAGCCGACCAATGACACCGCGCGCGTGGCTGCGGCGTCAACGGCGTTCAAATTCAATCAAGTTTTAAAAATAAACTATGTCATAAAATTATAACTTTTACTGTTTTTCCAATAAATATGGTACATATAACTATAATGCACGCATTTTATCGTGTGTCTAGATCAGAAATGTTATAAATTAACATGAAAACTTAAAAAAAATAACTCAATAAAACATTACTCCTGGGATGTACAGTTTTGATTTCTCACTGATTTTAGTTGATAATTCAATCAAAAGGATGAGTCAAGTGTCGTCAGTAAATATGTATTAAAATTATAAGAAATAATGCATTACAAAAAGCTTTCTTTACTGATTTGTAGATCACACTAAAGTATCTTTATAATATGAACCGCCACGAATGGGGGCGTGGCTTAAACGGCGGCTGATTTGCAAATGTAAATCGCAAATCGTAGATTGCAAATGTAAATCGGCTGATAGGCCGATGGGTTAATGACATTTTGCCTTGGAAAATAGGATCAAGCTGAATATTGTTTTCGACCCATTCAACGAACCTCGACGCGCATAATCGTCACACGGTTTCAACTCTTGCAAATGGCAAAACGTACTGACTACAAATCAACTGTCAGCTGTCAAATTGACAGTCCGTACAAACAATGTTGACAGTTTAAAAACAAACCTTTGAAAATACCCTATAAAATAAACCAAAGTACTAGCAATCTTCTACTGTTCCTCTCCCCCCATGACCACACAACAATAAACATCGGACATCTTTTGCCTCCAGATCGACTTTAAAATATGACATAAGTATATACAATTTTTATATAATAAAATAACAGATTTTCCACATATATTTTATTTGACCCGTGACCGGGTTCCGTCGTTACCGACATCGTCAGACTTGTGGAAGGCTAGACAAAATTATATGTTACAAACATAAAAAGGAAGAGGTAGAAGTCCATGATTTTAAGTAAAATTTTCTGACAAAATTTATAATAATAATTACACATAAGTTATGGTTTGCAGTATGACTTTATGCAATTTTATTGTAGAAATGTATTTTTGTTCGTAAATTGAAATAATGTCTGGGGAATCTGGAACCGTCGGTTGACAACCCGATTCTACTGCCCATTAGTGGGGGACAGGGGGGGTCGACTCGTAAACGTCAGATTGTTCAAAAAACGACCAGAAATGACGAGACACACTAATACACTAACAAAAACACCAAAACGGGAACGAAAAATACGAGATACCAACAAGTTGTTCAAATATTTCAAATAAATATAGCCAAACTATGGTTATAGACAATTATCGATAGAAAAATAGAAATCCGTATATGAAGAACTTAATAATATTGAGAATTATGCCAAAGTTAAAGTTAAATTTTGCCTATGAAAGTGAAGTTTTTCTTACTTGAAACAACGCTCCCTTGAACTTCTGCAGCACCCCCTAAATGCAAAAAATTAAATTAAAAACGCCTAGCCAGACTTCCAAAACGCCCACAAAGGGGCGCTGGCACCCCCGTTAAGAAACATAACTTCAGAAAGTGGTGGGCACTCCTTCCGCCCTTTTAAAATATTGTATTTTCTAGAATTTTAAAATATAATATAGTAATTTGAAAATTCTATCGTTTTTATTTTTGTTGAAAAGCCTTATATTTATACATAGTTTGAGATAATAATTTCAAAAAAGTTACCATTACCATTTACCATTGTAAGGCTGAGTTGAGTAACCATTATTAATCGCCTAAACTCTTTTTATAAATGTCGCGTTTTAGCCGTGACCTTTCTATTTTTGTTTACACTGAAATAAATAAATTTAGATAGTGAAATGTCTTCTTCGCAATATTAATATTATAATTTTGAAAATATGTAATACAACAAATTTCAATATAAATACCATTTAACCTGAAAAATGAATGATAAATATTTCGGCGGGTGGATTCGACATTCAGCCGCGGCGAAGTCACGCCCAGCCGGGAGCTTAGTATTTCTAGCCGTTTACGTCACTTCCGGCCGCTGGCGAATATCACTTCCAGCCATAAAAAATCGAGGCAGTTGGCGGTCTTTATATAAATTAGTTAGTCTGTGATTCTAGTATATAATCTCCGAGTGAACGCTTGTGTGTGACTTGGCCATTCAATATTCCCTTGTCAGGGTGAGTTTTTACTGTATTTATTTGTAAGATTTGTAACCGATCTAACTTACTAGACGCGTGTAAGGATTGAAAGTTTTTATTATTGCCTTTTTATTTGTCCAACTTTTGACGGTTCATTAATCCTTATTCCGCACGACCGTCCTGTTAGCGGCGCGTATGGTGATGGTGATGGTGATCACAATAAATATGAGCCCGAATCGGCCTCTAATATTTAGTCTAAGTTTGATTTATTGTTAACCTTCCGGAACACGCGCTACAAGTTGTAACAATATACCGTGAGACTGTGAGGCATTCATTGCATATATTTGGCACACTTGACGCGCGGATCTCTTCCTCTACTGGATAGTAGCAGTATTTCTAGAAAATCACCATTCAATTAATGCTGGCAATGTTGAACAATGAATAGAAAACTGTGAGCATTCATCATTGTTAGCTAATTGACCCGTTTCGTTTTTTGTTACTTATGAATGTTGAATCTGATGATGGAATGGCTGTTTTTTATTATAATTTATTGGTTATATTTCTACAGATGTCTGGACAAGATTTACTGAAGGCAGCGCGAGAGGGCGATGTGGCGAAGGTCAACACTCTCCTTAAACAACATAATATAAACGTAAACTGGACAGATAGTGATGGTAAGATATTCCAAGATTATTGAACTAGTGAACCGAGGAATGTAGCAATAAGAGGTGATGTTAGTAAAGCGATATGATATACAAGTGGGAGAATATTACTGTATATATTCTACCTTTGCCGGCCAATGTCAAGTGGAAAGCCCCGCGAGTAGCCAGACTTCCATATGGAAGTCTGGGAACAAATAGATGGTTCGCTCTGTTAAGGCACCTATCCCTGCAAGCTAGTTTGGTTCCTCGACATTCCCGGATGATATATATTTGCCGTTCCTAACTTGCGTGCCTCGGACAGTGGTATGGGAGGGCAGTTACTCGCCGCTAATAGCTTCTTCAATGTTCCGTCTCCGTTGCGCAGTGGTTAGCGCGTTTGGTTGCCGCGCTCCGGGTCCCCGGTCCGATGGCTAGAATACTGAATACCGTCGGCCTCGCTCCGTGTAAAGCTCAAATTGTAACAAAATTAACTAACTAACTAACCATCACGCCGCTTTGCCCCAGGGGTAGGCAGAGAGAATCGAACGCCAAACCACTCGGTCTTTGCAAACATTCTTTGCCTCTTCTACATTCATGCATCTCCTCATACATACCCGACGATTATTACGACTCCTGACCCGGCCGCTTTCAAGTATTTGATATACCTGATTGTGCCAAGTTTTCCTCGGTCGTCCTCTGCTTCTTTTTCCAATTACATTCGCCTCATAAATTTGTTTAACCGTTCTTTCTTCACTCATACGCTCCACATGTCCAAACCATCTCAACACACCTTTCTTAATTTTATCGATAATGCTTATCTCAGCCTTACATTCTTTCCTTATTTCATCATTCGAACATCTATCAAACATCGTTTTGCCACACATTCGTCTGAGCGATTGCATTTCGACTGCATTCAGTCTGCTTTCATCCTTCTTTTGCCAACTCCATGCTTCGCTTCCATACATAAGGGTTGGAACCAGAACTCCATTGTGTACTGCCAGTTTAGCTTCCGCTGATAGATTTTTATTTGCTAAAACTGATTCACTCTGTTCCCAGCATTCACTCTCCTTTCTATGTCTTTATCAATCTTTCCATCCCTAGAAAACATACTACCCAAATATATGAAATCATCTACCTGTTCCTAAATCTCCCCATTTACCAATATTTCACACTCAGATCTACATTCATCTCTTTCAAAAACTATGATTTTGGATTTGCTAACATTCATCAATAAAACACTTTCCTTGCACACATCATACACTTTTGTCACCAACGTTTGCAGGTCTTCTTTGCTATCGGCAAGAAGAACAGCGTCGTCAGCATATAAAAGGCAACAAACGGTCAAATTATTCATTCTTGCTCCAATATTTAAACCTTTCAGCTCTTACATGCAGTTATCCATGTATAGATTAAACAGCCAAGGCGACATTACACATCCCTGTTTTACACCTTTAGAGATGTCAAACCAGGATGTTAACAAAATTAGGTAACATATAATAATTTTATGTAATAATAAATGTTTTTTTTTAATGTTTAAAATTGCTACAAATATTCCACCGTATATGTCATTGACTTAGAACAATAAACACTAATTAAACATTGTATTCCAGCAAGGTTTCTATTCGAAATTTACAAATCTTCTTGCTGACGAGGTAGAGAACTCATACAGAATAGAAAATCTCTTTATAATATTATAATTCAAATGTCATTTTTTAAAAATGTTATAGAAAAGAAGAATAAAAAACTAATGGATAATTATATTTCATAAAGTGATGTGAAAATAAGTATTTAGTTTTGCCCTTCAAGTGATTTCTCACAAAAACGGCGCAATATAAGTTATACAATAAATAAATAATTAAATGCAAGAAAGTAATTAAATGCTTGAAAGGTTACTGGGATAGGTAGTGGGGTCCTGCTACATGGCCTCGCGCTGGCCGTGCACCCTGTATATACAGTACATCCTCCGTTACAGGGTGGACTGCACTACACTATGCAGCATACGCGGGCCACCTCCCGGTAGTACGGGCACTCCTGCAGGCGGGGGCTGCAGTAGATCTGCAAGCTAATGGAGGTAAGTGTAACTAGTAGTAGCAGTAGTAATATGCCCAACACACGCAATGTACATACAGGACACCATGGTATATAGGTTACATGAATCATCACTAACTAGCAGAAACGGAAATATACATTTATTTGCAAACGGCGCATAAAGACCTTTTATATATTAAATGTTAAATCAAGCACTGATTTTTTAATCTACTAAAGACTCAATTTTGTTTATCTTAATCATTATTTTTTTTATTTTTTAGCCTTACTGCAAAAATTAAACTAAAAAACAAAATATCAACATTTCAAAGTCGATCCGGATACATATGATGATTTCCGATATGTTTAAAAGTTTGTATATACGGTAAAAACAATATTTGGGTTTTTTTTTGCACCGCATAGCCAACCCCAAGGTAGACGACTCGCGGTCAGACCACCATAGAGATGGATTAACAGCTGGAAATCGACTTCGCAGGAGGCTAATCCCTCTATAAAGAGGGGGGTATGAATGCACATACATAAAGTGATCACTTGAGTCAGCCAAATGCCAGGTCGTAAGCCCTGGGATGCTCAGATATACATCTTATTTGGAATAATTGATATCATGCATATGGTGAATAATCCAGTAACTGTCAGTTTCTAAATTATTTTAAAAATGTTGATAATGAAATAAATTAAACATTTTCTAGCATTAACTGTCTCCCATTCACCAATTCCAATTATGTATTAGCTAAAATAATAAAAAGGATATTTTCTGGGGTTTCTCCAGGACTCGGACCTCACATACTAATATAAGAGTTTCTGCTCAGTAAAAAAGGTTCTTCGTCTTACTAATAGATGTCACTTGTGAAAATTCTAGTCATTCTTGTACAATGTTTCAAAATTGGATCATTTATATAAGTTCCTAGAATTTCATTAGTGTGATTGTCAATCATGGGTAGAATTTGTGAATGTTACTCGCGTGTAAAGTGATCGCTTAAAACAAGCCTACGACGGTCGAAGGCCCCGTAAATGCCCAGACTTTCGTGTTCTTCTTCATCTATGTTGAGATGTAAACAATAGTATGATAAATAACTCCTATAATTGGAGATAATCTAGATTTGTGAACAAGTATTTGGACACACTGTTGTTCACATTAAATTTTTTCAAAACGTAAAAAAAGTAATTGACAATTATGTTTTATAAAATGATCTGAAAAATAAGTTCAACTTCCCCTAGCCCTTCGAGTGATTTCTCTTGAAAACGGCGCTAGATGAATTGTCCAATAAATACATAATTAAAGGTAAACTATTGGTGACTATAACACACTGGGGAGGTTACTGGGATAGGTAGTGGGGTCCTGCTACATGGCCTCGCGCTGGCCGTACACCCTGTATATACAGTACATCCTCCGTTACAGGGTTCACTGCACTACACCTGGCAGCATGTGAGGGCCACCTCCCGGTAGTACGGGCACTCCTGCAGGAGGGGGCTGCAGGAGATCTGCAAACTAAGGAAGGTAAGTGTAACTAGCAGTAGAAGAAGTAATATGACCAACACATTCAAAGAAAATATAGAGGACTTGGGATATAGATTTGGCATTAGTGGTGCATAAGGCACCGCATCAAACTCTTTTATAACTATACAAAAGCGGGGTGATCAGATCGGTGGCAACCAGTTGACGTAGGTGAAGGAGCTTAGAAATGGAGGAGGAATAGAAGGTCTTGGAAGGGTTTTTGGATAGGTATTGAGGTCCCGCTACGCGGACTCTGTGACATGTGTGCGTATGTGTATGACACAAACACGTGAATGTATTATCTCCCTCGTTTAGAATAACTAACTAACTAACCAACACGCCGCTTCCCCGCAGGGGTAGGCAGAGAGAATAGAGCGCCACACCACTCTGTCCTTGCAAACATTCTTCGCCCCCTCCACGTTCACGCATCTCCTCATACATACCCGCCGATTGTTACGACTCCTAACCTGACCACTTTCAAGTATTTGGCATACCTGATTCCACATTCTTCTGAGAGATCGCATTTCGACTGCATTCAGTCTACTTTCATCCTTCTTTTGCCAACTCCATGTTTCACTTCCATATATTAGAGTTGGAACCAGGATTCCGTTGTGCACTGCCAGTTTAGCTTCCGCTGATAGGTTTTTGATAACTGATTTCAGTGCACCATTCACTTTGTTCCCGAATTATTTATTTGTTATTATTATCATTCATTTCTTCTTTTATTGAACTTCCTTTATAAAAAATGTGCGAACGTCGCGGCGTACACGCGATACGAGTCTTAAGTTTCACTTAAAAAACAAAATAAATGCAACAACTATAAACTATGTATTGGTGACTATAACATACTGGGGAGGTTACTGGGATAGGTAGTGGGGTCCTGCTACATGGCCTCGCGCTGGCCGTACACCCTGTATATACAGTACATCCTCCGTTACAGGGCACACTGCACTACACCGTGCAGCATACAGGGGCCACCTCCCGGTAGTACGGGCACTCCTGCAGGAGGGGGCTCCAGTAGATCTGCAAACTAAGCTCGGTAAGTGTAACTAGTAGTAGCAGTAGTAATATGCCCAACACACGCAATGTACATACAGGACACCATGGTATATAGGTTACATGAATCATCACTAACTAGCAGAAACGGAAATATACATTTATTTGCAAACGGCGCATAAAGACCTTAATGCGCCAGCAATAACAACTGATTTAAAATATATATTTAAAAAAGTATATTTTGAATATTAAAAGCATTGTTAACTTTGTGGTATGGTAATATAACACTCTCCTTATCATTCATCATTCGCTTTGTGTTATACCACTTAAATGCTCTACTTCATGACCTCACGATTCAGTTGACCTGATGATGAAATGGTTATTCCGAAACCGGTAGTCGCGGAGGAGAGTTTTATAGTTTATTCATGCATAATGTTTTGTTCACATTTGTTTATAGATATACTATTTAAAACTTAGCAATTCTAACATAGACACTAAATACATGATAGATCAGACTCACTGTGCCGTCGCTCTGGGCGCTCAATTACAGGGCTTGTGAGCTGTCATGGGCTGGTTGAGTGATCGCCGTGCACGCGTGCAACATTCGCCAATTCTACCCACGATTAACCTATTGACTACGGGTTGCACGCATTGGTGCGTTTCAGTAGGTACCTTCAACTTCACGCACAAAAAACACGCTTCGCTGTGTAGCGGATAGGTGTGAATATAGTGAAAACATTCACGGATGGGAACATTGGTATAATAATACCCATTGAATAATACCCCATACGAATAATGCACATTGTTCATATTACCCCCATTATGTTATGTATGTACTTACACGATTCAATGTCTGCCAGTGAACAAGTCATTTCTGTCTTTCTACCTTCATTCCGCACCAAGATGCCGAGGGTGTCCAGGCTTAATGTACAAGCTCCGCTCTTGTGAAACTATTTTATAATTTTCAATGTTTTTAGGTGAAACACCACTCGACTGGGCTAAAAGATTTGGTCACAAGGAAGTAGTAGCTTGTCTGGAGTTGGAAATAGGCAGTAAGTATAAGCCAGTAAATGTATTCACAACCAGTGGAATGTAAACATTTCCTACCAACTATACACTTTCACATAAGTATACCCACAACAAGTACCTACTTGAATCTAGACTAATATATTTACTAGTAGATGTGTGCACGCTACAAAATAAAACATAAGAAGTAAATACCGTTCCCGAAAATGAGGCGACGTTTTACAGGAAATAAGTAGAGGACTCTTCCTAATACCTGCTGGACTGAACGTGTTATGGATATAGCTAATGTTGTATCGTGCAAAGAATGTGTCATTTTAAAGTGATGAATATAAAGCATGTTGGTGTTTGCACTCCCTCGGTGAGTAGCTAGGTTTGTGTCTACCGCCTCTCTATACACCACCAGCATAGCACTATTCACCCGCTAACACTGCGCAATATACTAATCACACGCGTTCTCGGTCTGCCCTCACTCTAGTCCTTCTAACGATACTAGCATGCAGGTCTAAATGACCAATCACAGAGCATGTTATACTAACAATGTTAATATTGCCTTTCCAGACATGCAGTGTGAAGTCTGTTAATAGGAGACCGTAAAGTAGAGACCTAGTCCGACTGGCTTTATCATTATTTTATTTGTAATTTTTCCTTTACATCATCACACTATTTTATAAATATTTAGGCACATCCTGTGCGTGGGTATAAAATATAGTGCAATGTACTTTATGGTTTGAAGCTAATTGTAATCACATTAAACTGGAAAAATAGGTGATTTAATAAGATGAGGAGTAAGAAATATGACGTATTAAGTATTTTCCATATGTTTCTTGTCCTTCCTCTCTCCCTTCCCTACAGACTGCTCCCGACCTGCGGACAGGAGGCTCGGCTGGCGATCCCACTATACCGACTTACTATTTGTTCCTCAGAACGGACGGTGTTGCAACACACTGCGCCATTGGAGCCGAAAGTTAAGGAGCTGGAGGACGCTCTGACTGCCCTTACTCTGTCCCTGGAAAGGGTGCAAGCTGAACACGCCGAAACCCTGCAGCAACACCGCCAAGATACGGGTACTGATTCAGAATCACACACACCAAGACAGCTTTCCAACCTGCAGACGAGAGATGACAAGTGACTTACTGTTTGATCCTCAGAACGCAAGACGGCCGAGTTGGAGCAGAAAGTTAAGGAGCTGGAGGACGCCCTGACTGCCCGAGCCGCTCCTAGCAGCTCCGCTCTGTCCCTGGAAAGGGTGCAAGCTGAACACGCCGAAACCCTGCAGCAACACCGCCAAGACACGGGTACTGCCTCAGAATCTTCATAAATAAGTTTATATGTACGAAGACAGCTTTCCAACCCGCAGACAAGATATAACAAGTGACTTACTATTTGTTCCTCAGAACGGGAGATGTTGCAACACATTGCACCATTGGAGCAGAAAGTTAAGGAGCTGGAGGAGGCCCTGACTGCCCGAGCTGGCTCAGCCCTCTCCCTGGAAACCCTGCAGCAACACCGCCAAGACACGGGTACTGATTCAGAATCTTCATAAATAAGTTTGACGTTGCCCACCTTTTATCAAGCTGATATACCTTGGAATATTAGAAGGGGGTGTTTGTGAAATTAGTATAATTGTGAAAACAATCAAAGAGTATGTAGAAATGAACTTAAAACCAATCTTAATCTAACTTAAATTCAACTGATATATAAAACGTTTTGGCAATACGGCTGTTGGAGCAGAGGGTGGCAGGTTACGCGATGGGCTGCTTGGACACAGGAATCCGTCCTCCTTGGCTACCTCCATACGCCGCGCTCTCCGCGTGGGACTCTCCTAACGAGCGACTCCCGTTTCTACCTCCGTATACCGCTTCCATTCCCCTCCTTACACAAGTCTCGTAACCTGGCGTAGGTATGCTGTTCTTCACTCCGCTTCGCTTTCCCGTTCAGACTTGACCGCTCCCGATGCCTCCCGTCTCCAACATCCACTCTCTGACTTCTCGGATGTTGCGGTCTTCCTGTATCTTCTGTGGACTCCCAAGATGACTCGCGTCGCGAGGCTCCACGTGATTTCATCTACTATCCATGTTGAACTAATCTCCCATCTCCCATCTCCCGATCTCCAATCATCCTCCCGTGTCCGAGTATGGAGTTTTATCCTCTTGCAGAGTCGCCCTCAACTCCACTTCCTATTGGCTGGCGAGGATATGTTACTACCCCCAGAATAAAGCTCAGCCTCCTCGTCCAGCCCTCAGTTGATTGCCACGCCATTTACAAAACTTTAATGCTTAATAATAATAAAAATAAAGTAAGAAACAATATTGCCAAACACGTCGACAAAGAATAAATTAAACGGCTTTAAAAGACCGATAGTGCTTTTGCAAAAAAACTATCTTTCCAGGTTGCAATAATATTACTTTAACAGAAAATGTCTTTTGGCGGTGCTTTAACTCGGAACTTCTTTACAAGGCAATTCCGAATTTCTTAAGATACACGATCCAGGGATTTATCTCGGCGATATTATACATTATGACGGTTCGGACCATTTAGCAAAATAAAGTATTCGAGGGTGTTATTGAAGAAAGGTTCAAACCTTTCCGCGATCCTATGCAATCGTCGCTGGCTTTGAAAATAAGTAATTTTTACTTTTATATTGCGAGAAGGTTAGTTTAAAAAATTACCCACCTTTAAAATGTTGTTGATGGATTGTTTTGCCAGCTTTGTCGGTGCTTTGACAAAATAAAAGTGGATGTATAAAACATACCTCGTCAAGTTTACACACACCAAGACAGCTGTCCAACCCGCAGACGAGAGATGACAAGTGACTTACTGTTTGATCCTCAGAACGCAACATGGCCGAGTTGGAGCAGAAAGTTAAGGAGCTGGAGGACGCCCAGACTGCCCGAGCCGGCCCCGCCCCGTCCCTGGAAACTCCGCAGCAACACCGCCAAGACACGGGTACTGAGTCTTGTTGTTAAGTGCGAGATACTAAATCATCACCATAACAAATATGATGGACAAATATCATACTCTACAGCGGATTCCCAAACAAGGAACATTAGGATCAATTTATATTGATTAATATATAGAAAGGAGAGTGAATGGTGCCCTGAATTCAGTGTCATCAAATAAAACCCCATCAGGGAAAGCTAAGCAGTACAGTCCCGGTTATATATGGAAGTGAAGCATTGAAGGATGAGAGTAGACTGAATGCAGTCGGAATGAATCTCTCGGTAGATGTTCCGATGGTGATACGAGGAATGGGGCAAGGCTGAGATAAGCATTATCCAGCTAACTAAGGAAGGTGGGTGGAGATGGTTTGGGCATGTGACCTTCACCATTCTACCCACGATTGAGAACCCTATTACTCGGATTCAGAGAGTTGTATATATGAGGGGAGGTCAAGAAGTTCGCGGAATGACAGGGAAGGATAACGAAATGAAACATTTAACTATTTTTCCTTAACCCTAATACATTTATTAGATCTGTCAAATAACTTATTAATACCGTCAAAAATAAAAGATTTGTCTTGGGCGTCAAAATAGGCCGAATTTGCCGACTTTACTTCATCGTAGTCGCCAATATTTTTCCACGCAGTTCTTTCTGCATTTTTGGTAACAATTGATAGTCGCTTGGGGCCAGGTCTGGGCTGTAGGGTGGGTGGCGCAGTTGTTCAAAACCGCACCGGTGAATGGCAGCCGTCGCAACACGGCTTGTGTGCACGGGTGCAGTGTCGTGCAAAACGAGCACGCCTTTTGTAAGCTTTCCTCGCCTTTTTTCTTTAATAGCTTCTTTTAATTGATCTAATGAAGAAACGTGGTATTCTCCCGTTATTGAAACACCACGTTCCTTATAATTTATTTCATTTAGTAGGAGCAGGTATTTCTCCGCTGATGGTGGCTGCCGAGGAGGGAAACTCGGAGGCAGTCGACGTACTACTGGCAGCGGGAGCTGCGGTCGGCCGATCGGATAGCAAAGGTAACCCATCCTCTCCTTGGCCGATTACAGATCTAACTACTCGCACGTCTGACTGCACTGATGTATGTCCTCGGTCGCAGGTCGGACAGCCCTGGTGTATGCGCTGCGAGGGGGTCACCTGGACGTGGTGAAGGCCCTGTTAGCGGCAGGAGCGGATGCCAATCTGTGACCTCAATTAGCAAAGTAACTTTACTTTCTAGAAAGTCTACTCGTAATCGGGTTAGTACTTGAATACGCATATGACATGAAATGTATTTACATTCAGCGCAAATGTTTGTCTGTTTTCAGGAAATCCACTTGCCGGACTCGCGTTCTTCTCGTGTAAACCTGATCCACCCGATCCACGCCTCGCCTCGGTTGGCGACATATACCATAGTGTACATGCTTTTATATTGTAAATAATAAATAAATACATATATGTAAACAGGGATCTCTACTTATTCTCAATGAAAGCATCAAGCACCCATCTGCCATCTGCAACACGAGTACCCACTCCTGCAAACACGCTGGCCACATAGGCGCTCGCGTACCTGCTGTGGGGGGTTACTACCTGCTATGCACCTACCGTAGCTGTATATTCTATATTTCATCATAATAAAACCCTTATCCGCACCCCAATGGTGCATAGGGCACTGCGTCATATAAACGCAGTGTTATCTTGATGTTTACACATGAAGGAAAGGTGATCAGCCCTCCGCTTCAGGTACCAGTCCAGGGTAATATTGATAAATATTATATATATATATATATATATATATATATATATATATATATATATATATATATATATATATATAAATATATATATATATTTATATATATATATATATATATATATATATATATATATATATATATATATATATATATATATATATATATATATATATATATATATATATATATATATATATATATATATTCTACATTTTAACGGTGTTATAAACCAAACATATTGCCATTGATAGGCCTTTCAAATGAATATCTAAGATTGAAATGAATGCGTAAATATGTTATGGAGGAATAGCTAAAATCTTAGCCGAGTCTTTTTTATATTTATAGAAATATTTTGGTTATTAGAAGCAATGTGTACAAGACACACAACACGGGAAGGGAGGGATAAAGACTGTTTTTCTAAACAATGTGTTTTGGGTTGTTTGATTTTTCAGTGTTTTTGATGTGTTTGATCTTGTGGTTCCGTGTGTGTATTCGCATAGTGTGCTGCTGATTTTGCTGGGACGTTTTCACCAACTCCCCTCTTTTTACATCTTTTCAATGAAACACATCATTTTTAAGTAGTTTCTTTATTAAGTACATAACAATTGTTTGTTGTATTAAAGACCTTATTTCGTAAAGACATTGATAAATATTTTTTGAAAGCAACTTAGTCTAACTTATTTATCGTAACTGCAGACAGTTGGTAGAATTCCAAATTGAATTGTCGGGTAATATATCCCAAATTAAACACGGTTATTGGATTGAATTCTACTTTTATTTACATATATCGCTCACTACTTTCAAGAACGTCATAAATCAAAAAACTTGATTTTTCAGGAGAACGTTTTTAAAGTTTAAAAATATAATGTAATGTATTGAAAATAAATATCAAGCCACTTGTTGAACTTTTCACTGTGCAACAGATCTTTTTAGGTAAAAGCTAAAGGTTTTTTCTCCATTTGAAAAATATTTAGTATATTTGAAAAAACAATTTAACAATACCTTTTCTTCAAAATGCAAAAACAACACTTTCTGCCCTGTAGCGGGTAAATATTAATTTCGTTAATTGATTCGGCAGTCACTTTGTGGTAAAATCTATCCATTTTTAATTATTGTTTTACTTAGTAAATACCACTATTTCTTAAAATCTACTGTTAAAACAGTAGGTAAATATTAAGTTAAAAATATGCCGCTTTTGCTGGGATATAGTACATTTTCTGGGCATTCCGAAAACATGTGCAACTGAAAATTGTTGATTTTTGATTTATGACGTTTTTGAAAGGAGTGAGCGATATGTATATGATAATATGGGACGCGTTTCCTCTTATTAAGACATCAAACACTCTGTGTGGACTGTTTTTGCATTCTAATTTATTAATAAATAATATAAATCTAACCATAATCTTGGATTTGCTAACATTCATCAATAAGTCACTTTCCTTGCACACATTATACACTTTTGTCACCAACGCCTGCAGGTCTTCTCTGCTATCGGCAAGAAGAACAGCGTCGTCAGCATACAATAGGCAACAGACAGTCAAATTATTCATTCTAGCTCCAACATTTAAATCTTTCAGTTCTTTCACGCAATTATCCATGTATAGGTTAAACAGCCACGGTGACATTACACATCCTACTTGAAATACTTGAAAGTGGTCAGGTTAGGAGTCGTAACAATCGGCGGGTATGTATGAGGAGATGCATGAACGTGGAAGAGGCGAAGAATGTTTGCGAGGACAGAGTGGTGTGGCGCTCTTAAAATTTAAACATCAAGGGGAAGTTGATTTTTTTCATTGAATCGAGAGGAGTTAATAAAAGATACATATTATTACGAGAAATTAAATTACAGAATTTATTCTAAACATAATTTACAAATGAATCCTCGTCCAACCAGTCGCGTTCTGAATTGTATATATATATATATATATATATATATATATATATATATATATATATATATATATATATATATATATATATATATATACAGTGGGTGGCCATATTATTAGGGACACTTCAAATTTCCTGTAATTTTCATTATTAAATGAATTTAATGAGCAAATAATTAGGTTTTTTGAATATTTTTTTATTGATTGGGGTGCTTTATTTAGAATTTAGAAACTATATTATCATGGATTTAATAATACCAATTTATTTTTATCATAATAAGTGATTATTCAACAATTTCGAAAAAATCTTAATTTTTAGTAATAACACCCTTTGCTGCGATTACAACCTCCAAACGTCAGGGCATACTTTTTAATGCAGATTTCTGCATTATGCCAGAGATTAGGGTTATTATGCCATACTCTGATAAGAGTTTCTATCATTTGCCGCTTAGTGGTGATGACTTTTTTTGCAATCTCGCGTTTCGTTAGTTCCCAAAGGTTTTCAATGGGGTTCATATCCAGCTAATTCCCCGGGTAAGGCAAAACACAGAGGTTTTTTTCAGCCAGGAATATGATAACACTCTTGGCTTTATGACACAATACCGAGTCATGCATTAACACATACTTTTCATCGCCAGGGAACCATTCTTGAGCCTCGGCTGGAGTCGACTTTTCAGTACTCGCTGGTACTATTCTTGCCTCATGGTCCCTTCCATGATACAGAGGCATCCCATACCCTTAAATGAGATTACGGACCACAACATTATGCTAACAGGGTATTTTTAACCATCTCCACAAGGCAGTCTGGGTGGAATTTTTCTCCTGGGCCACGTCGGAAAAATGAAGTTTTTCCCACCAAAATTTTTAATGTTGACTCGTCCAAGAAGCAGACCTGTAATGTATTACCATAATTGCAATAATACATATATTTTTTATCTTCTTAATTTATTATACGAATACAAGCCATATTCGAATCTAGTCCGAAACAGTTACATTCCGGTGTTCTTTGGCCCATAGGAGTCGTTTTTTCTTCATGCCTCAGTCAGGCGTAGTTTTTTGGTTGGACGTCGACCCATTAGATTTACTTCAACTAACCGTCTCTGAACTGTCCTTTTGGATACGTTGATTCCTTCATCGTTTATCAACAGAAATCAACAACAATTAGACAATCAACAGACTTTTTACGATTTTGGAAATAGATGTCCCTGATTTTATGGGCACCACGCGGAGTTGTGATGCTTTTTCTGCCTTTTTTTCCGACGCGGGCTGATTCTAGACGCAGGTTTTTATCAATTTTTCTTTAAATCCGATGGACTTCTGACTTCAAAACATCTGTAAGTGCTGCTATTTCTCTCTAGAAATATGTGGAATGAAGTAGTAAGGTTATAACTTCCCTATATTTTCTCGGAGATATGTTTGAAGACTTGCCCATACTTAAATTGAGAATAATATGGTTCAGTTCAAACTAAATAGAATTTTATTTAAAAATTCATTGAAATTAACTTATTAAATTAGCAAAACTAATAAATTATTAAACAACACTTACGTTTTTATGGTCTTGAACTCAAAAAACTAACAGAAAAATGGTTTAAAAAAATATTAACTGACCTCACACCAATATCATTTTTCACTAATCAACATCCAAATGAAAAAAAAATACTTTTTTGATATTTCACAGTATTGATACATCTTCAAAACAATAATTATGATACCAGCAACAAAAATACATAAGAAAAAATAATTTAAACTTATTAATTTGACCAAAAAATTCATTTAAACTTGAAAATTACAAAAAAGTACAAGTGTCCCTAATAATTTGGCCACCCACTGTATATATATATATATATATATATATATATATATATATATATATATATATATATATATATATATATATATATATATATATATATATATATATATATATATATATATATATATATATATATATATATATATATATATATATATATATATATATATATATATATATATATATATATATATATATATATATATATATATATATATATATATATATATATATATATATATATATATATATATATATATATATATATATATATATATATATATATATATATATATATATATATATATATATATATATATATATATATATATATATATATATATATATATATATATATATATATATATATATATATATATATATATATATATATATATATATATATATATATATATATATATATATATATATATATATATATATATATATATATATATATATATATATATATATATATATATATATATATATATATATATATATATATATATATATATATATATATATATATATATATATATATATATATATATATATATATATATATATATATATATATATATATATATACATATATATATATATGGCGAATGGACTCATTGAGTCCATTTGCCAGGAACTACGATTGGATGGCGGAGGGAAAGAGAGGGAATATATATATATATATATATATATATATATATATATATATATATATATATATATATATATATATATATATATATATATATATATATATATATATATATATATATATATATATATATATATATAAATATATATATAAATATATATATATATATATATATATATATATATATATATATATATATATATATATATATATATATATATATATATATATATATATATATATATATATATATATATATATATATATATATATATATATATATATATATATATATATATATATATATATATATATATATATATATATATATATATATATATATATATATATATATATATATATATATATATATATATATATATATATATATATATATATATATATATATATATATATATATATATATATATACATATATATATATATGGCGAATGGACTCATTGAGTCCATTTGCCAGGAACTACGATTGGATGGCGGAGGGAAAGAGAGGGAAAGGAAGATCCCCACACGATGGACCGATCAAATGAAGGCAGCAGCAGGCACCTCGGTGGTTGGAGCGCTACGTGCAGCGCAGGCAAGGGATAACTGGAGAAGAGTCATTGCTTCTGCAAGGCTCACAACCCTCAGCAATGAGGAATAAGACGGAGAAGAAGAAGAATATATATAAATATATATATACACTGCCACTACTACCATCGCGCCGTTTCCACACAGGGGTAGGCAGAGAGGATGGAACGCCACACTCTTCTGTCCTGACATACACTCCTTCACATCCACACATCTAGTCATACGTGCCCTCCGATTATGCAGACTTTTGACACGGCCAGATTTTAGGTTCTGATTGATCTGATCGTGCCAAGTCTTTTTCGGAGATCCTCGTTCTGTTTTCCCTCTCACATTCGCCACATATATTTTCTTAGTCATTCTCTCGTTATCCATTCGCTCCACATGTCCTCCACATTCGCTACATATGTATATATATATATATATATATATATATATATATATATATATATATATATATATATATATATATATATATACATATGTATATAGTACACCCTTAATTATAATAACTATTATTATTATTATTCTATATTTCTCTACGTATTGTATTTCAGATGTTCCTTAAATATTATTACATTATTTACATAGTTTTACACGTCTATGGTCTTAACCTATAGCATTGTTAGTTTGTTTTGTCGTCTAAATCAGCTTTTTTACACGTCTCAACATAGACGAAGAAGAATATGGAAGTCTGTGTATTTACAGGGCTTCAACAAAACTTCAAATATTTGGAATGATTATTATGAATGAAATGCGCTCCCTCAGACGAATGTGTGCAAAATCATTGTATGACAGAATTAAAAACGACGATATAAGAAAGGAATGTAAGGCTGAACGAGGAATAATTGAAAAGATTAGGAAGAGCTCTTTACGGTGGTATGGACATGTGGAGCGAATGGATAGCGAGAGAATGACTAAGAAAATATATGTGGCGAATGTGAGAGGGAAAACAGAACGTGGACGACCGAAAAAGACTTGGCACGATCAGATCAATCGGAACCTAAAATCTGGCGGTGTCAAAAGTCTGCGTGATCGGAGGGCATGTATGACTAGATGTATGGATGTGAAGGAGGCGAGGAGTGTATGTCAGGACAGAAGAGTGTGGCGTTCCATCCTCTCTGCCTACGTGATGGTAGTAGTAGTAGTAGTAGTAACAACACCTTACTATGTAACTATCTAACTCCACACAAGATTTTTTGAGATTTCTTCAAATTGGCAATGCCGAAGAGCAATCCAACTAATACTGTTCAGTACTTTTATAACAACATGCACAACTTACATAATACTTATAGATAATACTTCCATCAATTAAACCATATCCGCTCCCTAGGTGGAGCATATGGAGTCCACAAACTGTCTCCAGGCTTTTCTGTCGGCTGCCAGCTCCCTCGCATCCTCCCAAGTCAGATCCGCGGCCCGAAGTTCTGACGAGAACTGCCGACGAATTATAGCAGTGGTCGTCCTGGGCGGCGCGAACCTGATGCCTCGTAAAAGAGGCGAGCTTGATGGCGGCTCTCGGGAGGCATGCGGAGTACACGGCCAAGCTGACTGAATCGCCTTTTCTTGACGACAGTTGTGACCGAGATTTGCTGCGTCCTACGCCTTATCTCTTCATTCCTCACAAAGTCAAACCACCGCACGCCTAAAATTCTCGGCAAACACCTATTCTCAAAGCTTAGTACACGGCTGCTCTGGGCCCTTGTAAGGTGGCATGTTTCACAGCCGTATAAGAGAACAGGAGCGATGCAGGCATTGTATGGGCGGCATTTGGTCTTCACCGAGTATAAATCCGATCTCCAGACAGCCTTCATACTGTTAAATGCGGACACTGCGAGTCCTGATCGCGCTCCCAGTTCCTTTTGAAGGCTGCCATTTTCAGTCGCGTACACTCCCAAGTACTTGAGACCCTCGACCCTTTCGATGCGCTGGTTCCTCAACTAATAACAAAGATAATACTTGAGGCCATAAATTTTGTTGATGTAATAAACCGTGTATTACAAATATATCACTGATTTAAATTACATTCTTCATACATGACCACGGGCCGCGCGTAAGGGCACGGGTCGCGGGTTGGCCACCCGTGTTCTAGAGCATTGTTCCGTCGCGTGTGTGCCGCGGCACACTGGTGTACCGCGCTGATTAGTTGGTGTGCCGCAGAAAAAAAGTCTAGTTTTGTGAAAATATTGATTGCCTGCGCTCAGCTAAGTAGACTCACATTTCCCATTAACCGTTTTCCACTTTGACCATTTTTTCTCATAACTGATCATCTACTCTGATCAAAAAAATGCGATGTTTTGAATATTGAAAGCATTTACTTTGTGGATCATATTGATATATTATTTCGAGAAATAAAAATACTTTGTGTTCTGATCCACTCACATTTTTATTAACCAACTAGTTTCGGCAACAACCTGTTGCCCTCTTCAGGGTTTAATTTATGAGAGTCATAAGTTTTCTCGCTTGTCTTTGAGCCTCTGTATCATACATATCGCTCACTCGTTTCAAGAACGTCATAAATAAAAAATCGTAAATTTTCAGTTGTGCATGTTTTTGGAATGCCCAGAAAATGTACTGTGGCAACCCACACATCTACTATGGCAACTCAAATCGAGTGAAATAACGAACACACCACGGAGCCCGCAACGAGCGGAAACTAGCTCGTCACACTTCGCCGCCGCCCGTCCTCAGATCGACACGTATTTCAACTGTTCTCATATTAGAATCACGCGATTATTCTTAAGTATTTTCTTGATTGTAATTTTATAGAACTGAATAAATTTGTGATAAAAGTAATCCGCTTTCATCTTGCTTCCCTTCTGATAAATTAAAGTGGTATTCAACTAGAAACCACAGTACTATAACCCAGCAAAAGAGGCATATTTTAAACTTAATATTTACCCGCGCATTACATTTTTAAACTTTAAAAACGTTCTCCTGAAAAATGAAGTATTTTGATTTATGACGTTCTTGAAAGGAGTGAGCGACATATGTGACATGTTGTGACAACCCTGACATTTTCAGAAAAATTAAAATATGTTTATCTAAGTAAAGGGAAGCAAATAAATCGCACATTGAATAAATTTGGTAAGTTATTTAAATATCTTTTCAAGGTGTAATGCTTTTAAGTTATAAAAATAAGATTTAAAAATGATTTATTTTGATTAAAAATTCACGGCCTGCTGAGCACAGCTACACTCCATACTACACTACATACCGGCATTTATCTAGCTACGGCTTATGCAGCACTGCTTATCATAACCCTACTCGAACTTCAACTTTTTAAGTTTTATAGCCTTGGTCTACTCGTGAGTGGATTTACTCTTTATGTTAAAAGTTACTATAATTTCATGTAATTCATGAGTGAAAATTCTAGGCAAAAACACTCGCTACCTCGCTACAGGCATGAGTTTATACATTTCATTGCATCTTAGTTAGCAGTGAAGTTACTTGGGTGTAGACAAATATCACTTCTGCCGATGTTTCGATAACAAATTGACATTCCCGGCGAATCAACTAGTATATCCTGAAAATGCTCTTTTCATACCTTCAAATCGCTTACTCCTTTTCGCTTTTAAGTCTCGGCGTCCTAAAAATTTGTATATTACATTTAATAATGGTATGATTGATAATCGAATCGGATTGCGGACTGTCGAGGCAACTGTCAGTGTCAGACGAAAAACCACAGACATAGAAGAAATAAACGTAAAATCTATGTAAACAGTAAAACGAGCATAGACTATTCAAGGTACCTACACATCCCCAGAATACCTATTTATTCACAAACCCTTTGGTTACCAATCATTCAGTGGATTTTTATACCTATTTCTAATAATGAGCCGCTTAGGCTCACAAAAATAGTATGAAATTGATATATTTGTGTAAATAATAAAATAACAAATATTTCTCTTTCAAAAAAAGTATTGTGCGGGTAGTCCGTGTTGGTGTGCACGCGTGCCATTGTATGCAAGTACTAGAGCTGCTATCGACCGATGGCTATGCATTAGGCACAAATCAAACCCTTTCATCGCGGATCGGATGTCTGGGAACAATTAAAAGGTCGTCTTCTGCAATTCTTTGTACGAAATGATGATTTTAACGCCAACAGAAAGCGCTCACTTCTATTGAATCTTTCAAGTTCAGCTTTTTCGTTAGTATAAGGTTTACACATAAATCATAACGGAAGTAAGTTTTGGAAATATATTCACATCGCGTGAGAGCGAAATTTTATATAGCGCTTTGATTGGCGTTTATGATGAGCCAGGATGAAAATTTTATCTGTAAGATTAAAATCGAAAAGTACAAACTGCCAATTTGGATCTAGATTATATGCAAGTCTAATAGGTATTTCAAAATGGGTTTAAAGGAATGTAGGCCGAAAGAACGTTTATTTCATGAAGGGAACGATTTGAGTTTTCAAAAATGCGTTGAAATGGCGTCAACAATCAAACATTTAAATTAAAGAATCGTTCTGAACTAAAAAAATATATATATATATTCAAAAGTCAACAGTTTTAAAAATAAAAAAAAGGAACCATCATCAGTCAGGAACGGGTTGACAATTCGCAATTCAGCGATAAGAAATAAAAATAATTGTCACAAATGTTTCAGGTCAGGTATACGAGTAGTTTGTCGTGTAAGTGTAAATAAATGCTACAGGTGTGCTAAACCGGGACATTTTAAAGTAATTGTCATTTTTCTAAGAATAAAAGAGAGAATTTAAAGGCGATATCGGGAAATAACATGGAACAGATAGAATACAACTTTAGATGATATAGTTTTAAGATAATTGTGAATATAAATAGTAGAAAGTTAAAATTTTTATTGGATTCTGGCGCGTCTGTTTCTGTGGTACCAAAAAATATTTAAAAATCATAAATTATCCAACGATCAAAGGAAATTACTAAGTTTTGACAACTAGCAGTTGCAAGTTGTGGGTAAATGTGTAATACCTGTTGGGTATAAGGAAGTATTGCAGAGGATGTATCGCACCAATGCCATTCAGCTGAGGCACGAAGAAGTCAGTAATCGTGGTTCTGTAGCGCTCTCCATTGGCCGTAGCATTCTGGCCGGCATCGCCTACAAAAAAACCCGGGCCAATGATTTCGCCTGCCCATAAAGCACACCAAGCAGTGACTTTTATCGGATGTAAGGGCGTCTCGACAAAGGCTTCTGGGTTTTCTCCACTCCAAATTCGGCAATTCCGCTTAGTGACATTTTGCCTTGGAAAAGAGGGTCAAGCTAAATATTGTTTTCGACCCATTCAACGAAGCTCGACGCGCATAATCGTCACGCGGTTTCGACTCTTGCAAATGGCAAAACGTACTGACTACAAATCAAGAGTCAACTATCATTGACAGTCTGTGTAAACAATGTTGCAGTTTAAAAATAAACCATAAAAAATACCCTTTGGAATAAACCAACGTACTTGCAATCTTCTACTGTTCCTCTCCCCCCATGACCACACAACAATGAACATCGGACATCATCTTTTGCCTCCAGATCGACTTTAAAATATTACATATATATTTTTTTATATAATAAAATAACAACTTTACAATTTTTCCACATATATTTTGTTTCACCCGTGATCGTGTTCCGTCGTTACCGACATCGTCAGACTTGTGGGAGGCTAGACAAAATTATATGTTATAAACATAAAAAGGAAGGGGTCGAAGTCCATGATTTTAAGTAAAATTTTCTGTCAAAATTTATAATAATAATTACACATAAGTTATGGTTTGCAGTATGACTTTATGCAATTTTATTATAGAAATGTATTTTTGTTCGTAAATTGAAATAATGTCTGGGGAATCTGGAACCGTCGGTTGACAACCCTTTCTACTGCCCATTAGTGGGGGAAGTCCTGTCTTCTAAAAGTTCGGGTAGTTATTTCTTATCGACATGACATTTTAGTAGCCGTTGTTTGCATTCAACCTTTGCTGCATTCTAGTATATAATCTCCGGGCAGGGGGGGTCGACTCGTAAACGTCAGATTGTTCAAAAAACGACCAGAAATGACGAGACACGCTAATACACTAACAAAAACACCGAAACGGGAACGAAAAATACGAGATACCAACAAGTTGTTTGAGAAACCAATACGAGATACCAACAAGTTGTTTTTAGAGAATTGTATCTGTAATATACTTGTTTGTAAATTGTTATATATTTTTTGTTTAAAAGGGCAGAAGGAACATTTAATAAATTGTGTGTTTTTCTGGAATTTTTGTCTGAAATATAGTCATTTGAAAATTCTCTTTTTTGTTTTTATTTAAAAGCATTGTATCGATTGCGATGTATCACACAAGTTTGAGTGTGTAATATTTAGTGAATATATAAAAAAATATGTATAAATGTATATATGTTTTTATAAAATATTTATTAATATATACATATATATATATAAAAAAAATAAATATATATATATATATATATATATATATATATATATATATATATATATATATATATATATAAATATATATATATATATATATATATATATATATTTACATATATATATATATAGATATATATATATATATATATATATAAATGTATATATATATATAAATATATATATATATATATATATATATATATATAAATATATATATATATATATATATTATATATATAAATATATATATATATAAAAATATATATATATATATATATATATATATATATATATATATATATATATATATATATATATATATATATATATATATATATATATATATATATATATATATATATATATATATATATATATATATATATATATATATATATATGTATATATATATATATATATGTATATATATATATATGTATATATATATATATATGTATATATATATATATGTATATATATATATATATATATATATATATATATATATATATATATATATATATATATATATATATATATATATTTATATATTTATATATATATATATATATATATATATATATATATATATATATATATATATATATATATATATATATATATATATATATATATATATATATATATATATATATATATATATATATATATATATATATATATATATATATATATATATATATATTATATATATATATATATATATATATATATATATATATATATATATATATATATATATATATATATATATAAATATATATTATTTTACATTAAAAAAAGCTAATAAGTCTGATTATTTGAACAGAAGCCTCAATAAGAAAGACCGTAGAATAAAAAAAAAGAAAAATATTTTAGCAATTCGGCGAGTGACGAATAAGTAAAAAGGGTTCGAATGTAATTTATCATTCAGCGGCTGAGTTTAGAAACTACTAATTGCCTGAACTCTTTTCATAAATGTCGCGTTTTAGCCGTGACCTCTATATTTTTGTTTACAATGAAATAAATAAATGTTGGTTATAAAATTCCTTTTTTTAATATTGATATTATAATTATGTTAATATGTAATAAAACAAATTTTAATATAAATATCATTTGGCCTGAAAAATTAATGGTAAAAATTTCGCCGGGTGGATCCGGCCGCGCCCAGCCGGGAGCTAAGTACCTTCAGCCGGGAGCATCGATTACGGTTTTATTATGTTGCTTGCAATATTTTTTTATATTTTTACTGTTGCCATGATATTGTTAGGAAATCGATTTCGCTTTGAGATTTGCTCTATTCCTCTACATACATCTGCTTTGATTAATTTTTATTTTCTATTTTTATATGTTTTATACGTCTATTTTTATTTTCAATGCCTTAAACATCTTTATTAATCTTTTTCGGTCTGCCGGAATTCATTAGGATTTTTTAAAGATAAAATTATTGATCCGTGTCTGCATATGCTTTTATAAATTTTTAACACTACACTACACTTTTCTCTATGTATGTATTTACGTACCCACTACCTACTTACCTGTAAGTATTTATGCGATGGATTTCCTTCTACAAATAAAAATTATTGCGAAATACACAATAAAACACCTTTTTTAATTTTAAATAAAACATGTAACTTAAATTTTTTTTTTTCTTACTTAAAAAAATTAAAGAGATCCTTGAGCGTCATGAGATTGCGCCAATTTCGTTTTATTTGGTTAAAGTTTATCTCCTCTTCGGGTTATTTGTAATCAATTTCGCGTTTTTTTTTAATATATGCATTACTGCACTAAAACCTTTCTCTTCTAAATATGAAGATAGAAAGGCTATTATAGGTAATTTCAATTCTTCCCACAGAATTAGGTATTGATGACGAAAACGTACCCAAAAATCAATATAAACACATTGATTACATATTATTTTGGTTTATTTATTGACTTGGCGTTTAATTTGTAGAACTCCATTTTAATTTATGTATTAATTTTAAATCAAACACAGATTTTTTGAGTCTACTAAGTTGTATTTTATTAATAAAAAACACATAAAAAATTATACTGTGACAATTGTTTCGCCTTGTTAGGGCATTATCAAACGAATGACCATTCGTTATCCATGAATTATCATTCGTTTGATAATGCCCTAACAAGGCGAAACAATTGTCACAGTATAATTTTTATGTGTTTTTTATTAATAAAATACAACTTAGTAGACTCAAAAAATCTGTGTTTGATTTAAAATTAATACATAAAATATTATTTTTGCTTCACAGTCATTTTGCAGATCAATAAATTACTCTTTTAAATTTGGACTAACACTTTCTACGTCTGATAAAAATGGATTGATTAACCAAGCTGATATCAAAAGTTCCTGTTAGTCTTTGAACCGTATTATCATATAGATTTATATTATCCACTGACACTTCGTGATGGAATTGCATTTTTAATTTATTATTAGATTAAAACCAATATTTTTAGCTTTTCCACTTTTTTATTTGACCAGCGACCGGGTTTCGTCGTTACCGACATCATCAGACTGGATCTGATGATGTCGGTAACGACGAAACCCGGTCGCTGGTCAAATAAAAAAGTGGAAAAGCTAAAAATATTGGTTTTAATCTAATAATGTATTATCATATCTTCGATAAGGGCATTAATGTGGCTATGATACTATATGTCTTTTTTAATGGGCCCTTGTTTTATATGAAGAACTTTGTTACGGACAGATCGCACACCCCGTGCGGCGGCCCTGAAAAGGAATTCCAGCCGCCTGGCGGCGGGCGAGACGGTCGCCCGTCGGAACGCGGCCCGAAGAAGGGCCTCTAGGAATTGTACCGATTTTACATGTATTTTAGGAATGTATTAGATATAAGTAAGGATGAGTAAATAAATATGTAGAATAAATAGATATTACGGATATTATATAGCATAAATATGACTTGTAATTGTTGAACTGTTGGAACGGCACCGGTACGGTATAAAAGTGTAGCCCGTCCGGTGCCCATTAGAGAGAGACAGAGATATGGCTGTCTCTCTCCCCCGGCCGCTGATTGGCTGTACTTTCCCACTGTCGGGCGGTACGCGATCACGGCCGGGTATATAGAGGGCGCATTTTGAGAGAATAAACGAGTTCTGGTGTGACTGTTGAAACCTGTGTTTCATTTCTCCGCTCCCGCTCCTTGGACGACTCGCCGCGCCGCCAGCCTGGACCGCTTCGCCTCATTATACCGATTCACGGACCAGTTTCGGAAAGCCCTTATCAGGGCTATTGAGGTTGACTTGTCGGTCCAGTGCCCGCTCTTCCGCTCATACATCCATTCACCTCCGTCCGTATCCAGCTTACTCGGTAACTCGGTACGGCGGGGCCGTCTGGAACGTCACCCCTTACAACGGTGGCATAGTTGGGAGATTCCGAAGAAGGCCAGGCGTGTACATTTTTGAGAGTCATCGCACGTAACCCACGCCGGTTACATTTTGGTCCTTCGAGCCGGATCCTTCAACGCAGTCTCCAGCTACGATGCCTGCATCCCTGAGGTCGGGACGCAACGTCGCCATGGAGCCCGAAGAGCAGCGCCGTGAGGAGGGTCGGGACTCGGTCAGTTCAGTCCGAACTGATGCGAGTAGCGACTTGCGCCGCCAGATGGCGGAGCTAGCCGCTAGCAGCGAGAGGCAGTTCCAGCAACTCCGTGAGCTCCTGTCACAGTGGACAGCAGCTAACGTAAGCTCCCCAGGGGGGGAGGTTATACCGGGTGTCGAACAATCCACCCACCTACGAACGCGGCAGGACGACGCCGCCAATCAGCCCAGAACAGGATTCAGGACATCGGCCGCAGCTCTACCGGTTCCGGTGTTGGATCCGGAACCTACGCGATTCGCTGGGGAATCGCGGGACGAACTGACCGGCCACAGAGGAGAAGCGCCCGGGGGACATGGCCCGGCGCCTACTGGCAACGCGGAGCCGAGGCGTATGGAAACCTCTGGCTTGCGTTGGCGCGCACCGGACGAACGCGATCGCTACCCGGTACGCGAATGGGTCGACAGAGCTCGACCGGACGAACGGCACCGCAGAGATGACGGAAAAGGAATCTACGCGGAGCCCTCACCCCGAGGCGGGGACTACTTTCGATGGTCGGGGCAGCCGCCGGAGTTGCCTAAGTTCAGCGGAGACCCGAGGGAATGGCGCCGCTTCAACGCGGCATATCTCCAATCTACTGAGAGATGGGGGATAGGGGACGCTGACAACATCGGAAGATTGGCGCGCGCACTGGAAGGGCGTGCGCGTCACATGGTAGCAGGCCTGCTACTGTATCCGCGCAACGTGTCGGAAATATTGCGGACGCTGGAGGACGCCTTCGGCAGCCCGACACTCATCATCGCGCAGATACTGGAAGACGCCCGAAGGATGCCGAGTCTCGCCGACCACCCCGCGGATGAAGCAGTCGTGGATTTTGCGGTTTCGATACGCAACGTCATCACCACCGTGGACGGGATGGACGCTTGCTATCTCGACAACCCGCAGCTGCTAGCGGAGATGGTTGCCAAGATGCCGACGCAACTCCGGTGGGATTGGTTCCGCGATCGCCGCCGCGAAACGAGGAGCAGTATCTACGATCTCGCCGCTTGGCTTGACGAGATCACCGCCGGCATCACGCGCCACGGAGGTCTGTTCAGAATGGTGGCGAGGAACAGAGACAAGGAGCGCGCGGGTCAGCGCGACAAGTGCGCCGAGCCCGCCCGCCGCGAGAACGCTCGACGCGTCGAGCCGAGGTATCACGTGTTTGCGACGCGCGACACAACAAGTGATAAGGAATGCGTATTTTGTAAGGCCAACGGGCATAACATACGCCGATGCAAACGGTTCGAGAAGAAAACCGTGGATGACCGCTGGGACTTTGTGCGGTCGTCCAAACTGTGTTACCAGTGTTTGGAATCAGGGCACAAGGTGCCAAATTGTGAAGCGAGAAGTTGTGATGTATGCGGAAAACACCACAATAGGATCCTGCACTCCTTCCGCACGGACAGTGTTGTGGAAGATGAAAGTGAGGACGCTGTGGACAGTGCGCAGGTGTTGTGGATAAATGACGGTGAGGTCCCGGTCACCTTCAAAGTGTTGCCGATCACTCTGAAGGGACCACGGGGGACCGCAAAAGTGTTCGCCTTGATGGACGAGGCTGCATCTGTAACCCTCCTGGAGGAGGGCGTCGCCCGCGCAATTGGTGCTACAGGGATAGCCGAGAATCTGATAATCAAAGGCGCGTGTGGACGAGGCAACACATACAGGTCACAGCGTGTAACGGTGACTTTGGAAAATGAACAAAACGGGGAATTCGAGATCAGGGCGAGGACCATTAAGGACTTGGATCTTGTTCGTGAAGGTGGCGCGCTCGCGCAGACCGGAGGCGTTATCAAGCCGCAGTTGCTTATCGGCCTCGACAACGCGTCTCTAATGTTCCCGATCGACACCCCAGTGCTTCAAAGGGACGGTCAGCTGACTATAGTGACCGCACTGGGACCGGTCACGTACGGACGCCCCAAAGTGAAGGGGAATGACTCCGCGAGCGGAGTACTACAGGCGCAAATGTGCGCAATCGACTCCTTGGGAGTATCAAAGGAAAGAAGCCGCGCGGCGAATACGCGTGCAAGAACGGCGAAGGCTACCACGCAGCAACCGCCTAATCATGGGAAGGCGGGGTCGCTGCGGGCCCGAGACGATTTGCCGCCTGATGCGGTTCCGATGGGAAATCCGGAACGACTCTCGGACAAGTCGCGGCCCGGTAGCACACTTCATACGGTTCCGACGGGAAGTTCGGAACCAAGACGACTCACAGAAGGGTCGTGGCCTGACGGCCAGGAAACTTATGCAGTTCCGACGGGTAGTTCGGAACCAATGCGACTCGCAGAGGGGTCGTGGCCTGACGGCCAGGAAACTTATGCGGTTCCGACGGGTAGTTCGGAACCAAGGCGACATTAAGGTTAAGTCGCAGCCAGACGTCTCCACCCGAACGATTGCGGCTGGACGACTCTGGTCGTACATGGATGCTGCCGGGTGATCACAGGGTGTGACGCGGAGCATCAACTCAAGCCCAGGCGACGCTTGCCTGGCAATTGACGCGGTTCCGATGCGGAATTTAGGCGACTTAGGAAACTTAAGATAAGTCGCAGCCAGACGTCTCCATCCGAACGATTGCGGCTGGACGACTCTGGTCGTACATGGATGCTGCCGGGTGATCACAGGATGTGACGCGGAGCATCAATTCAAGCCCAGGCGACGCTTGCCTGGCACTTGCGGTTCCGGTGAGGATTCCGGAACTTAGGCGACTTAGGAAACTAAGATAAGTCGCAGCCAGACGTCTCCACCCGAACGATTGCGGCTGGCAACTCTGGCCGAACAAGGATGCTGGTGATCACTATGCACGTGACGCGGAGCATCATTTCAAGCCCAAGCGACGCTTGCTTGGCACCTGCGGTTCTGGTGAGAATACCGGAGCTTAGGCGACTTAGGAAACTCAGGATAAGTCGCAGCCAGACGTCTCCACCCGAATGATTGCGGCTGGATGACTCTGGCAGTACAAGGATGCTGCCGGGTGATCACAAGGATGTGACGCGGAGCATCAATGAAGCCCAGGCGACGCCAGCCTGGCACATGCGGTTCCGGTGAGAATTCCGGAACTTAGGCGACTTAGGACAAGTCGTAGCCGGACGTCTCCGCCCGAACAAGGTTGCGGCCGGATGACTCTGGTAAGGATGCTGGGGAATCAAGGCGACTTCACGAAGGACGAGTCGCAGCCAAACGTCTCCGCCCGATTATGGATGTGGCCGGATGACTTTGGCCGTACAAGGATGCTGCCGGGTGATCACATGATGTGACGCGGAGCATCAACTCAAGCCCAGGCGATGCCAGCCTGGCAAATGTAATATGAAAACCAAGGCGACTTAGATGACAAGTCGCAGCCAGATGTCTCCGCCCGAGTATGGATGCGGCCGGATGACTCTGGAAGGATGACAAGGATGCTGATCACTGGACGTGACGCGAAGCATCACCTCAAGCCCAGACTTCTCCAGTCTGGCGTTGTGACCCGGAAGGCGACTCCATCAGGGCGAGTCGCGGCCTGGTGTCTCTGGCGACGCGAGGATGCTGCCGAGAGACCACGCTGAACGGGCCACAATCATCACCATCGGCGTGATAAGGGAGAAGAACGTGCAATCAGTCCCAGGGAATTTTGGTGCAGGCCAGCTGCACGGGGGGAGTGTTACGGACAGATCGCACACCCCGTGCGGCGGCCCTGAAAAGGAATTCCAGCCGCCTGGCGGCGGGCGAGACGGTCGCCCGTCGGAACGCGGCCCGAAGAAGGGCCTCTAGGAATTGTACCGATTTTACATGTATTTTAGGAATGTATTAGATA
The DNA here is from genome assembly GCF_059751285.1 of Brachycentrus maculatus. Taxonomy (NCBI): domain Eukaryota; kingdom Metazoa; phylum Arthropoda; class Insecta; order Trichoptera; family Brachycentridae; genus Brachycentrus; species Brachycentrus maculatus. Next base: position 317,431 of record NW_028281108.1, read on the forward strand.
TAAGTAAGGATGAGTAAATAAATATGTAGAATAAATAGATATTACGGATATTATATAGCATAAATATGACTTGTAATTGTTGAACTGTTGGAACGGCACCGGTACGGTATAAAAGTGTAGCCCGTCCGGTGCCCATTAGAGAGAGACAGAGATATGGCTGTCTCTCTCCCCCGGCCGCTGATTGGCTGTACTTTCCCACTGTCGGGCGGTACGCGATCACGGCCGGGTATATAGAGGGCGCATTTTGAGAGAATAAACGAGTTCTGGTGTGACTGTTGAAACCTGTGTTTCATTTCTCCGCTCCCGCTCCTTGGACGACTCGCCGCGCCGCCAGCCTGGACCGCTTCGCCTCATTATACCGATTCACGGACCAGTTTCGGAAAGCCCTTATCAGGGCTATTGAGGTTGACTTGTCGGTCCAGTGCCCGCTCTTCCGCTCATACATCCATTCACCTCCGTCCGTATCCAGCTTACTCGGTAACTCGGTACGGCGGGGCCGTCTGGAACGTCACCCCTTACAACGGTGGCATAGTTGGGAGATTCCGAAGAAGGCCAGGCGTGTACATTTTTGAGAGTCATCGCACGTAACCCACGCCGGTTACAAACTTGATAATATTGAGTATTATGCCAAAGTTAAAGTTAAATTTTGCGTATGAAAGTGTAGTTTTTCTTTATTGACACAACGTTCCCTTGAACCTCCCGCTCCCTTCTGCAGCACCCCCCAAATGCGAAAATTTTAAAAACGCCTAGCCAGACTTCCAAAACGTCCAGAAAGGGGCGCTGGCACCCCCGATAAGAAACATAACTTCAGGAAGTGGTGGACACTCCTTCTGTCCTTTTAAAATATTGTGTTTTCTGGAATTTTATATATTGTATATTATAGTAAGTCAAAAAAATTACCATTACCATTTACCGTTGTACGGCTGAGTTGAGTAACCATTATTAAACTGAACTTTTGAACTCAACTAAACGCCTAAACTCTTTTTATAAATGTCGCGTTTTAGCCGTGACCTTTCTATTTTTGTTTACACTGAAATAAATAAATTTAGATAGTGAAATATCTTCTTTGTAATATTAATATTATAATTTTGAAAATATGTAATACAACAAATTTCAATATCAATACCATTTAACCTGAAAAATTAATGACAAATATTTCGGCGGGTGGATTCGACATTCAGCCGCGGCGAAGTCACGCCCAGCCGGGAGCTTAGTACTAGTAGCCGTTTACGTCACTTCCGGCCGCTGGCGAATATCACTTCCAGCCATAAAAAATCGAGGTAGTTGGCGGTCTTTATATAAATAGTTAGTCTGTGCGTTTTTGCCAGGGGGGGTCGACTCGTAAACGTCAGATTGTTCAAAAAACGACCAGAAATGACGAGACACACTAATACACTAACAAAAACACCAAAACGGGAATGAAAAATATGAGATACCAACAAGTTGTTCAAATATTTCAAATAAATATACACAAACTATAGTTATAGACAATTATCGATAGAAAAATAGAAATCCTTATATGAAGAACTTGATAATATTGAGTATTATGCCAAAGTTAAAGTTAAATTTTGCGTATGAAAGTGTAGTTTTTCTTACTTGACACAACGCTCCCTTGAACTTCTGCAGCACCCCCCAAATGCAAAAAATTTAAAAACGCCTAGCCAGACTTCCAAAACGCCCACAAAGGGGCGCTGGCACCCCCGTTAAGAAACATAACTTCAGGAAGTGGTGGGCACTCCTTCCGCCCTTTTAAAATATTGTATTTTCTAGAATTTTAAATATAATATAGTAATTTGAAAATTCTATCGTTTTTGTTTTTGTTGAAAAGCCTTATATTTATACATAGTTTGAGATAATAATTTCAAAAAAAGTTACCATTACCATTTACCATTGTAAGGCTAAGTTGAGTAACCATTATTAATCGCCTGAACTCTTTTTATAAATGTCGCGTTTTAGCCGTGACCTTTCTATTTTTGTTTACACTGAAATAAATAAATTTAGATAGTGAAATATATTCTTTGTAATATTATTATTATAATTTTGAAAATATGTAATACAACAAATTTCAATATAAATACCATTTAACCTGAAAAATGAATGATAAATATTTCGGCGGCTGGATTTGATATTCAGCCGCGGCGAAGTCACGCCCAGCCGGGAGCTTAGTACTTCTAGCCGTTTACGTCACTTCCGGCCGCTGGCGAATATCACTTCCAGCCATAAAAAATCGAGGTAGTTGGCGGTCTTTATATAAATTAGTTAGTCTGTGTCTCCGGGTGAACGCTTGTGTGTGACTTGGCCATTCAATATTCCCTTGTCAGGGTGAGTTTTTACTGTATTTATTTGTAAGATTTGTAACCGATCTAACTTACTAGATGCGTGTAAGGATTGAACGTTTTTATTTGTCCAACTTTTGACGGTTCATTAATCCTTATTCCGCACGACCGTCCTGTTAGCGGCGCGTATGGTGATGGTGATCACAATAAATATGAGCCCGAATCGGCCTCTAATATTTAGTCTAAGTTTGATTTATTGTTAACCTTCCGGAACACGCGCTACAAGTTGTAACAATACACCGTGAGACTGTGAGGCATTCATTGCATATATTTGGCACACTTGACGCGCGGATCTCTTCCTCTACTGGATAGTAGCAGTATTTCTAGAAAATCACCATTCAATTAATGCTGGCAATGTTGAACAATGAATAGAAAACTGAGAGCATTCATCATTGTTAGCTAATTGACCCGTTTCGTTTTTTTTGTTACTTATGAATGTTGAATCTGATGATGGAATGGCTGTTTTTATTATAATTTATCGGTTACTACAGATGTCCGGACAAGATTTACTGGAGGCAGCGAAAGGGGGAGATGTGGCGAAGGTCAACACTCTCCTTAAACAACATAATATAAACGTAAACTGGACAGATAGTTGGGGTAAGATATTCCAAGATTATTGAACTAGTGAACCGAGGAATGTAGCAATAAGAGGTGATGTTAGTAAAGCGATATGATATACAAGTGGGAGAATATTACTGTATATATTCTACCTTTGCCGGCCAATGTCAAGTGGAAAGCCCCGCGAGTAGCCAGACTTCCATATGGAAGTCTGGGAACAAATAGATGGTTCGCTCTGTTAAGGCACCTATCCCTGCAAGCTAGTTTGGTTCCTCCACATTCCCGGATGATATATATTTGCCGTTCCTAACTTGCGTGCCTCGGACAGTGGTATTGGGAGGGCAGTTACTCGCCGCTAATAGCTTCTTCAATGTTCCGTGTCCGTTGCGCAGTGGTTAGCTCGTTTGGTTACCGCGCTCCGGGTCCCCGGTCCGATGGCTAGAATACTGAATACCGTCGGCCTCGCTCCGTGTAAAGCTCAAATTGTAACAAAATTAACTAACTAACTAACCATCACGCCGCTTCCCTCAGGGGTAGGCAGAGAGAATTGAACGCCAAACCACTCGGTCTTTGCAAACATTCTTTGCCTCTTCTACATTCATGCATCTCCTCATACATACCCGACGATTATTACGACTCCTGACCCGGCCGCTTTCAAGTATTTGACATACCTGATTGTGCCAAGTTTTCCTCGGTCGTCCTCTGCTTCTTTTTCCAATTACATTCGCCTCATAAATTTGTTTAACCGTTCTTTCTTCACTCATACGCTCCACATGTCCAAACCATCTTAACACACCTTTCTTAATTTTATCGATAATGCTTATCTCAGCCTTACATTCTTTCCTTATTTCATCATTCGAACATCTATCAAACATCGTTTTGCCACACATTCGTCTGAGCGATCGCATTTCGACTGCATTCAGTCTGCTTTCATCCTTCTTTTGCCAACTCCATGCTTCGCTTCCATACATAAGGGTTGGAACCAGAACTCCATTGTGTACTGCCAGTTTAGCTTCCGCTGATAGATTTTTATTTGCTAAAACTGATTCACTCTGTTCCCAGCATTCACTCTCCTTTCTATGTCTTTATCAATCTTTCCATCCCTAGAAAACATACTACCCAAATATATGAAATCATCTACCTGTTCCTAAATCTCCCCATTTACCAATATTTCACACTCAGATCTACATTCATCTCTTTCAAAAACCATGATTTTGGATTTGCTAACATTCACCAATAAATCACTTTCCTTGCACACATTATACACTTTTGTCACCAACGTTTGCAGGTCTTCTTTGCTATCGGCAAGAAGAACAGCGTCGTCAGCATATAAAAGGCAACAAACGGTCAAATTATTCATTCTTGCTCCAATATTTAAACCTTTCAGCTCTCACATGCAGTTATCCATGTATAGATTAAACAGCCAAGGCGACATTACACATCCCTGTTTTACACCTTTAGAGATGTCAAACCAGGATGTTAACAAAATTAGGTAACATATAATAATTTTATGTAATAATAAATGTTTTCTTTAAATGTTTAAAATTCCTACAAATATTCCACCGTATATGTCATTGACTTAGAACAATAAACACAAATAAAAAATTGTATTCCAGCAAGGTTTCTATTCCAAATTTACAAATCTTCTTGCTGACGAGGTAGAGAACTCATACAGAATAGAAAATCTCCTTATTATATTATAATTCAAATGTCATTTTTTAAAACGTTATAGAAAAGAAAAATAAAAAACTAATGGATAATTATATTTCAAAAATGATGTGAAAATAAGTATTTAGTTATGCCCTTAGAGTGATTTCTCACAAAATCGGCGCAATATAAGTTATACAATAAATAAATAATTAAATGCAAGAAAGTAATTAAATGCTTGAAAGGTTACTGGGATAGGTAGTGGGGTCCTGCTACATGGCCTCGCGCTGGCCGTACACCCTGTATATACAGTACATCCTCCGTTACAGGGTACACTGCACTACACCGTGCAGCAAACAAGGGCTACCTCCCGGTAGTACGGGCACTCCTGCAGGAGGGGGCTGCAGTAGATCTGCAAGCTAAGTGGGGTAAGTGTAACTAGTAGTAGCAGTAGTAATATGCCCAACACACGCAATGTACATACAGGACACCATGGTATATAGGTTACATGAATCATCACTAACTAGCAGAAACGGAAATATACATTTATTTGCAAACGGCGCATAAAGACCTTTTATATATTAAATGTTAAATCAAGCACTGATTTTTTAATCTACTAAAGACTCAATTTTGTTTATCTTTATCATTATTTTTTTTTATTTTTTAGCCTTACTGCAAAAATTAAACTAAAAAACAAAATATCAACATTTCAAAGTCGATCCGGATACATATGATGATTTCCGATATGTTTAAAAGTTTGTATATACGGTAAAAACAATATTTGGGGCCTTTTTTTTGCACCGCATAGCCAACCCCAAGGTAGACGACTCGCGGTCAGACCACCATAGAGATGGATTAACAGCTGGAAATCGACTTCGCAGGAGGCTAATCCCTCTATAAAGAGGGGGGTATGAATGCACATACATAAAGTGATCACTTGAGTCAGCCAAATGCCAGGTCGTAAGCCCTGGGATGCTCAGATATACATCTTATTTGGAATAATTGATATCATGCATATGGTGAATAATCCAGTATCTGTCAGTTTCTAAATTATTTTTAAAATGTTGATAATGAAATAAATTAAACATTTTCTAGCATTAACTGTCTCCCATTCACCAATTCCAATTATGTATTAGCTAAAATAATAAAAAGGATATTTTCTGGGGTTTCTCCAGGACTCGGACCTCACATACTAATATAAGAGTTTCTGCTCAGTAAAAAAGGTTCTTCGTCTTACCAATAGATGTCACTAGTGAAAATTCTAGTCATTCTTGTACAATGTTTCAAAATTGGATCATTTATATAAGTTCCTAGAATTTCATTAGTGTGATTGTCAATCATGGGTAGAATTTGTGAATGTTACTCGCGAGTAAAGTGATCGCTTAAAACAAGCCTACGACGGTCGAAGGCCCCGTAAATGCCCAGACTTTCGTGTTCTTCTTCATCTATGTTGAGATGTAAACAATAGTATGATAAATAACTCCTATAATTGGAGATAATCTAGATTTGTGAACAAGTATTTGGACACACTGTTGTTCACATTTAATTTTTTCAAAACGTAAAAAAAGTAATTGACAATTATGTTTTATAAAATGATCTGAAAAATAAGTTCAACTTCCCCTAGCCCTTCGAGTGATTTCTCTTGAAAACGGCGCTAGATGAATTGTCCAATAAATACATAATTAAAGGTAAACTATTGGTGACTATAACATACTGGGGAGGTTACTGGGATAGGTAGTGGGGTCCTGCTACATGGCCTCGCGCTGGCCGTACACCCTGTATATACAGTACATCCTCCGTTACAGGGGCCACTGCACTACACCTGGCAGCATGGGGGGGCCACCTCCCGGTAGTACGGGCACTCCTGCAGGAGGGGGCTCCAGTAGATCTGCAAACTAATGATGGTAAGTGTAACTAGTAGTAGCAGTAGTAATATGCCCAACACACGCAATGTACATACAGGACACCATGGTATATAGGTTACATGAATCATCACTAACTAGCAGAAACGGAAATATACATTTATTTGCAAACGGCGCATAAAGACCTTAATGCGCCAGCAATTACAACTGATTTAAAATATATATTTTTAAAAATATATTTTGAATATTAAAAGCATTGTTAACTTTGTGGTATGGTAATATAACACTCTCCTTATCATTCATCATTCGCTTTGTGTAATACCACTTAAATGCTCTACTTATTCAGTTGACCTGATGATGAAATGGTTATTCCGAAACCGGTAGTCGCGGAGGAGAGTTTTATAGTTTATTCATGCATAATGTTTTGTTAACATTTGTTTATAGATATACTATTTAAAACCTTAGCAATTCTAACATAGACACTAAATACATGATAGATCAGACTCACTGTGCCGTCGCTCTGGGCGCTCAATTACAGGGCTTGTGAGCTGTCATGGGCTGGTTGAGTGATCGCCGTGCACACGTGCAACATTCGCCAATTCTACCCACGATTAACCTATTGACTACGGGTTGCACGCATTGGTGCGTTTCAGGAGGTACCTTCAACTTCACACACAAAAAACACGCTTCGCTGTGTAGCGGATAGGTGTGAATATAGTGAAAACATTCACGGATGGGAACATTGGTATAATAATACCCATACGAATAATGCACATTGTTCATATTACCCCCATTATGTTATGTATGTACTTACACGATTCAATGTCTCCCAGTGAACAAGTCATTTCTGTCTTTCTACCTTCATTCCGCACCAAGATGCCGAGGGTATCCAGGCTTAATGTACATACAAGCTCAGCTCTTGTGAAACTATTTTATAATTTTCAATGTTTTTAGGTGAAACACCACTCGACTGGGCTAAAAGTAATGATCGCAAGGAAGTAGTAGCTTGTCTGGAGTTGGAAATAGGCAGTAAGTATAAGCCAGTAAATGTATTCACAACCAGTGGAATGTAAACATTTCCTACTAACCATACACTTTCACATAAGTATACCCACAACAAGTACCTACTTGAATCTAGACTAATATATTTACTAGTAGATGTGTGCACGCTACAAAATAAAACATAAGAAGTAAATACCGTTCCCGAAAATGAGGCGACATTTTACAGGAAATAAGTAGAGGACTCTTCCTAATATCTGCTGGACTGAACGTGTTATGGATATAGCTAATGTTGTATCGTGCAAAGATTGTGTCATTTTAAAGTGATGAATATAAAGCATGTTGGTGTTGGCACTCCCTCGGTGAGTAGCTAGGTTTGTGTCTACCGCCTCTCTATACACCACCAGCATAGCACTATTCACCCGCTAACACTGCGCAATATACTAATCACACGCGTTCTCGGTCTGCCCTCACTCTAGTCCTTCTAACGATACTAGCATGCAGGTCTAAATGACCAATCACTTGTTAATATTGCCTTTCCAGACATGCAGTGTGAAGTCTGTTAATAGGAGACCGTAAAGTAGAGACCTAGTCCAACTGGCTTTATCATTATTTTATTTGTAATTTTTCCTTAACATCATCACACTATTTTATAAATATTTAGGCACATCCTGTGCGTGGGTATAAAATATAATGCAATGTACTTTATGGTTTGAAGCTAATTGTAATCACATTAAACTGGAAAAATAGGTGACTAAATAAGATGAGGAGTAAGAAATATGACGTATTAAGTATTTTCCATATGTTTCTTGTCCTTCCTCTCTCCCTTCCCTACAGACTGCTCCCGACCTGCGGACAGGAGGCTCAGCTGGCGATCCCACTATACCGACTTACTATTTGTTCCTCAGAACGGACGGTGTTGCAACACACTGCACCATTGGAGCCGAAAGTTAAGGAGCTGGAGGACGCTCTGACTGCCCTTACTCTGTCCCTGGAAAGGGTGCAAGCTGAACACGCCGAAACCCTGCAGCAACACCGCCAAGATACAGGTACTGATTCAGAATCACACACACCAAGACAGCTTTCCAACCTGCAGACGAGAGATGACAAGTGACTTACTGTTTGATCCTCAGAACGCAAGACGGCCGAGTTGGAGCAGAAAGTTAAGGAGCTGGAGGACGCCCTGACTGCCCGAGCCGCTCCTAGCAGCTCCGCTCTGTCCCTGGAAAGGGTGCAAGCTGAACACGCCGAAACCCTGCAGCAACACCGCCAAGACACGGGTACTGATTCAGGATCTTCATAAATAAGTTTATATATACGAAGACAGCTTTCCAACCGCAGACAAGATACAACAAGTGACTTACTATTTGTTCCTCAGAACGGGAGATGTTGCAACACATTGCACCATTGGAGCAGAAAGTTAAGGAGCTGGAGGAGGCCCTGACTGCCCGAGCTGGCTCAGCCCTCTCCCTGGAAACCCCGCAGCAACACCGCCAAGACACGGGTACTGATTCAGGATCTTCATAAATAAGTTTATATATACGAAGACAGCTTTCCAACCGCAGACAAGATATAACAAGTGACTTACTATTTGTTCCTCAGAACGGGAGATGTTGCAACACATTGCACCATTGGAGCAGAAAGTTAAGGAGCTGGAGGAGGCCCTGACTGCCCGAGCTGGCTCAGCCCTCTCCCTGGAAACCCCGCAGCAACACCGCCAAGACACGGGTACTGATTCAGGATCTTCATAAATAAGTTTATATATACGAAGACAGCTTTCCAACCGCAGACAAGATATAACAAGTGACTTACTATTTGTTCCTCAGAACGGGAGATGTTGCAACACATTGCACCATTGGAGCAGAAAGTTAAGGAGCTGGAGGAGGCCCTGACTGCCCGAGCTGGCTCAGCCCTCTCCCTGGAAACCCTGCAGCAACACCGCCAAGACACGGGTACTGAGTCTTGTTGTTAAGTGCGAGATACTAAATCATCACCATAACAAATATGATGGACAAATATCATACTCTACAGCGGATTCCCAAACAAGGAACATTAGGATCATTTCATATTGATAAATATATAGAAAGGAGAGTGAATGGTGCCCTGAATTCAGTGTTATCAAATAAAACCCCATCAGGGAAAGCTAAGCAGCACTGTCCCGGTAATGTATGGAAGTGGAGCATAGAAGGATGAGAGTAGACTGAATGCAGTCGGAATGAATCTCTCGGTAGATGTTCCGATGGTGATACGAGGAATGGGGCAAGGCTGAGATAAGCATTATCCAGCTAACTAAGGAAGGTGGGTGGAGATGGTTTGGGCATGTGACGATCACCATTCTACCCACGATTGAGAACCCTATTACTCGGATTCAGAGAGTTGTATATACGAGGGGAGGTCAAGAAGTTCGCGGAATGACAGGGAAGGATAACGAAATGAAACATTAAACTATTTTTCCTTTTCAATGTATTCTCCCTTAACCCTAATACATTTATTAGATCTGTCAAATAACTTATTAATACCGTCAAAAATAAAAGATTTGTCTTGGGCGTCAAAATAGGCCAAAATTGCCGACTTTACTTCATCGTAGTCGCCAATATTTTTCCACGCAGTTCTTTCTGCATTTTTGGAAACAATTGATAGTCGCTTGGGGCCAGGTCTGGGCTGTAGGGTGGGTGGCGCAGTTGTTCAAAACCGCACCGGTGAATGGCAGCCGTCGCAACACGGCTTGTGTGCATTGTCTTTTGTAAGCTTTCCTCGCCTTTTTTCTTTAATAGCTTCTTTTAATTGATCTAATAAAGAAACGTGGTATTCTCCCGTTATTGAAACACCACGTTCCTTATAATTTATTTCATTTAGTAGGAGCAGGTATTTCTCCCCTGATGGTGGCTGCCAAGGAGGGAAACTCGGAGGCAGTCGACGTACTACTGGCAGCGGGAGCTGCGGTCGACCGATCGGATAGCAAAGGTAACCCATATTCTCCTTGGCCGATTACAGATCTAACTACTTGCACATCTGACTGCACTGATGTATGTCCTCGGTCGCAGGTCGGACAGCCCTGGTGTATGCGCTGCGAGGGGGTCACCTGGACGTGGTGAAGGCCCTGATAGCGGCAGGAGCGGATGCCAATCTGTGACCTCAATTAGCAAAGTAACTTTACTTTCATGAATGTCTACTCGTAATCGGGTTAGTACTTAAATATGACATGAAATGTATTTACATTCAGCGCAAATGTTTGTCTGTTTTCAGGAAATCCACTTGCCGGACTCGCGTTCTTCTCGTGTAAAACTGATCCACCCGATCCACGCCTCGCCTCGGTTGGCGACATATACCATATTGTACATACTTTTATATTGTAAATAATAAATACAAATATGTAAACAGGGAACTCTACTTATTCTCAATGAAAGCACCCATCTAGATCATGAATACCCACTCGTGTAAATATGCTGGCCACATAGGCGTCCTGAATGCTCACGTACCTGCAATGGGGGTTTACTGATAAGTGCACCTACCGTAGCTATATGGGCAACTTGCATAAACGCCAGCCTGCTGTGGGTGTAGACTGGGTACCACACCACACCAGTGCAGAAAGCTGCATGCAAGGTACCCATATGGGCACTGTATGTACACTACTGGAAGCAGCTTATGAAGCAGGGTTGCCAATCTGTGGGGAATTCCCCAAACGGCGGGGAGTTTCAACTCGATCGGGGAATTTGTGGGGATTGATGAGATGTCAAAAAATAATATGAAAAATAGCTCTTGTAATTGGAGATAATCCATATTTGTGCACAAGCATTTGGACACACTCAAAATGTTGGAAATAAATTAACTGGTCAAATCTTATGCTAAGGTAATAAAAATAAAAATTATATTTTCTGGCAATTTTCATTTATGTGATCATAATCCAGGATTCGGACCTCACATAAAGCAGTTTGTGTTCAAACAGTCAGCTCAGTAAAAGCTTTTTTTTCATTTCACCAATAGATGTCTCTAGTGAAGTTCTGGTGATTCAAGAACAATGTTTCAATATTGGTTCATATATATATATATAGAGCTTCCAAGAATTTGAGTAGTGTGGTTGTCAATAATGGGTAGAATTGGTGAATGTTACGCGTGCGTAAAGTGATCACTTAGACCAGCCTATTACTGTCGTCAGCCCCGTAAATGCCCAGACTTCCATATTCTTCTTCATCTTTGATGAGATGTCGAAAAAAATACAAAATAAAATTGATAATTTTTTTTATTTATGTGTCCTAATTAAAAATTTTGGTTTTAAAATTTTTTCAAAATGTTCATAAGCACACAATTTTTTGTTGCTGTTGGTTCATTGTGTGTTTTCTTCTCTCGTCTGGTCGTAGGAATGCTTTTTTTAACATTCACCCTGATTTTACTTTTTGATTACCTTGATATTCTGCTATTTTGTAGTTGATAAAAATCTGCCACCAAAAGAAAAAAAAAAAACCATTTAATGTTCTTGTAGATTCATGTCGGAAACGCTCTCGTCAATCTGGCAACGTAGCTACTGATAAGGGTTGTCTTGGCCGGCTAACGGTAAAATTGCACAATAGACTTGGCCGGCGACGGACGTAACGGGAAAAGGAGAACAAAGGAGGTTTCGTCCCGGAAACTGACCTAACGGGAAATAAAACGACCGTCGCTCGGGATACAAGGCCAAATGTCACTACCTGAACGGCTAACCTTCAGCCGTTTTCACACCCTAGAGATTTTAACGCAATCGTAAATAATTATCGTAAATAATTATCGTAAAATTATTCGGTAGGCTACGTACAGATTCGAGACTACTAATACCATCTAGCGTTAGCAAGTATCAACAATTACCATTTTGTAGGGGATAGGTGCGTTTCCCAGGTAAAACTGGGAAACTAATAAAGCTTTGCCAATAATTTAACAGAAATCGCTAAAAGAAAAAAAATACTATTTTATAGAATTAATGAGTTTAATTAGTTTTCTTAGTCTTTAAAGGCGTTTTTTTTTAAATAAAATTATCATGACTACATGCAATCCTCATATTACCAATAGCTACAGAATCCTATTAAATATTAATTATGTATTATTAGCAATTGATATATCTGCATATTAAAATAGATCAGGAATAAATAAACATCTCAGGCAATTCAATTAATAAACAATGGTTAATGTACCTATATATAAATGTATAGTTAAATATATATATATTTATACTTGTAAATATGATTATAAGTATGTAATAAGTTAGATATGTAATATACATAATATCCTAGTTAATTGTAATCCTAGTAATTAATTGTCATTTAAGATGTCAATCACCACTGTGTGAGATGTATGTAAATTTTGAAGGAAAGGACAATATTTTGTAATTTTAATTCTACTTTACCTAATGTTACCATTGTAATCCTATTAAATGTAATTAGTTCATAAATTGGCACTAAATTACTAATTAAGTATTAATTATTAATTATAATTAATCAATTATTATTATTTTCTTAATTTTATTATAAATATGTAATCTTAACTAATTATTAGATAGCTTTTATTAATAAAGTGTGTGTTAATTATATGTATTTTATCTTAGTTACTTTAATTATATTATTAATTTAATCATAACTTTTAAATAGGCTAGGGAAATAATGATATAAATTTTGAAGGGAAGGAAGTTTTTTTATATAAAGGAATAATTAATTATTAATAATTATAATGAATGGTAGATTGTAGTAATCATGGTAGAAATGCAACATTGCAAAACTGAATGAAGGGAACTGACCAATAGGAGATGCAGGCACACCCCCACCTAAGGCCTAGGAAAGGGGATGAATAAAAAGGCTGGACACACAGTCACAGCTCTCTCTGCTCTCTGTTAGCTCTCTGCTCTCTGTTAGCTCTCTGCTCTCTGTTAGCTCTCTGCTCTCTGTTAGCTCTCTGCTCTCTGTTAGCTCTCTGCTCTCTGTTAGCTCTCTGCTCTCTGTTAGCTCTCTCTGCTCTCTGTTAGCTCTCTGCTCTCTGTTAGCTCTCGGCTCTCTGTTAGCTTCTCTCAAGCTGGTTGGTGAACCAACACTACTCACGAGTATCTTGACACGAGTCGCCTCTTATGGACTGACTTACGTTCAACGGTAACTTCACCTCAGTGCCTACGTCCTGGACCCGTCTGCATCTTTGCTGCCAGCCGCCCTTGCATCCTAACGGTTGAACGGAACATGGAAAGACTGGACTGTGACATCTTTACGAAGACGGACAATTGCTGCCAGCGGCCCTCCAGATAACCCTTCGCCACCGCCTACCCGAAGCAGCTGCCAGAATCCAGTCCCGCACCATCATCACCGACGACCAGTATGATTACCACACTGCCAATTTTATTACTTACCTTCACAGACTTTAATATTTTAATTTTCCGCCTTCCCTAGAGTCATAGCATAAGTAAGCTAGATTAAGTAAATCTTAGGTTAAGTTGTAACCTTTTTTTTTAATTACAAATGTAAAACCATTTATTATTTTTTTCTCTTCCCCATCCTCTCTATCATCTCACCACTTGCTCACTTATAACTTAATCAGCCTTTAACCCTTTTGATCACCTTAATCTGTCGATTACCGTTCGGTAATCGCATAATTCCTTGATCGATAATTTAAGGGGGTGATAATATAAAGACCGCCAACTGCCTCAACTGGCTAGAAGTGATATTCGCCAGCGGCCGGAAGTGACGTAAACGGCTAGAAGTACTAAGCTCCCGGCTGGGCGTGACTTCGCCGCGGCTGAATGTCAAATCCACCCGCCGAAATATTTATCATTCATTTTTCAGGTTAAATGGTATTTATATTGAAATTCGTTGTATTACATAATTTCAAAATAATAATATTAATATTACAAAGAAGATATTTCACTATCTAAATTTATTTATTTCAGTGTAAACAAAAATAGAAAGGTCACGGCTAAAACGCGACATTTATAAAAAGAGTTCAGGCGATTAATAATGGTAACTCAACTCAGCCTTACAATGGTAAAAGGTAATGGTAACTTTTTTGAAATTATTATCTCAAACTATGTATTAATATAAGGCTTTTCAACAAAAACAAAAACGATAGAATTTTCAAATTACTATATTATATATAAAATTCTAGAAAATACATTATTTCAAAAGGGCGGAAGGAGTGTCCACCACATCCTGAAGTTATGTTTCTTAACGGGGGTGCCAGCGCCCCTTTGTGGGCGTTTTGAAAGTCTGGCTAGGCGTTTTTAATTTTTTTGCATTTGGGGGGTGCTGCAGAAGTTCAAGGGAGCGTTGTGTCAAGTTAGAAAAACTACACTTTCATACGCAAAATTTAACTTTAACTTTGGCATAATACTCAATATTATCAAGTTCTTCATATACGGATTTCTATTTTTCTATCGATAATTGTCTATAACCATAGTTTGTCTATACTTATTTGAAATATTTGAACAACTTGTTGATATCTCGTATTTTTCGTTCCCGTTTTTGTGATTTTGTTAGTGTATTAGTGTGTCTCGTCATTTCTGGTCGTTTTTTGAATAATCTGACGTTTACGAGTCGACCCCCCCTGGCACAGACTGACTAATTTATATAAAGACCGCCAACTGCCTCGATTTTTTATGGCTAGAAGTGATATTCGCCAGCGGCCGGAAGTGACGTAAACGGCTAGAAGTACTAAGTTCCCGGCTGGGCGTGACTTCGCCGCGGCTGAATGTCAAATCCACCCGCCGAAATATTTATCATTCATTTTTCAGGTTAAATGGTATTTATATTGAAATTCGTTGTATTACATATTTTCAAAATTATAATATTAATATTACAAAGAAGATATTTCACTATCTAAATTTATTAATTTCAGTGTAAACAAAAAAAGAAAGGTCACGGCTAAAACGCGACATTTATAAAAAGAGTTCAGGCGATTAATAATGGTTACTCAACTCAGCCTTACAATGGTAAATGGTAATGGTAACTTTTTGAAATTATTATTTCAAACTATGTATAAATATAAGGCTTTTCAACAAAAACAAAAACGATGGAATTTTCAAATTACTATATTATATTTAAAATTCTAGAAAATACAATATTTTTAAAGGGCAGAAGGAGTGCCCACCACTTTCAGAAGTTATGTTTCTTAACGGGGGTGCCGCCCCTTTGTGGGCGTTTTGGAAGTCTGGCTAGGCGTTTTTAATTTTTTTGCATTTGGGGGGTGCTGCAGAAGTTCAAGGGAGCGTTGTGTCAAGTAAGAAAAACTACACTTTCATACGCAAAATTTAACTTTAACTTTGGCATAATACTCGATGTTATCAAGTTCTTCATATACGGATTTCTATTTTTCTATCGATAATTGTCTATAACCATAGTTTGTCTACATTTATTTGAAATATTTGAACAACTTGTCGGTATCTCGTATTTTTCGTTCCCGTTTTGGTGTTTTTGTTAGTGTATTTGTGTGTCTCGTCATTTCTGGTCGTTTTTTGAACAATCTGACGTTTACGAGTCGACCCCCCCTGCTGTATTCTAGTATATAATCTCCGAGTGAACGCTTGTGTGTGACTTGGCCATTCAATATTCCCTTGTCAGGGTGAGTTTTTACTGTATTTATTTGTAAGATTTGTAACCGATCTAACTTACTAGACGCGTGTAAGGATTGAACGTTTTTATTGTTGCCTTTTTATTTGTCCAACTTTTGACGGTTCATTAATCCTTATTCCGCACGACCGTCCTGTTAGCGGCGCGTATGGTGATGGTGATGGTGATCACAATAAATATGAGCCCGAATCGGCCTCTAATATTTAGTCTAAGTTTGATTTATTGTTAACCTTCCGGAACACGCTCTACAAGTTGTAACAATACACCGTGAGACTGTGAGGCATTCATTGTGTAATAGACCTGCCATTCGCCTTAGAATTTAGTACATAAATATCCCATAGACTGATAACCGACATAATATTGATTCTGTAACAGGTGGAATTCCACTTGTAGCTACGTGCAAGTCATCTTGTGACCATGTTTAATTGGAGTCCTTATCAATCTATGGATAGATATACAAACCTGCCACCCACTGTAACACCAGGGACAGTTAAGGACAGTTATCTAGAAGCGATTCACGCCACTCGTTACGGTAGTCAAAAGTTGCAAGCTTACGCAATATCAACTTTGAATAATAAAGTTATTCGTTGCATCCAGTGCGTATTATTGACGCGAGTCCGCCTTCCATTCCTGACAATAGGACCTCAGCGTTCTGGAATTGGTCCCATAGCGCTCCCGTTGCGGACCAATACAGCCAATTGACCCGTTTCGTTTTTTTTGTTACTTATGAATGTTGAATCTGATGATGGAATGGCTGTTTTTTATTATAATTTATTGGTTATATTTCTACAGATGTCCGGACAAGATTTACTGAAGGCAGCGGGAGGGGGAGATGTGGCGAAGGTTAACACTCTCCTTAAACAACATAATATAAACGTAAACTGGAGTGATGGTAAGATATTCCAAGATTATTGAACTAGTGAACCGAGAAATGTAGCAATAATAGGTGATGTTAGTAAAGCGATATGATATACAAGTGGGAGAATATTACTGTATATATTCTACCTTTGCCGGCCAATGTCAAGTGGAAAGCCCCGTGAGTAGCCAGACTTCCATATGGAAGTCTGGGAACAAATAGATGGTTCGCTCTGTTAAGGCACCTATCCCTGCAAGCTAGTTTGGTTCCTCCACATTCCCGGATGATATATATTTGCCGTTCCTAACTTGCGTGCCTCGGACAGTGGTATTGGGAGGACAGTTACTCGCCGCTGATAGCTTCTTCAATGTTCCGTGTCCGTTGCGCAGTGGTTAGCGCGTTTGGTTACCGCGCTCCGGGTCCCCGGTCCGATGGCTAGAATACTGAATACCGTCGGCCTCGCTCCGTGTAAAGCTCAAATTGTAACAAAATTAACTAACTAACTAACCATCACGCCGCTTCCCGCAGGGGTAGGCAGAGAGAATCGAACGCCAAACCACTCGGTCTTTGCAAACATTCTTTGCCTCTTCTACATTCATGCATCTCCTCATACATACCCGACGATTATTACGACTCCTGACCCGGCCGCTTTCAAGTATTTGACATACCTGATTGTGCCAAGTTTTCCTCGGTCGTCCTCTGCTTCTTTTTCCAACTACATTCGCCTTATAAATTTGTTTAACCGTTCTTTCTTCACTCATACGCTCCACATGTCCAAACCATCTCAACACACCTTTCTTAATTTTATCGATAATGCTTATCTCAGCCTTACATTCTTTCCTTATTTCATCATTCGAACATCTATCAAACATCGTTTTGCCACACATTCGTCTGAGCGATCGCATTTCGACTGCATTCAGTCTGCTTTCATCCTTCTTTTGCCAACTCCATGCTTCGCTTCCATACATAAGGGTTGGAACCAGAACTCCATTGTGTACTGCCAGTTTAGCTTCCGCTGATAGATTTTTATTTGCTAAAACTGATTTTAGTGCACCATTCACTCTGTTCCCAGCATTCACTCTCCTTTCTATGTCTTTATCAATCTTTCCATCCCTAGAAAACATACTACCCAAATATATGAAATCATCTACCTGTTCCTAAATCTCCCCATTTACCAATATTTCACACTCAGATCTACATTCATCTCTTTCAAAAACCATGATTTTGGATTTGCTAACATTCATCAATAAATCACTTTCCTTGCACACATTATACACTTTTGTCACCAACGTTTGCAGGTCTTCTTTGCTATCGGCAAGAAGAACAGCGTCGTCAGCATATAAAAGGCAACAAACGGTCAAATTATTCATTCTTGCTCCAATATTTAAACCTTTCAGCTCTCACATGCAGTTATCCATGTATAGATTAAACAGCCAAGGCGACATTACACATCCCTGTTTTACACCTTTAGAGATGTCAAACCAGGATGTTAACAAAATTAGGTAACATATAATAATTTTATGTAATAATAAATGTTTTTTTTTAATGTTTAAAATTGCTACAAATATTCCACCGTATATGTCATTGACTTAGAACAATAAACACAAATTAAACATTGTATTCCAGCAAGGTTTCTATTCGAAATTTACAAATCTTCTTGCTGACGAGGTAGAGAACTCATACAGAATAGAAAATGTCCTTATTATATTATAATTCAAATGTATTTTTTAAAAATGTTAAAGAAAAGAAGAATAAAAAACTAATGGATAATTATATTTCATAAAGTGATGTGAAAATAAGTATTTAGTTTTGCCCTTCAAGTGATTTCTCACAAAATCGGCGCAATATAAGTTATACAATAAATAAATAATTAAATGCAAGAAAGTAATTAAATGCTTGAAAGGTTACTGGGATAGGTAGTGGGGTCCTGCTACATGGCCTCGCGCTGGCCGTGCACCCTGTATATACAGTACATCCTCCGTTACAGGGGACACTGCACTACACCGTGCAGCATGGCAGGGCCACCTCCCGGTAGTACGGGCACTCCTGCAGGAGGGGGCTCCAGTAGATCTGCAAACTAAGTTCGGTAAGTGTAACTAGTAGTAGCAGTAGTAATATGCCCAACACACGCAATGTACATACAGGACACCATGGTATATAGGTTACATGAATCATCACTAACTAGCAGAAACGGAAATATACATTTATTTGCAAACGGCGCATAAAGACCTTTTATATATTAAATGTTAAATCAAGCACTGATTTTTTAATCTACTAAAGACTCAATTTTGTTTATCTTAATCATTATTTTTTTTATTTTTTAGCCTTACTGCAAAAATTAAACTAAAAAACAAAATATCAACATTTCAAAGTCGATCCGGATACATATGATGATTTCCGATATGTTTAAAAGTTTGTATATACGGTAAAACAATATTTGGGGCCTTTTTTTGCACCGCATAGCCAACCCCAAGGTAGACGACTCGCGGTCAGACCACCATAGAGATGGATTAACAGCTGGAAATCGACTTCGCAGGAGGCTAATCCCTCTATAAAGAGGGGGGTATGAATGCACATACATAAAGTGATCACTTGAGTCAGCCAAATGCCAGGTCGTAAGCCCTGGGATGCTCAGATATACATCTTATTTGGAATAATTGATATCATGCATATGGTGAATAATCCAGTAACTGTCAGTTTCTAAATTATTTTTAAAATGTTGATAATGAAATAAATTAAACATTTTCTAGCATTAACTGTCTCCCATTCACCAATTCCAATTATGTATTAGCTAAAATAATAAAAAGGATATTTTCTGGGGTTTCTCCAGGACTCGGACCTCACATACTAATATAAGAGTTTCTGCTCAGTAAAAAAGGTTCTTCGTCTTACCAATAGATGTCACTAGTGAAAATTCTAGTCATTCTTGTACAATGTTTCAAAATTGGATCATTTATATAAGTTCCTAGAATTTCATTAGTGTGATTGTCAATCATGGGTAGAATTTGTGAATGTTACTCGCGAGTAAAGTGATCGCTTAAAACAAGCCTACGACGGTCGAAGGCCCCGTAAATGCCCAGACTTTCGTGTTCTTCTTCATCTATGTTGAGATGTAAACAATAGTATGATAAATAACTCCTATAATTGGAGATAATCTAGATTTGTGAACAAGTATTTGGACACACTGTTGTTCACATTTAATTTTTTCAAAACGTAAAAAAAGTAATTGACAATTATGTTTTATAAAATGATCTGAAAAATAAGTTCAACTTCCCCTAGCCCTTCGAGTGATTTCTCTTGAAAACGGCGCTAGATGAATTGTCCAATAAATACATAATTAAAGGTAAACTATTGGTGACTATAACATACTGGGGAGGTTACTGGGATAGGTAGTGGGGTCCTGCTACATGGCCTCGCGCTGGCCGTACACCCTGTATATACAGTACATCCTCCGTTACAGGGAACACTGCACTACACCATGCAGCACTGTGGGGCCACCTCCCGGTAGTACGGGCACTCCTGCAGGAGGGGGCTGCAATAGATCTGAAAGCTGAGTGGGGTAAGTGTAACTAGTAGTAGCAGTAGTAATATGCCCAACACACGCAATGTACATACAGGACACCATGGTATATAGGTTACATGAATCATCACTAACTAGCAGAAACGGAAATATACATTTATTTGCAAACGGCGCATAAAGACCTTTATGCGCCAGCAATTACAAATGATTTAAAATATATATTTTTAAAAGTATATTTTGAATATTAAAAGCATTGTTAACTTTGTGGTATGGTAATATAACACTCTCCTTATCATTCATCATTCGCTTTGTGTAATACCACTTAAATGCTCTACTTCATGACCTCACGATTCAGTTGACCTGATGATGAATGGTTATTCCGAAACCGGTGGTCGCGGAGGAGAGTTTTATAGTTTATTCATGCATAATGTTTTGTTAACATTTGTTTATAGATATACTATTTAAAACCTTAGCAATTCTAACATAGACACTAAATACATGATAGATCAGACTCACTGTGCCGTCGCTCTGGGCGCTCAATTACAGGGCTTGTGAGCTGTCATGGGCTGGTTGAGTGATCGCCGTGCACACGTGCAACATTCGCCAATTCTACCCACGATTAACCTATTGACTACGGGTTGCACGCATTGGTGCGTTTCAGTAGGTACCTTCAACTTCACACACAAAAAACACGCTTCGCTGTGTAGCGGATAGGTGTGAATATAGTGAAAACATTCACGGATGGGAACATTGGTATAATAATACCCATTGAATAATACCCCATACGAATAATGCACATTGTTCATATTACCCCCCTTATGTTATGTATGTACTTACACGATTCAATGTCTGCCAGTGAACAAGTCATTTCTGTCTTTCTACCTTCATTCCGCACCAAGATGCCGAGGGTGTCCAGGCTTAATGTACAAGCTCCGCTCTTGTGAAACTATTTTATATTTTTTAATGTTTTTAGGTGTAACACCACTCGACCTGGCTAAAAGATTTGGTCACAAGGAAGTAGTAGCTTGTCTGGAGTTGGAAATAGGCAGTAAGTATAAGCCAGTAAATGTATTCACAACCAGTGGAATGTAAACATTTCCTACCAACTATACACTTTCACATAAGTATACCCACAACAAGTACCTACTTGAATCTAGACTAATATATTTACTAGTAGATGTGTGCACGCTACAAAATAAAACATAAGAAGTAAATACCGTTCCCGAAAATGAGGCGACGTTTTACAGGAAATAAGTAGAGGACTCTTCCTAATACCTGCTGGACTGAACGTGTTATGGATATAGCTAATGTTGTATCGTGCAAAGATTGTGTCATTTTAAAGTGATGAATATAAAGCATGTTGGTGTTTGCACTCCCTCGGTGAGTAGCTAGGTTTGTGTCTACCGCCTCTCTATACACCACCAGCATAGCACTATTCACCCGCTAACACTGCGCAATATACTAATCACACGCGTTCTCGGTCTGCCCTCACTCTAGTCCTTCTAACGATACTAGCATGCAGGTCTAAATGACCAATCACAGAGCATGTTATACTAACAATGTTAATATTGCCTTTCCAGACATGCAGTGTGAAGTCTGTTTATAGGAGACCGTAAAGTAGAGACCTAGTCCGACTGCCTTTATCATTATTTTATTTGTAATTTTTCCTTTACATCATCACACTATTTTATAAATATTTAGGCACATCCTGTGCGTGGGTATAAAATATAATGCAATGTACTTTATGGTTTGAAGCTAATTGTAATCACATTAAACTGGAAAAATAGGTGACTAAATAAGATGAGGAGTAAGAAATATGACGTATTAAGTATTTTCCATATGTTTCTTGTCCTTCCTCTCTCCCTTCCCTACAGACTGCTCCCGACCTGCGGACAGGAGGCTCAGCTGGCGATCCCACTATACCGACTTACTATTTGTTCCTCAGAACGGACGGTGTTGCAACACACTGCACCATTGGAGCCGAAAGTTAAGGAGCTGGAGGACGCTCTGACTGCCCTTACTCTGTCCCTGGAAAGGGTGCAAGCTGAACACGCCGAAACCCTGCAGCAACACCGCCAAGATACGGGTACTGATTCAGAATCACACACACCAAGACAGCTTTCCAACCCGCAGACGAGAGATGACAAGTGACTTACTGTTTGATCCTCAGAACGCAAGACGGCCGAGTTGGAGCAGAAAGTTAAGGAGCTGGAGGACGCCCTGACTGCCCGAGCCGCTCCTAGCAGCTCCGCTCTGTCCCTGGAAAGGGTGCAAGCTGAACACGCCGAAACCCTGCAGCAACACCGCCAAGACACGGGTACTGATTCAGGATCTTCATAAATAAGTTTATATATACGAAGACAGCTTTCCAACCGCAGACAAGATACAACAAGTGACTTACTATTTGTTCCTCAGAACGGGAGATGTTGCAACACATTGCACCATTGGAGCAGAAAGTTAAGGAGCTGGAGGAGGCCCTGACTGCCCGAGCTGGCTCAGCCCTCTCCCTGGAAACCCCGCAGCAACACCGCCAGGACACGGGTACTGAGTCTTGTTGTTAAGTGCGAGATACTAAATGGACACTTTTACAAACACGATGGACAAATATTATACTCTACAACGGATTTGCAAACAAGGAACATTAGGATCATTTGATATTGATAAATACATTTATAGAAAAGAGAGTGAATGATGCGCTGAATTCAGTTTTAGCAAATTAAACCTAGGATCTACATAAAGAAGAAGAAGAAGAAGAATATTGTTTTCAACCTGCAGACAAGATATTACAAGTGATCCTACTTTACTGACTTACTGACTTACTATTTGTTCCTCAGAACGGGAGATATTGCAACACACTGCACCATTGGAGCAGAAAGTTAAAGAGCTGGAGGACGCCCTGACTGCCCTAACCGCTCCCAGCAGCTCCGCTCTGTCCCTGGAAACCCTGCAACAATACCGCCAAGACACAGGTACTGATTCAGAATATTCACAAACAAGTTTCAATATTGTTTTCCAACCTGCAGACAAGAGATGACAAGTGATACCGACTTACTACACATTTGTTCCTCAGAACGCAAGACGGCTGAGTTGGAGCAGAAAGTCAAAAAGCTGGAGGACGCCCTGACTGCCCTAACCACTCCCAGCAGCTCCGCTCTGTCCCTGGAAAGGGTGCAAGCTAAACACGCCGAAACCCTGCAGCAACACCGCCAAGACACGGGTACTTTGATATTCAGAATATTCATAAATAAGAGATGACAAGTGATCCCACTTTACCGACTTACTATTTGATCCTCAGAACGCAACATGGCCGAGTTGGAGCAGAAAGTTAAGGAGCTGGAGGACGCCCAGACTGCCCGAGCCGGCCCCGCCCCGTCCCTGGAAACTCCGCAGCAACACCGCCAAGACACGGGTACTGAGTCTTGTTGTTAAGTGCGAGAAACTAAATCATCACCATTGCAAATATGATGGACAAATATCATACTCTACAGCGGATTCCCAAACAAGGAACATTAGGATCATTTCATATGGATAAATATATAGAAAGGAGAGTGAATGGTGCCCTGAATTCAGTGTCATCAAATAAAACCCCATCAGGGAAAGCTAAGCAGCACTGTCCCGGTAATGTATGGAAGTGGAGCATAGAAGGATGAGAGTAGACTGAATGCAGTCGGAATGAATCTCTCGGTAGATGTTCCGATGGTGATACGAGGAATGGGGGCAAGGCTGAGATAAGCATTATCCAGCTAACTAAGGAAGGTGGGTGGAGATGGTTTGGGCATGTGACGTTCACCATTCTACCCACGATTGAGAACCCTATTACTCGGATTCAGAGAGTTGTATATACGAGGGGAGGTCAAGAAGTTCGCGGAATGACAGGGAAGGATAACGAAATGAAACATTAAACTATTTTTCCTTTTCAATGTATTCTCCCTTAACCCTAATACATTTATTAGATCTGTCAAATAACTTATTAATACCGTCAAAAATAAAAGATTTGTCTTGGGCGTCAAAATAGGCCAAAATTGCCGACTTTACTTCATCGTAGTCGCCAATATTTTTCCACGCAGTTCTTTCTGCATTTTTGGAAACAATTGATAGTCGCTTGGGGCCAGGTCTGGGCTGTAGGGTGGGTGGCGCAGTTGTTCAAAACCGCACCGGTGAATGGCAGCCGTCGCAACACGGCTTGTGTGCATTGTCTTTTGTAAGCTTTCCTCGCCTTTTTTCTTTAATAGCTTCTTTTAATTGATCTAATAAAGAAACGTGGTATTCTCCCGTTATTGAAACACCACGTTCCTTATAATTTATTTCATTTAGTAGGAGCAGGTATTTCTCCCCTGATGGTGGCTGCCAAGGAGGGAAACTCGGAGGCAGTCGACGTACTACTGGCAGCGGGAGCTGCGGTCGACCGATCGGATAGCAAAGGTAACCCATATTCTCCTTGGCCGATTACAGATCTAACTACTTGCACATCTGACTGCACTGA
Organism: Brachycentrus maculatus; assembly: GCF_059751285.1. NCBI lineage: Eukaryota > Metazoa > Arthropoda > Insecta > Trichoptera > Brachycentridae > Brachycentrus > Brachycentrus maculatus. The sequence goes on from NW_028281108.1 coordinate 342,262, forward strand.
TGTATGTCCTCGGTCGCAGGTCGGACAGCCCTGGTGTATGCGCTGCGAGGGGGTCACCTGGACGTGGTGAAGGCCCTGATAGCGGCAGGAGCGGATGCCAATCTGTGACCTCAATTAGCAAAGTAACTTTACTTTCATGAATGTCTACTCGTAATCGGGTTAGTACTTAAATATGACATGAAATGTATTTACATTCAGCGCAAATGTTTGTCTGTTTTCAGGAAATCCACTTGCCGGACTCGCGTTCTTCTCGTGTAAAACTGATCCACCCGATCCACGCCTCGCCTCGGTTGGCGACATATACCATATTGTACATACTTTTATATTGTAAATAATAAATACAAATATGTAAACAGGGAACTCTACTTATTCTCAATGAAAGCACCCATCTAGATCATGAATACCCACTCGTGTAAATATGCTGGCCACATAGGCGTCCTGAATGCTCACGTACCTGCAATGGGGGTTTACTGATAAGTGCACCTACCGTAGCTATATGGGCAACTTGCATAAACGCCAGCCTGCTGTGGGTGTAGACTGGGTACCACACCACACCAGTGCAGAAAGCTGCATGCAAGGTACCCATATGGGCACTGTATGTACACTACTGGAAGCAGCTTATGAAGCAGGGTTGCCAATCTGTGGGGAATTCCCCAAACGGCGGGGAGTTTCAACTCGATCGGGGAATTTGTGGGGATTGATGAGATGTCAAAAAATAATATGAAAAATAGCTCTTGTAATTGGAGATAATCCATATTTGTGCACAAGCATTTGGACACACTCAAAATGTTGGAAATAAATTAACTGGTCAAATCTTATGCTAAGGTAATAAAAATAAAAATTATATTTTCTGGCAATTTTCATTTATGTGATCATAATCCAGGATTCGGACCTCACATAAAGCAGTTTGTGTTCAAACAGTCAGCTCAGTAAAAGCTTTTTTTTCATTTCACCAATAGATGTCTCTAGTGAAGTTCTGGTGATTCAAGAACAATGTTTCAATATTGGTTCATATATATATATATAGAGCTTCCAAGAATTTGAGTAGTGTGGTTGTCAATAATGGGTAGAATTGGTGAATGTTACGCGTGCGTAAAGTGATCACTTAGACCAGCCTATTACTGTCGTCAGCCCCGTAAATGCCCAGACTTCCATATTCTTCTTCATCTTTGATGAGATGTCGAAAAAAATACAAAATAAAATTGATAATTTTTTTTATTTATGTGTCCTAATTAAAAATTTTGGTTTTAAAATTTTTTCAAAATGTTCATAAGCACACAATTTTTTGTTGCTGTTGGTTCATTGTGTGTTTTCTTCTCTCGTCTGGTCGTAGGAATGCTTTTTTTAACATTCACCCTGATTTTACTTTTTGATTACCTTGATATTCTGCTATTTTGTAGTTGATAAAAATCTGCCACCAAAAGAAAAAAAAAAAACCATTTAATGTTCTTGTAGATTCATGTCGGAAACGCTCTCGTCAATCTGGCAACGTAGCTACTGATAAGGGTTGTCTTGGCCGGCTAACGGTAAAATTGCACAATAGACTTGGCCGGCGACGGACGTAACGGGAAAAGGAGAACAAAGGAGGTTTCGTCCCGGAAACTGACCTAACGGGAAATAAAACGACCGTCGCTCGGGATACAAGGCCAAATGTCACTACCTGAACGGCTAACCTTCAGCCGTTTTCACACCCTAGAGATTTTAACGCAATCGTAAATAATTATCGTAAATAATTATCGTAAAATTATTCGGTAGGCTACGTACAGATTCGAGACTACTAATACCATCTAGCGTTAGCAAGTATCAACAATTACCATTTTGTAGGGGATAGGTGCGTTTCCCAGGTAAAACTGGGAAACTAATAAAGCTTTGCCAATAATTTAACAGAAATCGCTAAAAGAAAAAAAATACTATTTTATAGAATTAATGAGTTTAATTAGTTTTCTTAGTCTTTAAAGGCGTTTTTTTTTAAATAAAATTATCATGACTACATGCAATCCTCATATTACCAATAGCTACAGAATCCTATTAAATATTAATTATGTATTATTAGCAATTGATATATCTGCATATTAAAATAGATCAGGAATAAATAAACATCTCAGGCAATTCAATTAATAAACAATGGTTAATGTACCTATATATGTGTATATATATATATATGTGTGTATATGTGTATGTGTGTGTGTATGTATATATAAATGTATAGTTAAATATATATATATTTATACTTGTAAATATGATTATAAGTATGTAATAAGTTAGATATGTAATATACATAATATCCTAGTTAATTGTAATCCTAGTAATTAATTGTCATTTAAGATGTCAATCACCACTGTGTGAGATGTATGTAAATTTTGAAGGAAAGGACAATATTTTGTAATTTTAATTCTACTTTACCTAATGTTACCATTGTAATCCTATTAAATGTAATTAGTTCATAAATTGGCACTAAATTACTAATTAAGTATTAATTATTAATTATAATTAATCAATTATTATTATTTTCTTAATTTTATTATAAATATGTAATCTTAACTAATTATTAGATAGCTTTTATTAATAAAGTGTGTGTTAATTATATGTATTTTATCTTAGTTACTTTAATTATATTATTAATTTAATCATAACTTTTAAATAGGCTAGGGAAATAATGATATAAATTTTGAAGGGAAGGAAGTTTTTTTATATAAAGGAATAATTAATTATTAATAATTATAATGAATGGTAGATTGTAGTAATCATGGTAGAAATGCAACATTGCAAAACTGAATGAAGGGAACTGACCAATAGGAGATGCAGGCACACCCCCACCTAAGGCCTAGGAAAGGGGATGAATAAAAAGGCTGGACACACAGTCACAGCTCTCTCTGCTCTCTGTTAGCTCTCTGCTCTCTGTTAGCTCTCTGCTCTCTGTTAGCTCTCTGCTCTCTGTTAGCTCTCTGCTCTCTGTTAGCTCTCTGCTCTCTGTTAGCTCTCTGCTCTCTGTTAGCTCTCTCTGCTCTCTGTTAGCTCTCTGCTCTCTGTTAGCTCTCGGCTCTCTGTTAGCTTCTCTCAAGCTGGTTGGTGAACCAACACTACTCACGAGTATCTTGACACGAGTCGCCTCTTATGGACTGACTTACGTTCAACGGTAACTTCACCTCAGTGCCTACGTCCTGGACCCGTCTGCATCTTTGCTGCCAGCCGCCCTTGCATCCTAACGGTTGAACGGAACATGGAAAGACTGGACTGTGACATCTTTACGAAGACGGACAATTGCTGCCAGCGGCCCTCCAGATAACCCTTCGCCACCGCCTACCCGAAGCAGCTGCCAGAATCCAGTCCCGCACCATCATCACCGACGACCAGTATGATTACCACACTGCCAATTTTATTACTTACCTTCACAGACTTTAATATTTTAATTTTCCGCCTTCCCTAGAGTCATAGCATAAGTAAGCTAGATTAAGTAAATCTTAGGTTAAGTTGTAACCTTTTTTTTTAATTACAAATGTAAAACCATTTATTATTTTTTTCTCTTCCCCATCCTCTCTATCATCTCACCACTTGCTCACTTATAACTTAATCAGCCTTTAACCCTTTTGATCACCTTAATCTGTCGATTACCGTTCGGTAATCGCATAATTCCTTGATCGATAATTTAAGGGGGTGATAATATAAAGACCGCCAACTGCCTCAACTGGCTAGAAGTGATATTCGCCAGCGGCCGGAAGTGACGTAAACGGCTAGAAGTACTAAGCTCCCGGCTGGGCGTGACTTCGCCGCGGCTGAATGTCAAATCCACCCGCCGAAATATTTATCATTCATTTTTCAGGTTAAATGGTATTTATATTGAAATTCGTTGTAAAACATATTTTCAAAATAATAATATTAATATTACAAAGAAGATATTTCACTATCTAAATTTATTTATTTCAGTGTAAACAAAAATAGAAAGGTCACGGCTAAAACGCGACATTTATAAAAAGAGTTCAGGCGATTAATAATGGTAACTCAACTCAGCCTTACAATGGTAAAAGGTAATGGTAACTTTTTTGAAATTATTATCTCAAACTATGTATAAGGCTTTTCAACAAAAACAAAAACGATAGAATTTTCAAATTACTATATTATATATAAAATTCTAGAAAATACATTATTTTAAAAGGGCGGAAGGAGTGCCCACCACTTCCTGAAGTTATGTTTCTTAACGGGGGTGCCAGCGCCCCTTTGTGGGCGTTTTGAAAGTCTGGCTAGGCGTTTTTAATTTTTTTGCATTTGGGGGGTGCTGCAGAAGTTCAAGGGAGCGTTGTGTCAAGTTAGAAAAACTACACTTTCATACGCAAAATTTAACTTTAACTTTGGCATAATACTCAATATTATCAAGTTCTTCATATACGGATTTCTATTTTTCTATCGATAATTGTCTATAACCATAGTTTGTCTATACTTATTTGAAATATTTGAACAACTTGTTGATATCTCGTATTTTTCGTTCCCGTTTTTGTGATTTTGTTAGTGTATTAGTGTGTCTCGTCATTTCTGGTCGTTTTTTGAATAATCTGACGTTTACGAGTCGACCCCCCCTGGCACAGACTGACTAATTTATATAAAGACCGCCAACTGCCTCGATTTTTTATGGCTAGAAGTGATATTCGCCAGCGGCCGGAAGTGACGTAAACGGCTAGAAGTACTAAGTTCCCGGCTGGGCGTGACTTCGCCGCGGCTGAATGTCAAATCCACCCGCCGAAATATTTATCATTCATTTTTCAGGTTAAATGGTATTTATATTGAAATTCGTTGTATTACATATTTTCAAAATTATAATATTAATATTACAAAGAAGATATTTCACTATCTAAATTTATTAATTTCAGTGTAAACAAAAAAAGAAAGGTCACGGCTAAAACGCGACATTTATAAAAAGAGTTCAGGCGATTAATAATGGTTACTCAACTCAGCCTTACAATGGTAAATGGTAATGGTAACTTTTTGAAATTATTATTTCAAACTATGTATAAATATAAGGCTTTTCAACAAAAACAAAAACGATGGAATTTTCAAATTACTATATTATATTTAAAATTCTAGAAAATACAATATTTTTAAAGGGCAGAAGGAGTGCCCACCACTTTCTGAAGTTATGTTTCTTAACGGGGGTGCCGCCCCTTTGTGGGCGTTTTGGAAGTCTGGCTAGGCGTTTTTAATTTTTTTGCATTTGGGGGGTGCTGCAGAAGTTCAAGGGAGCGTTGTGTCAAGTAAGAAAAACTACACTTTCATACGCAAAATTTAACTTTAACTTTGGCATAATACTCGATGTTATCAAGTTCTTCATATACGGATTTCTATTTTTCCATCGATAATTGTCTATAACCATAGTTTGTCTACATTTATTTGAAATATTTGAACAACTTGTCGGTATCTCGTATTTTTCGTTCCCGTTTTGGTGTTTTTGTTAGTGTATTTGTGTGTCTCGTCATTTCTGGTCGTTTTTTGAACAATCTGACGTTTACGAGTCGACCCCCCCTGCTGTATTCTAGTATATAATCTCCGAGTGAACGCTTGTGTGTGACTTGGCCATTCAATATTCCCTTGTCAGGGTGAGTTTTTACTGTATTTATTTGTAAGATTTGTAACCGATCTAACTTACTAGACGCGTGTAAGGATTGAACGTTTTTATTGTTGCCTTTTTATTTGTCCAACTTTTGACGGTTCATTAATCCTTATTCCGCACGACCGTCCTGTTAGCGGCGCGTATGGTGATGGTGATGGTGATCACAATAAATATGAGCCCGAATCGGCCTCTAATATTTAGTCTAAGTTTGATTTATTGTTAACCTTCCGGAACACGCTCTACAAGTTGTAACAATACACCGTGAGACTGTGAGGCATTCATTGTGTAATAGACCTGCCATTCGCCTTAGAATTTAGTACATAAATATCCCATAGACTGATAACCGACATAATATTGATTCTGTAACAGGTGGAATTCCACTTGTAGCTACGTGCAAGTCATCTTGTGACCATGTTTAATTGGAGTCCTTATCAATCTATGGATAGATATACAAACCTGCCACCCACTGTAACACCAGGGACAGTTAAGGACAGTTATCTAGAAGCGATTCACGCCACTCGTTACGGTAGTCAAAAGTTGCAAGCTTACGCAATATCAACTTTGAATAATAAAGTTATTCGTTGCATCCAGTGCGTATTATTGACGCGAGTCCGCCTTCCATTCCTGACAATAGGACCTCAGCGTTCTGGAATTGGTCCCATAGCGCTCCCGTTGCGGACCAATACAGCTAATTGACCCGTTTCGTTTTTTTGTTACTTATGAATGTTGAATCTGATGATGGAATGGCTGTTTTTTATTATAATTTATTGGTTATATTTCTACAGATGTCCGGACAAGATTTACTGAAGGCAGCGAAAGGGGGATATGTGGCGAAGGTCAACACTCTCCTTAAACAACGTAATATAAACGTCAACTGGACAGATTGTGTAGGTAAGATATTCCAAGATTATTGAACTAGTGAACCGAGGAATGTAGCAATAATAGGTGATGTTAGTAAAGCGATATGATATACAAGTGGGAGAATATTACTGTATATATTCTACCTTTGCCAGCCAATGTCAAGTGGAAAGCCCCGTGAGTAGCCAGACTTCCATATGGAAGTCTGGGAACAAATAGATGGTCCGCTCTGTTAAGGCACCTATCCCTGCAAGCTAGTTTGGTTCCTCCACATTCCCGGATGATATATATTAGCCGTTCCTAACTTGCGTGCCTCGGACAGTGGTATTGGGAGGGCAGTTACTCGCCGCTAATAGCTTCTTCAATATTCCGTCTCCGTTGCGCAGTGGTTAGCGCGTTTGGTTACCGCGCTCCGGGTCCCCGGTCCGATGGCTAGAATACTGAATACCGTCGGCCTCGCTTCGTGTAAAGCTCAAATTGTAACAAAATTAACTAACTAACTAACCATCACGCCGCTTCCCCGCAGGGGTAGGCAGAGAGAATCGAACGCCAAACCACTCGGTCTTTGCAAACATTCTTTGCCTCTTCTACATTCATGCATCTCCTCATACATACCCGACGATTATTACGACTCCTGACCCGGCCGCTTTCAAGTATTTGACATACCTGATTGTGCCAAGTTTTCCTCGGTCGTCCTCTGCTTCTTTTTCCAACTACATTCGCCTTATAAATTTGTTTAACCGTTCTTTCTTCACTCATACGCTCCACATGTCCAAACCATCTCAACACACCTTTCTTAATTTTATCGATAATGCTTATCTCAGCCTTACATTCTTTCCTTATTTCATCATTCGAACATCTATCAAACATCGTTTTGCCACACATTCGTCTGAGCGATCGCATTTCGACTGCATTCAGTCTGCTTTCATCCTTCTTTTGCCAACTCCATGCTTCGCTTCCATACATAAGGGTTGGAACCAGAACTCCATTGTGTACTGCCAGTTTAGCTTCCGCTGATAGATTTTTATTTGCTAAAACTGATTTTAGTGCACCATTCACTCTGTTCCCAGCATTCACTCTCCTTTCTATGTCTTTATCAATCTTTCCATCCCTAGAAAACATACTACCCAAATATATGAAATCATCTACCTGTTCCTAAATCTCCCCATTTACCAATATTTCACACTCAGATCTACATTCATCTCTTTCAAAAACCATGATTTTGGATTTGCTAACATTCATCAATAAATCACTTTCCTTGCACACATTATACACTTTTGTCACCAACGTTTGCAGGTCTTCTTTGCTATCGGCAAGAAGAACAGCGTCGTCAGCATATAAAAGGCAACAAACGGTCAAATTATTCATTCTTGCTCCAATATTTAAACCTTTCAGCTCTCACATGCAGTTATCCATGTATAGATTAAACAGCCAAGGCGACATTACACATCCCTGTTTTACACCTTTAGAGATGTCAAACCAGGATGTTAACAAAATTAGGTAACATATAATAATTTTATGTAATAATAAATGTTTTTTTTTAATGTTTAAAATTGCTACAAATATTCCACCGTATATGTCATTGACTTAGAACAATAAACACAAATTAAACATTGTATTCCAGCAAGGTTTCTATTCGAAATTTACAAATCTTCTTGCTGACGAGGTAGAGAACTCATACAGAATAGAAAATGTCCTTATTATATTATAATTCAAATGTATTTTTTAAAAATGTTAAAGAAAAGAAGAATAAAAAACTAATGGATAATTATATTTCATAAAGTGATGTGAAAATAAGTATTTAGTTTTGCCCTTCAAGTGATTTCTCACAAAATCGGCGCAATATAAGTTATACAATAAATAAATAATTAAATGCAAGAAAGTAATTAAATGCTTGAAAGGTTACTGGGATAGGTAGTGGGGTCCTGCTACATGGCCTCGCGCTGGCCGTGCACCCTGTATATACAGTACATCCTCCGTTACAGGGGACACTGCACTACACCGTGCAGCATGGCAGGGCCACCTCCCGGTAGTACGGGCACTCCTGCAGGAGGGGGCTCCAGTAGATCTGCAAACTAAGCTCGGTAAGTGTAACTAGTAGTAGCAGTAGTAATATGGCCAACACACGCAATGTACATACAGGACACCATGGTATATAGGTTACATGAATCATCACTAACTAGCAGAAACGGAAATATACATTTATTTGCAAACGGCGCATAAAGACCTTTTATATATTAAATGTTAAATCAAGCACTGATTTTTTAATCTACTTAAGACTCAATTTTGTTTATCTTTATCATTATTTTTTTTTACTTTTTAGCCTTACTGCAAAAATTAAACTAAAAAACAAATTATCAACATTTCAAAGTCGATCCGGATACATATGATGATTTCCGATATGTTTAAAAGTTTGTATATACGGTAAAAACAATATTTGGGGCTTTTTTGCACTGCATAGCCAACCCCAAGGTAGACGACTCGCGGTCAGACCTCCATAGAGATGAATTAACAGCTGGAAATCGACTTCGCAGGAGGCTAATCCCTCTATAAAGAGGGGGGTATGAATGCACATACATAAAGTGATCACTTGAGTCAGCCAAATGCCAGGTCGTAAGCCCTGGGATGCTCAGATATACATCTTATTTGGAATAATTGATATCATGCATATGGTGAATAATCCAGTAACTGTCAGTTTCTAAATTATTTTAAAAATGTTGATAATGAAATAAATTAAACATTTTCTAGCATTAACTGTCTCCCATTCACCAATTCCAATTATGTATTAGCTAAAATAATAAAAAGGATATTTTCTGGGGTTTCTCCAGGACTCGGACCTCACATACTAATATAAGAGTTTCTGCTCAGTAAAAAAGGTTCTTCGTCTTACCAATAGATGTCACTAGTGAAAATTCTAGTCATTCTTGTACAATGTTTCAAAATTGGATCATTTATATAAGTTCCTAGAATTTCATTAGTGTGATTGTCAATCATGGGTAGAATTTGTGAATGTTACTCGCGAGTAAAGTGATCGCTTAAAACAAGCCTACGACGGTCGAAGGCCCCGTAAATGCCCAGACTTTCGTGTTCTTCTTCATCTATGTTGAGATGTAAACAATAGTATGATAAATAACTCCTATAATTGGAGATAATCTAGATTTGTGAACAAGTATTTGGACACACTCAAAATGTTGTTCACATTTAATTTTTTCAAAACGTAAAAAAAGTAATTGACAATCATGTTTTATAAAATGATCTGAAAAATAAGTCCAACTTCCCCTAGCCCTTCGAGTGATTTCTCTTGAAAACGGCGCTAGATGAATTGTCCAATAAATACATAATTAAAGGTAAACTATTGGTGACTATAACATACTGGGGAGGTTACTGGGATAGGTAGTGGGGTCCTGCTACATGGCCTCGCGCTGGCCGTGCACCCTGTATATACAGTACATCCTCCGTTACAGGGTTCACTGCACTACACTGTGCAGCATGGGGGGGCCACCTCCCGGTAGTACGGGCACTCCTGCAGGAGGGGGCTCCAGTAGATCTGCAAACTAAGCAAGGTAAGTGTAACTAGTAGTAGAAGTAGTAATATGACCAACACATTCAAAGAAAATATAGAGGACTTGGGATATAGATTTGGCATTAACAGGGTGCATAAGGCACCGCATCAAACTCTTTTATAACTATACAAAAGCGGGGTGATCAGATCGGTGGCAACCAGTTGACGTAGGTGAAGGAGCTTAGAAATGGAGGAAGAATAGAAGGTCTTGGAAGGGTTTTTGGATAGGTATTGAGGTCCCGCTACGCGGACTCTGTGACATGTGTGCGTATGTGTATGACACAAACCCGTGTATGTATTATCTCCCTCGTTTAGAATAACTAACTAACTAACCATCACGCCGCTTCCCCGCAGGGGTAGGCAGAGAGAATAGAGCGCCACACCACTCTGTCCTTGCAAACATTCTTCGCCTCTTCCACGTTCATGCATCTCCTCATACATACCCGCCGATTGTTACGACTCCTAACCTGACCACTTTCAAGTATTTGGCATACCTGATCGAGCCATGTTTTTCTCGGTCTTCCTCTGCTTCTTTTCCCACTAACATTCGCCTCATAAATTTGTTTTACCGTTCTTTCCTCACTCATTCGTTCTACATGTCCAAACCATCTCAACACACCTTTCTTAATTTTATCGATAATGCTTATCTCAGCTTTGCATTCCTTCTTTATTTCACTATTCGCACATCTATCATACATCGTTTTGTCGCACATTCTTCTGAGAGATCGCATTTCGACTGCATTCAGTCTACTTTCACCCTTTTGCCAACTCCATGTACCACTTCCATACATTAGAGTTGGAACCAGGACTCCGTTGTGAACTGCCAGTTTAGCTTCCGCTGATAGGTTTTTATTTGCTATAACTAATTTCAGTGCGCCATTCACTTTGTTCCCAGCATTCACTCTCCTTTCTATGTCTTTATCAATCTTTCCATCCCTAGAAAACATACTACCCAAATATACGAAATCATTTACCTGTGTCAAAATCTCTCCGTTTACCAATATTTCACACTCAGATCTACATTCTTCTCTTTCAAAAACCATAATTTGGGATTTGCTAACATTCATCAATAAATCACTTTCCTTGCACACATTATACACTTTTGTCACCAACGCCTGCAGGTCTTCTCTGCTATCGGCAAGAAGAACAGCGTCGTCAGCATACAAAAGGCCCCAGACAGTCAAATTATTCATTCTAGCTCCAACATTTAAATCTTTCAGTTCTTTCATGCAATTATCCATGTATAGGTTAAACAGCCACGGTGACATTACACATCCCAGTTTAACACCTTTACAGATGCTAAGCCAGGACGAAAATGAGCCATTTACCCTTATGCATGCAGTGCTGTCCTCGTACAAGGATGCAATGCCTTGGATAGGTTTACTGCTTACCCCATACTCAGATAACACCTTCCATAGCTTCGTTCTATCAACTCGGTCATACGCTTTCTGCAAATCCACAAAAGCACAGAAAAGCCTTTGGTTTTTGGCCAAAAACTTTTCCGTAATGTTGCGCAAGGCAAAAATTTGATCCGTACATCCTCTCCCATTCATAAATCCACTCTGGACATCCCACACTTTGTCCTTTGTTATGGTTCTCACTCTTTCAATAAGGATTCGACCGTACATCTTGCCAACAGCACTCAATAGACTGATTGCTCTATAGTTCCCACATTCCACCCTAGAACCTTTCCCCTTGTAGAGAGGCATTATAACTGCCCTTCTCCAATCCACGGCAGTACAACTCTCCTCCAGACAACGGTTAAAGAGCCTATGCAACCATGTGAGAACTATTTCGCCACCATTAAATCGAATCCTAGAGCCTCTCCATTTTTCAAGGACTTAGTGGCATTCTTAATTTCTCCCATACTTATCTCTCTTGAAACATCATTCACACATATTGGAGGAAACGTACTTACGTCACTAACGTTTTTAATCGTATGTGTTTCATACTTCTCCTCGAAATACTCTTTCCATCTCTCTTTTATATCTTTTTCACTCGTCACCATTTTTCCGTCTTTCGCTGCAATCGATTTTGTACATCCATTCAAGCTTAGACTTCTTTCCAGAAATTGTTTAAATTTTCTTGGAAATTTTTTGTCATTTTTACTCCTTCTTCCTTCCTCAACATACGTTTTCTTCACTCACCCCTTGCTTAACTTTCATTTTACATTCCTTGTACACTTTTTTAACCGATTCATACTCAGCGGAACTTTTATTTTATTTAACCACGCATTCTTCTTCTCTTTCACTAAATCTTTGATATCATCATCCCACCACGCATCGCCTTTTTTCCTTCCTTGTACCGCTGTACCACACACTACCTTTCAGATGTTCCCACATTTCATTTATACTAAGTTCATTTACATCTTCCGCAATCAACCTGTTGCATACGTCTGTTTCAAACTTAACTCTTATGTCATCATTCTGTAGTTTTTCTACTTACTTACTTACTCTAGAGGGAGCCGCCACCTTGTTCGCTTTGGCCCTCCACCCTTGGACCAGGATCACTCTTGAAACCACCAAAAAGTGATCTGTTTCCATTTCGGCCCCCCTGAACACTCTTGTGTCTACTGTGGCGGATCTCAACCTACAGTCAATGACGACATAATCGATAATAGACCTTTCATCACATCTCTCCCAAGTATATTGATGGATTCCCTTGTGTGCAAAAAAAGTATTTGACACAAAGAGATTCCATTCCAGACACACCTCTAGCAATCTCTTCCCATTATCGTTCACTCTCGCATCTCCATACAAACCGAGCGCTGATTCAAAACCGTCTCTCCTTGTACCAACCCAGCCATTCAAATCACCGGCCAGAATTATCTTTTCATTATTCATTTTTCCATTCATCACACTCTCATTACATTCAACCGAAACTCATCCTTCTCAGACTCGCTGTCGGAGTTAACGGGAGCATATCCTATTAAAACAAGTAGTTTTGTTAGCCCGACTTTGAATCTGACAAACACGAGTCTTGCGTTGACGAACACATACTCTCATACATTCTGCCATCCTGGGTGATAGAAACGCGGCGACGCCCCGACAAGTGCCGTCGCGCTCCATCGATCCATTACCTTTTTTCCAGCTTTCAGTCACACATAAATCCAAACACTTACTTTCCATCACATCACACAGTTCATTCATCTTATCATCCATACGTCCTCTTACATTTCACGTCGCAATCCTGTATTCGTGCGCTATCGGGAAACGCGGCCAACTGGGTGGCGAACCTCAGCGTGGCCATTTACAGGCATTTTCCCGCATTCGTCCACAAACCTAGTTCACTATTATAAATTACATAGTTAAGTAATTATGTCACAGCGCAACACCACTGGGTAATACCCTGTCACAGGGGTCACACCGAAGAACAAATCACTTATGATAATGGTACTTATGGTAATGATAGGTAAAACCCAAACTTATCGTATCGGCACTTAACGCGGGTGAAAACCCGGAGCGTATCGGCACACGACTGTCCCGTTCGGCGGTCGGTGAGGTACTCTCACATAAAATCTCTCCTTTAGAATAACTTGCATAAACAATATTCCGGCAGGGTTTGGTTTTGACATTTCCAAATGGACTTGCTGACGAGGTAGAGAACTTATGCATAATAGAAGATCTTATTATTATAATTTATTTCTTCTTTTATTGAACTTCCTTTGTACAAAACGTGCGAACGTCGCGGCGTACACGCGATACGAGTGAAACATAATAAATAAATAATTAGAGAAATTCCTTGCGAGGACGGAGAGAGGGAGAGAGATCTCAAAATAGCATCCTTAAAGAAATACATGGATACAAAATTATATATATATTTATATCGAATATTTCCACGGCCATGGATTGGTGCTTCAATTGTGGTGATACTGATAGCAATGGTTTGGGATAACAAAGTATGGGATGGCTTATACGCCGGTGAGTCCATACTCTGCAGATGACGAGAACACATTGCACCTATTGCAGTACCGGAGTTAGCTCAGCTGTTCATATATAGCGGCTGACGTGTACATCTACATAGCATGCACGACATTACCTTCTTCTACTGATTTGTATCCTTGTGTATACATCATTCTCTTTTGCTCCACTCCACATCGGAATGTATAGCTCTCTTTCTCTTTCTCTCTACGTTGCATCATTCTTCTCTCTCATGTTACAAAATGTGCCCAACAAACGTGACGCGTCCTTGAGTTTCACATAAAAAACAAAATAAATGCAACAACTATAAACCATTGGTGACTATAACATACTGGGGAGGTTACTGGGATAGGTATTGGGGTCCTGCTACATGGCCTCGCGCTGGCCGTACACCCTGTATATACAGTACATCCTCCGTTACAGGGCTCTCGGCACTACACTATGCAGCACTGAAGGACCACCTCCCGGTAGTACGGGCACTCCTGCAGGCAGGGGCTGCAGTAGATCTGCAAGATATTGATGGTAAGTGTAACTAGTAGTAGCAGTAGTAATATGGCCAACACACGCAATGTACATACAGGACACCATGGTATATAGGTTACATGAATCATCACTAACTAGCAGAAACGGAAATATACATTTATTTGCAAACGGTGCATAAAGACCTTTATGCGCGCCAGCAATTACAACTGATATAAATATGTATT